>NC_090278.1:62447103-62799603 GCF_040414725.1 Anabrus simplex | reverse complement strand
TGATAGCCTAGATTGTAGCAACTTATTCCCCAACTCTGCATAACCGTTTTCTTTAAAATACGACCGCTAATAACATAAATAGTTGAGAATTCAATTTTAAGCCTTCCCCTAAACTACCATTTCACTCATCGTGAGTAAAATGATTTATAGCATAGATTGTAGAGGCTCATCCCCCGACTTCACATACCGATTTTCATTAGACCAATAATAACATAAATAGTTGAGAATTCAATTTTAGGCCTTCCCCTAAACTACCATTTCACTCAGCATGAGTAAAATGATTTATAGCCTAGATTGTAGAGGCTCATCCCCCGACTTCCCATACCGATTTTCATTAAATTCTCTTCAGCCGTTTTTTCATGATGCGTGTACAGACAGACAGACAGACAGACAGACAGACAGACAGACAGACAGACAGAAATTACGGAAAAGTAAAAAGTGCATTTTCTTGTTAGTATGGACATGACCGGTACAGATATACCATTATTTTCAGATTCTGAGCAATGTACAGACAAAACTCTTATTTTATATATATAGACAAAGCAATAGAAATGGAAGAGTGACGGTGCTGTCATCTAGCGGATGTCTTCTTCTTCTTGTTGTACCATATCCCACGGCCGACTGGATCCCTTGCTGCGCTAGCTAGAGCGACGCATCAAGTCGGCCGTGCATGTCCTCAATGGACGTCGGCTGTCATCAGGGCGATCTGGTTCTTGTTCTCAGCAACTCGGAAAAGATTGGGGATACTGAGCCCAAACCACTCTCGTAGATTCCGTAGCCAAGATATTCTACTTCCTCCCCTACTTCTCCTTCCTTCAATTTTACCTTGTAAGATCAGCTGAAGGAATCTATATTTATCGTTTCGAATGACATGGCCAGATTGCTTAAGTGTCTTCTTCTTCATGTTGTGCATGACCTGTAGCTCCTTGTCAAGGCGTTGGAGTACTCCAGTGTTACGTATTCTGTCAACCCATGATATTCTGAGCAGATTTCAGTAGCACCACATCTCAAAGGATTGAATTTTTTTTCGTGGTATTCTCTGTTAAGGTCCAAAACTGGGTACCATAAATCAGAAAAATCCATAAATGGGGACGGATATTTATCTCAAAATCCCTGTGACAGAGAAGTTTACTCATTCTCTTGAATGCAGTACTTGCCTGCTCAATCCGGGACATACTTTCAACAGCAATGTTCCAGCTGCCGAGATACTTAAAGCGTTGGACTTGCTCCAGCGATGTGCCAGCTACTGTCAAGTTAACAGGTTGAATGACATGTTTGCTTATGACCAAGCGGATGTGGGGTGATGTAAATTTCTAAGGGCAATCTTTAAGATTATTTTCTTTCTTTCTTTCTTAATCCATTTGCGTCCAAGGTTGACTTTTGCCTCGGACTCAGCGGGAGATCCCAACTTTACCGCCTCGAGGGCAGTGTCCTGGAGCGTGAGACTTTGCATCTGTGATACAGGTGGGAGGAGGACCAGTACCTCGCTCAGATGACCTCACCTGTTATACTGAACAGAGGCCTTGTGGGGGTGGGAAGATTGGAAGGGATAGACAGAGAAGAGGGAAGCGAGTGGCCCTGTCCTGAAGTTAGATACCCTCCCGGCCTGGAGGAGAAGCGGGAAAACAACATCGAGGATGGCTGAGGTTGGAATCGAAACCTCTGTAGTCAGTTCACCTCCCGAGACTAAGTGGACCCCGCTCCAGCCATCATAACACTTTTCAAATTTCGTGGCAGAGCCGAGAATCGAACCCGGGACTTTGGGGATGGCAAGTCTTCACAATAAGCTGGATTATCTAACGGAGGTATGTACTTATGGCTCTTATTTTTTTAACCATCTTTAAGAAACAGAAACAAGTTTTCCACTGAGGGCAGGTTTTAATGTATAATATTATACGTGTTTAAACATCACAGAATATTACATTACAGCCAGAGTTACTATTGATAGTCGAGCAAATTGTATCAAATCATGTCTTAATCGGATATTTCATGAAATGAAACTGCTATATAAACAAAATTCGACGTAAGCAGCACAATGCCTTTAAGAGGGTACCAGTGAGATTGCTAAAAATATTTTCCAGAAATCGTAAACCGCCTTCTGAAATTAGTTTGCATAAACTTTAAGTTTGGGCGCAAAAGTTGTTGCAAGTATTATTGTACGCATTCTATGAGAAATGAACGCTGTGATTGTGTACTGTCGTCTAAATACTAATAATTATAAGTGAAATACATTGTAGAAAATTATTTTTAAAAAAATAGTACAACATAATAATACCAGAAATGTGTTCAAATTTAAAAAGCGACAGGTAGTGGCATCTGTTGGAAATAACGAAAGCTAGATTTTTTGATGCACTACCGTTGCCTACGAGATACACAAGGCCGGAAAATACAGCACACTAAACTTGTCCTCGAGATACTTCCGACAAGCGCCGCTAGATTTCTCTTTACTGTTCTGTCTCGCCCGCTCATTTGCAACACGTTCGAATACGAAAATCTAAAAAAAATCATTAAAACTAGTAATTTCAGAAAGCAGCAAACAGATATGAGATCAAAGATAGACCAAGGGCAATTGTTTGACTTATTTTCTACAACGTATTTCTTACAATATGCTTAAACGAAATAAGTAATTCACGAAAGAAGCAGAGAAATCTGACAGCGAGTTTGTCACTTCTTACCGATTCCTTTAATTGTGCCTCACAGTAACCGATAAGCGGATCGAAATTGCGGTCATAAATAACTTTCGGTTTAATCGCCCTTTCACCAATTATCAGCGATCCAATCTTTTCCTGAAGCCGCTGTTTGGTGAGCGATGTTAAAACTTTGTGTTCGCCGGTTTCGATTCCCGGCCTTGCCACGAAATTTGAAAAGTGGTACGAGGGCTGGAACGGGTCCACTCACCCTGGGAGGTCAACTGAGTAGAGGTGGGTTCGATTCCCAGCTCAGCCATCCTGGAAGTGTTTTTCCGTGGTTTCCTACTTCTCCAGGCAAATGCCGGGGTAGTACCTAACTTAAGGCCACGGCCGCTTCCTTCCCTCTTCCCTGCCTGTCCTTTCCAATCTTCCCATCCCTCCACAAGGCCCCTGTTCAGCATAGCAGGTGAGGCTGCCTGGGCGAGGTACTGGTCATTCTCCCCAGCTGTATCCCCCGACCCGAAGTCTGGTGCTCCAGGACCCTACCCTTGAGGCGGTAGAGGTGGGATCCCTCGCTGAGTCCGACGGAAAAACCGACCCTGGAAGGTAAACGGATGAAGAAAGAAGAAGAAAATTAAATTCGTTCTAACAAGAATAAAGCTCCTAAATGAACGATTTTAGCATGCTTTTCAATTTGGTTTGCTTTTTTTTTTTTTGGTCAAGTTCAAATACCGTATTTTTTTCTGATTTCATTACCCGTATCCTACTTCTCAATTTACAGATGTTTTCTGTAATCTGGTATTTAATTTTCTCATCCGTGTTTTTTGTTATAGATTTAACAAAGACACTCGTAGACTTTCTTTGATATAGAAACGAGACTTGTACTCCTTTTTCGTTTGTGGCTGATGTATGAAGATATGATATGTTCATCGTTATCTGAATCGGAACTTTTACTAAATTTTGAAGGACCGGGCGAGTTGGCCGTGCGGTTAGGGGCGCGCGGCTGTGAGCTTGCATCCGGGAGATAGTGGATTTGAATCCCACTGTCGGCAGCCCTGAAGATGGTTTTCCGTGGTTTCCCATTTTCACACCAGGCAAATGCTGGGGTTGTACCTTAATTAAGGCCACGGCCGCTTCCTTCTCACTCCTAGGCTTTTCCTATCCCATCGTCGCCATAAGACCTAACTGTTTCGGTGCGACGTAAAGCCACTAGCAAAAAAAATTTTTTTGATGGCAATACATCATTTTTGGGAGCTGGACGCTTCCTGCGTTTGAAATACACAATGAAAACAGAAGGAAGTTTGATTGATGTGCTTACACTGAAATCTGTTTTATGAGAATCGCTAGGTACCTAAAGTAAAGAGATCCTACTGTATCACCTTGCCTAGAAATACTTTGCTTCCATTTCTCCCTTAAACCGCACTCAGAAGGGAAACTATGGAACGTCAATTTTCATGCTTTTTTAATGTCATCCGAAATACATAGAGAGGTACACAACAGTGCACCTTCTTCTCAACCTCACAGACACTCACCGACAGAAACAATATTCACAGTAAATTGCACAAAATCAACATAGCATCACAATTACTCCGCATATCACAATGTTAATGTCTGCCAAGGAGAGAACGGAAACCTGACATCTAGCGGCCAAACCGTGAACACGGTCGGGCCGCTTTTTCAGCGACAAACTAGTAGCTATTTCCCGGCCTTGTATATCTCGTAGGCAACGGCACTACTAAGATTTTTATTTACTAATCGTATGGCTTTTAGTAGCCGACCCCGTGGTGTAGGGGTAGCGTGCCTGCCTCTTACCCGGAGGCGCCGGGTTCGATTCCTGGCCAGGTCAGGGATTTTTACCTGGACCTGAGGATTGGTTCGAGGTCCACTCAGCCTACGTGATTAGAATTGAGGAGCTATCTGACGGTGAGATAGCGGCCCCGGTCTAGCAAGCCAAGAATAACGGCCGAGAGGATTCGTCATGGTTACCACACGAAACCTCGTAATATGCAGGCCTTCGTCCTGAGCAGCGGTCGCTTGGTAGGCCAAGGCCCTTCAAGGGCTTTAGTGCCATGGGGTTTGGTTTGGTTTGGTTTGGTTTTATGGCTTTTAGTGCCAGTAGTGTCCGAGGGCATGTACGGCTCGCCTAGTGCGAGGCTTCTGATGACGCTCTTGAGTGACCTGCGCCTGTGCGTTTCACATTACTATAATGAGGTAGGAGGGTGAAACCCTGTATCGATACATAGGCTATTCCTGTCCAATAACTAACACGGCGTAACGTCTCCATCCGACGGACGAATCATTATGAAGTGCGTCATATGCCCTTAGTCCCTATGAATACTGCGGAGAGGTTTAGAATTGAATCCAGGCTTTTGAAACTTAATGTGGTGATTAGTAATTGTATATTATCACCTCTTCTACCCTGGCGGCGAACATTCTGTTGGAGAAAATTCTTGCCAACAGCGAGACTCGAACCGGCTAACCACGGTGTCGATCCATAGAGAATGATGGCTTAACGGCCGTAGTCACGAGATGAACTGCTAAGATGCATACGTTTCCATCGGGAAAAGTTCCAAAACAATTATGAAGTACAAAACATTATAAAGAGGTAAAGAGTTCCGATAATTCGAAAGATAAATGTGTGTATCCACAAAAAAAGTGGTACAGGTCATGAATTGTGAGGATGAAGGACATTGTAGAGCTCGTAAATAAAGGCTTACCGGTCGGGTGGCCGTGCGTTTAGGGGCGCTCAGCTGTGAGCTTGCAGTCGGGAGATAGTGGGTTCGAACCCTACTGTCGGTAAACCTGAGGAGGATTTTCCGTGGTTTCCCATTTTCACACCAGGCAAATGCTAGGGCTGTATATTAATTAAGGCCACGGCCAGTCCGGCGAGGCAGTGTAGGGGGCAACGCGTCCGCCTGTCACCCGGCGGCCCTGGGTTCGATTCCCGACCGGGTCAGGGGGTTTTAATTGTAAATGATTAATATCCCTGGCATGGGGACGGGGTGTTTGTGTAGTCCTTAACGTTCCTTTCCTCACATTCGACACTTTACACTTCTGCAATTTCCAAATCCACGCAGGTTCAGGTGCAAGTAGGGGCAAAAGATCTTTCTAGGTCGACGCCCCGAACAAATAGCTTTTTCTTTTTGAAAGGCCACGGCCGTTTCCTTCCCACTCCTAGTCCTTTCGTATCTCATTGTCGCCGTAAGACCTACATTATCTGTGTCGGTGCGACGTAAAACTAATTCTAATACAGGCCTAATACGCGTATTAATTTTATTATTATTATTATTATTATTATTATTATTATTATTATTATTATTATTATTATTATTATTGAGCCTCCGTGGCTCAGGCGGCAGTGTGCCGGCCTCTCACCGTCGGGTTCCGTTGTTCAAATCACGATCACTCAATGTGAGATTTATTCTCGAAAAAGCGCAGGCCAGACAGGGTTAACTCCGGTTTTTTTCTGTAATCTTTCATTCCAGCAACACACTCCAGTATCATTTCATTTCATCTGGCAGTCATTAATCATTGCCTCAGAGGAGTGCGACATGTTTCGGCAGCCGGCATAATTCCTATCCTTACCACTAGATGGGGGCTTCATTCATTCGATTCCTGAGCCGGTCGAATGACTGGACACTGAATGTGAATTATTACTATTATTATTATTATTATTATTATTATTATTATTATTATTATTATTATTATTATTATTATTATTATTATTATTATTATTATTATTATTATTTGCAATTTGCTTTACGTCGCACCGACACAGATACGTCTTATGGCTGGGATGCCATAGAAAAAGTCTGAGAATGGGAAGGAAGCGGCGTGGCCTCAATAAAGGTACAGCTCCAGCATATGCCTGGTGTGAAAATGGGGAAACTACAGAAAACCATCTTCAGAGCTGCTGACAGTGGGGTTCGAACCGACTATATTCCGGATGCAAGTCTACAGTAGCGTGCCTGTCTCTTATTCCAAGGCCCTGAGTTCGTTTGCCGGCCAATTGAAGGATGTTAATTCTGGGCTTCTCTTGGTACGTAATTTTCAGCGCTTGCAGAGTAGGTCTCGGCCTATACGTGGCCACGACTGGTCCGTGGTCCGACAGCTCTGCAGTCCGACCGGCCAACCGAGCTGAGAAGGTGTAGTCACGGATCTACCGTCGCTCTACCTCTGTATTCCGGTGACAGAGAGCGTGTGGTCCCCACCGTCATCTGTCCTGAGAATAGTATTCCGTGGTTTTCTATTCTCCTGCTCAGAGGGGAATGCCGGGTCTGCTGCTAGTATAGGCCACGACCCCTAACCCTCTCACCTTCACCGTGCATCTCCTTCACCTATACAAATCTCCAGACCTGAGAGAAGGAGTCACCGTCTAGGGGGCCCGCCTTCCCCTTCAGGGGAGGAATGAAAACCATTTTAGTACTACTAGTGGCAAGATGACGCTACTGACCTAGTGCACATAGACGAACAGTGGTTACCATGGTTACATTGATGTCAAGAAATTAATCACGCTAATTCCACAGAGACCGCCAGCCAAAAAATCCACGTTCTAGCCCTTCAGGCAAGCAACTCAATATTGAAAACATCCTAGGGATATAATCTATATTTTTAGGTATATAAAATACTGTATAATAAAGTATGATAATATGTTCTTTATTTATTCCTGTAAGTTACAATCTTTTTCTTAATCATCGTTATCCCGTCGATTTGATCACGGCCGATTGGATCTCTCACTGCGCTACTTAAGCTAGATAGAGCGACGCATCAAGTTGGCTGTGATTAGATTAGCAGTTTGCCTTTTTATACCACTACGAGCGCTAATGTGAGTCAATGCAGAGTTTCACTTACGCACCACTACGAGCGCTAATATGAGTCAATGCATTGTTTCACTTAAGCACCACGACGAGCGCCAATGTGAATCAGTGCTGAGTTTCACTTAAGCACCACTACGAGCACCAATGTGAATCAGTGCTGAGTTTCACATAAGCACCACTACGAGCGCCAATGTGAATCAGTGCTGAGTTTCACTTAAGCAACACTACGAGCGCTAATGTGAGTCAATGCATTGTTTCACTTAAGCACCACTACGAGCACTAATGTTTTTATTTCAATGTACGGTACCGAAATCCTCTAAAATCGAATACACTTGCGTTTGGTTACGCTCGCTTAAAGACCCAATATGGCGGCTCCATAAATAGCATTCGTGACTTGACCTCTCTTTTACTTCCCTGAGTGCATTAAATTATGTATGGTAACTGTTGTTATCCATTCATATGGTATTTCCTTGGGTTCTAAGGCAAAAGTATTCTGCACATATGCAACAAGAGTGATGTTCTTAGCTACTCTTAACTAGTTTATTGATAACCCATGCAGCTATATAGTACAAAGTGGTGGTGGTGATTATTGTTTTAAGGGGAACTACAACTGGACAACCATCCTCTACAAACAGTAATCAGAAGACAACAAATGGAAGGGGACCAACACTTCGAAAAATGAAGGTATCGGCAAAAGAAAGATGATGGCCGCAAAGTGCGTGGAAATGAAAAACTTCCTAGGCTTCGGATGCGCTAATGCCGTCGCGGTCCGAAAAGAACAAGTGTTGACCAGGGGAGGTCAGATGGGCTAGAATAGTAAAAGCCATATCAAGACTCAGCTAAGGGCCTCGTAGTCACAACCCAAAATATATTTCCCCCCTTGGGTGGGGCAATAGAACAACACCCACGGTCTCCCCTGCCTGTCATAAGAGGCGACTGAAAGAAAGGGGCGTCAGGCGCACCTAAATAGGGAGCGTGGGTTGCCGACCACGGGGCTCTTAGCCGAGTCCTAATATTCATGCAAATAATAATAATAATAATAATAATAATAATAATAATAATAATAATAATAATAATGGTTAAGAAAATTAAAGCCATTTGTAGACACGATTCCATCAGAAATAGAAATTCAGTTGATATTAAGTTGAGTTAACCTAGGTTAGGCTATTTTAGGGATTACATTAGGATATTATGTTAGGCTACGGTACATTAAATTACAGTAGTTGGTTAGTGCGAGTGAAGCGAGTGTTGTGATCTTTAAGTATTTGTCCAGCCATATAATGTACTCTATAGAGCATTTAAGATGAATGAAATTTAGCTGTAAATAATAACTACAGTAAAGAATAAGACTGCTATTATCAATAAAATTGTTGTAATGATGGCCAGCTGGACATAAATTGTTGGTTTGAAGTGATAGGCTTATTCTTTGTTGTGATTATAATTGGTAAATGAACAGGAACACGCATTTCAAATATCTGTGAAACATTTCTACGTTGCATGTAGGGTTAGAAAGATACTGTCTGTAGTTTACATGAAAAGGAATGGAATGAAATGGCGTTTGGCTTTTAGTGCCAGAAGCGTCTGAGGACAAGTTCGGCTCGCCAGGTGCAGGTCTTTTGATCTGACTCCCGTAGGCAATCTGCGCGTCGTAATGAGGATGAAATGAAGATGAAGACGACACATACACCCAGCCCCGTGCCAGCGAAATTGACCAATTATGGTTAAAATTCCTGAACGTGCGGGGAATCGAGCCTGAGACCGCTGTGACCAAAGGCCAGCCAGCACACTAACCATTTAGCCATGGAGCCGGACACATGAAAAGGAAATTTTCATAAACATCAATACTATTATTACACACTTCCTGTTACTTTTCTTGCTTATTTTGAAAGACAATTCTCTTTCTTTGGGAGGTTTCCTATTATATGTCAAAGACTTAGGTGGGTTAGGGACGTTGAAAATTGTTGGGATGGAATTCCACTTGAGTAGTTTCCGTCCATCTGCCCTCTTTAGTTCAAATTGCGATTCTTCAAAATGATGCTAAAAGAAAATACATAAGACCTATAAATATAAAACATTGCTCATATAAACATACTATTATTCAGGAATAATACGAATGTATAACTTCACTAACGTAGCACAAGACGAATTACCCGTAGGTTGACAATTGTCACGCCTACAGTTTTGTACCCACTGAGCTCTCCTCTGCTTATCTCTCGGGAAGCGAAACACTAAGTCCGTCAGTTGTCTTATTTAGAAATTTGGTGCGGTGCAGTATCCCGTTTTCCTTCAAAATACACGTAATAACTCGCATCATTACATCGGGCTCGCCCACATAACGACGATATTTGAGACCCAATATGGCCGCCACCGCAAAGGATTGTGGTAGCATGACCAGACCTCCCTAGACCGTTACCTACGTGATCAGTGTATCTCGTAGGCAACGCCTAGACAGACCTTGAGTGCAGAGTTTCATTTAAGCACCACTACGAGCGCTAATGTGAGTCAGTGCAAAGTTTCACTTAAGCACCACTACGAGCGCTAATGTGAGTCAATGCATTGTTCCACTTAAGCACCACTACGAGCGCCAATGTGAATCAGTGCAGGGTTTCACTTACGCACCACAACGAGCTCTAATGTGAGTCAGTGAAGAGTTTCACTTAAGCACCACTACGAGCGCTAATGTGAGTCAGTGCAGAGTTTCACTTAAGCACCACTACGAGCGCTAATGTGAATCAGTGCAGAGTTTCACTTAAGCACCACTACCAGCGCTAATGTGAATCAGTGCATTGTTTCACTTAAGCACCACTACGAGCGCTAATGTGAGTCAGTCCAGAGTTTCACTTAAATCACCACTACGAGCGCTAATGTGAATCAGTGCAGAGTTTCACTTAAGCACCACTTCGAGCGCTAATATGAATCAGTGCATTGTTTCACTTAAGCACCACTACGAGCACTAATGTGAGTCAGTGCAGAGTTTCACTTAAGCCCTTATAACTACATTCGGTTTGGACATATTTCAAAAAATCGATAAGACATCTGAGGCTTTTGAATCAAGGAACACATTACAGAAATAATTATGTAAATATGTTAATTTGTCTAGGATTTGAATCAATAAGAGGACGAGTAAAGAAACACGCAATTTTAGGCAGTTTTTCCCGTACTGCATTTAGGCCGGAAGTGATTTTTGAAATTTGTTTTTTTTTTTAATTTGATAGAGCCTTCCAAGACTCACAATTTGAAACCATTTCAGACCGTTTAGCTTTTGGCTCAATTAAGGAAATTGCTTAATTTTACGTTTTGTCATGGCATGGGGACCTCTGCTTTGTCTGCTAAGAAATGTTTAAACATTTATATATCCCTGCTATTGCCTAAAATATTCTAAGCCGTTAAAACGTTATTCTCCGCTGGTTGACAACACTCCTGCAACAAGACTCTGACCTCTTAATGACGTGTATCGAACTGCTATACATATTACCGCCACCGGGTTTCGAAGGAAAGGAAATTTGAGCCCAGAGGAGGAAAAGCCACTGAATTGTTTCACTCAATAAGTCAGCAAAAACACTGCCTTACGAACCAAATGCATGTCAGTCCACGGGCAGTAATGAAGTCAGGGTCTGAGAGAAATGCTATGTTCACGTCAGTCAGCGAGGGCGACTTCTGAACGCATCCCATCAATTTCCTCCTGCCGTGATTGAGTGAATGTCGTTTGGTGAGAAGATGAAATGAAATTTCCGTCACTTTGACAGCCGTAGAATGGAAACCAATGAACTCAGAGCGACAACAGCAGCAGCGAGGCAAGGGATTACCAGCGAGAGCTTCAGCCAGGGAAATCAATTGTCCTACTCTCAGATTTCATTCTACATTCAGGAGTAATCTTGTAGTGAAGGGTCCGCAGATTCGATCCCTGATAGATGATGTTTGTTGTTTAAATTTTCCTAACAGCTAGGTCATCGTTCGCTAATGGTACGAGATGGAACAAAAGGACATGATAATGGCAATTTTAAAATATATCCACTGAATAGGATTTGAAATAAATAATGATGAATGATTATGAGATTTTAAAAATCAGTGGATCTAATACGCAATGCCTTATTTTGCAATTCAATTATAGGAAATATAAGTTACAATGGAATACAGCTTTGCCTTGAAATACACAAAAATATATCATTCAAGTTAGAAGTTAAAATAACACTTAAAATACGCAAACCCGAACTAAAATAGAGTCAGTGGGATAAAAAAGTAGTTAAGAAAAATACACTAATACAAAATATATATTACACACGATTAAAAAAACCACTATCCCTGATAAAACGGATGACGAGGTATGCTGACTACACGATGAGGGGAATGGCACTCGGGAGTTGTAGACTACGGCGCAGATCGGCCAGGTCCACGCACTCCGGTAAGATGAGCGCCGCAAGTACACACCGGGGGGGGCGTTCACCATTCGGCAGATAGGAGTGCGTTACTATGGCATGGCCAATCCGAAGACGACATAACACCAATGCTTCTCTCCGAGATGCCCGAAGCGAAGTTTTCCTCCAAATGTAGCGTCATTTGTTTCCAGTACCGGTTTCGCTTTAGCGATCCTGACCTGGACTGTTTAGGAAAATAAGTATACGAATAATAATAATAGTAATAATAATAATAATAACAATAATAATAATAATAATAATAATAATAATAATAATAATAATAATAATTAAGAATTTGTTTGGATAAGTCAAGCCACGCTATTTCAAGCTTTGCACCGTGTGTTACTTTAATAAGTTTGGGTGCCCAGCGACGGTATGGGTACTGACCACGCCCAATGTCGCTTTACTGTGGACAACATGGCCCCTGCCGCTGTGTTTTCACGAATATCGAATATGCGGCTTTAGAAAATAGCGTCTATGATTGGCAGCTTTGTTGTGTGCGTCCCGCCTCGGCGTCCAGTTAGTCTCCAGTGCTTCGAAAGCGGTGGTGATGATTACTGTTTTGTGGGAGTTGTATTGGTTTGTTGTGGATTTGGTGTTAGAAGGCTGTTTCTTGGTAGGGAGTGAGGCTAGAAGGCTGTTTCTTGGTAGCGAGTGAGGCTAGAAGGCGGTTTCTTGGTAGGGAGTGAGGCTAGAAGGCTGTTTCTTGGTAGGGAGTGAGGCTAGAAGGCTGTTTCTTGGTAGGGAGTGAGACTAGAAGGCGGTTTCTTGGTCGGGAGTGAGGCTAGAATGCGGTTTCTTGGTAGGGGGTGAGGCTAGAAGGCGGTTTCTTGGCCGGGAGTGAGGCTAGAAGGCTGTTTCTTGGTAGGGAGTGAGGCTAGAAGGCGGTTTCTTGGTAGGGAGTGAGGCTAGAAGGCTGTTTCTTGGTAGGGAGTGAGGCTAGAAGGCGGTTTCTTGGTAGGGAGTGAGGCTAGAAGGCTGTTTCTTGGTAGGAAGTGAGGCTAGAAGGCGGTTTCTTGGTAGGGAGTGAGGCTAGAAGGCGGTTTCTTGGTAGGGAGTGAGGCTAGAAGGCTGTTTCTTGGTAGGGAGTGAGGCTAGAAGGCGGTTTCTTGGTAGGGAGTGAGGCTAGAAGGCGGTTTCTTGGTAGGGAGTGAGGCTAGAAGGCTGTTCCTTGGTAGGGAGTGAGACTAGAAGGCGGTTTCTTGGTAGGGAGTGAGGCTAGAAGGCTGTTTCTTGGTCGGGAGTGAGGCTAGAAGGCTGTTTCTTGGTAGGGAGTGAGGCTAGAAGGCTGTTTCTTGGTAGGGAGTGAGACTAGAAGGCGGTTTCTTGGTAGGGAGTGAGGCTAGAAGGCTGTTTCTTGGTAGGGAGTGAGGCTAGAAGGCTGTTTCTTGGTAGGGAGTGAGGCTAGAAGGCGGTTTCTTGGTAGGGAGTGAGGCTAGAAGGCGGTTTCTTGGTCGGGAGTGAGGCTAGAAGGCTGTTTCTTGGTAGGAAGTGAGGCTAGAAGGCAGTTTCTTGGTAGGGAGTAAGAATTTCCATGTAGTTTTACTGGACTTGGTGCGAATGATGCTTGGTTGGAGTGGTGGTCTGCCGAAGTTTGGATATTGTGGGGGTGGGCGTGGGAGGTAGTAGTCTAGTTTGGGTCGAGAATAAGTTCAGTAACATTAACTGTTGCAGGGTGGTTGTGTCTGGGGTCTTGGGTTGGTTGTGGTGGGTCTTGGGTTCGATTGAGGTGGAACTTGGAGCTTCATACCTTCGCAGTTCCTTTTATCACTCTCAGCATATTTGGGAGAGGGGTGGCCTGCGATTCCATCTCCCAATGGGACATAACCAGATGTCTCTGCTGAGAGCGAATGTCACTGTCTGGAACCCTGTAAGGATCCCCGATAGAAGGCTGGAACTAGGCTCATGCAGACTCGTTAGAACAATTCAGGAGCTGTAATTACATATTGAACCATGCTTATCGCATGTTCCACGATTTGACATTTAATTATGTGAATGGCTTCCTTCAGTTTTGTCTTTCAATGTTTACATGTGTCAGTCTAATGACGTCCAGTAGGGAGCAGCACACGCTATGTTTTTATCTGTGAGGTCGTTCGTTTTGCTGAGCGATAATTTTTACTCTGTGGAGTTCTTTTGCTGTTCTATGTGGGACGGTTAAGTTACTAACAATGGCTGCCGCTATGTTCGGTGTGGCATTTTTATGCCTCAAATATTCATTTAATGTGTTCAAGCCTGGACCTTTCACGCTAACTGCTATTCGATTTTACTATTGATAATCACAGGTATGTGATACTTGGTTTATATTTCAATTTGGTGACGATTTATTCCCGTATGTTACGGTCGATGGCATACATCTTTCCGCTCCGTCATACGATGTGCTTTGAATGAATGTATTTGTGGTCTTGTTGTTATGATTGAAAAAGGGTCTCTGTGGTTATGATTTGGTGCGCTGCGTGCTTTAATACTGCGTGATCCTCATGATGTGCCCCTTGTCTCGACCGCAGGAGAGACCAATCCAGGTTGTACAAGGCGCAACATGCCAGTGATGTGAATAAAGTTATGTCCAATTCTGACCTTATGTGTAATTGCACGCCGCACGCAAACATTTGTGTACGTGAGACCCACTGATAATGACCGTGGAGTCATAATTTATGGTTTGTATTTGACCACGAAATCTGAACGGCCGTTCGTGTTTTATTTTCCCGATACCCTCAGTGTGTGTGCGTGAATGTGGTATGCATGTGAGTTCGAATGTGTGGGAGAGGAAAGGTTGGTATGCCGATTGACCTGTTGTATTTGTCTTTCAAATTCTGCGCCTTGTTTGGTTTTCAGCGCAGAGTTATATTTATTTATTATTCATGGCTGATGCTCAGCTTGAGTACCCGCCATGTTGGTTTCATATTTGCGCATGGGCGTACCTATTGTATTCTTTGGGTCTTGTCTCGGCTTTGATTGGTCCATGGAGGCTGTGCCCAGTCTCATCTGTCGTTATTCTTATCTGCTTTTTGTTCCCCGGCACGGCTTATTGTTATGCGAACTTTTCGCATTGTTAGTTGCCTAATGAATACATGATGCAGTGCCTTGGATATTTGAATCTTGGTAAAACGGGCGACCTAGTTGAATAGTTTATGATGAAAGGAAGCTGCTGGTATTGTAATAGCGATGTGTCGAGGAGCAGTGAGCATTTTAAATTACGTATCATTTTTTTTTAAGAGTATTAGTGAGTTTTCACGCCATGTTTCAACTATGTGAGAAAGAACAAGGTATGTCCATCAGTATTACGATGAATTTCCCTATTTATTTTGTGTGATTTTCTTTTCTTGCTTTAATTTTTCTCTCATATTTATTTAATAAATCCCCTGGTTTAAACCATTTCTTCTTTTATTTCAATTAGATGTAGTCTTGCCCTTGTTGCCTGATTACAAGGGGGGGTTTTCAGCTCAGGGTTATGTATGCGCCTTGCCCAGTCGACACGATCCGGGCCTCAAATATTGTTCCCCGTGAATATTTCACTAAGTTATTGCTTGAATCGCTGATTTATGTAGTGATAGATGGGGAGGGTGTGGCTCAGTAAATGGTAGCAGAGCGTGCTCGACTGGGATACCTCCTCTGAAAGGAAATCGGACGAGGTAGAGCTGGAAACCCATTCGAAGTCAGTTCTGGTCGCTTTAATTTAATCTCATGATTCAGTTAGTCTCTGGCCCTAATTTTAAGTGTGATCTATAATTTATGTGCATTGTTGAATTCAAATCCATTGTTGTTATATTGTGTATGTGTCTCGTGTTCAAACCTTTGAAACTTGGGTTGCGATATGGATAATCAGAAGGCTGTAGAAATAAATAATCGTAACGATAGGGTTACTAGCGACATGCCTAACCCGGAAAGCGAAATGGAGCAAGGGACGAATGAACTCCATGTTTCGTCCGCGGGAAGCAACCGCTGTAATTCATGCCCTGACGATAGCAATGTCATTACCTTTCGTAATCGTATTCCTGACGAAAATCGTAAGCGATTAACTTCCCCATCTCCTAGGCCCAGTTCCGACCGGCATGCTGAAGTGAACCCCGTGTTTGAAATTGTGAGAAAATGGAGGTTAAATTTCTCTGGTGAAGGGAAAACCTCCAGTGTAATTGAATTTTTGGAGCGAGTTGAGGACATAGCTGAGTGTAGCTCGTTACCTCTCGATTTGTTTGTGCCGTCATCCCGGGAATGCTAGAAGGGCCGGCTCTAAAATGGTATAGGCTTATTAAAGGGAGTATCATAACGTGGAGTGAATTCGCCAGCCGCATAAAGGAGCGATTCGGGGTATCTGATATGGACTACTGTCTGAAGCAGGAAATCTTCCGTAGAACGCAAGGAGTAGGTGAAAGCATCGACGACTATGCCACTGGGATTTTGACGTTATTTAACCGCATGAATGTTAAGGTGCCCGAAGACGAGATTTTCGACCAATTCTATAGAAATCTTGCCCCCGACTACAAGCTACACATTAAACGGTCTCTAGTTCAGACCGTCGACGACATCATCAACCTGGGTCGCGAATTCGAGGGGGTAGTCAGCCAAAACAAACAATACCGTCCGCCTCCCATCCCATCCGAGTGCTCTTTTCCTGACGTCGCTTGTCGTACGCCCATCAAATCTGTTAGTTTTGGTACCTCCCCTCCTCCGTCTCGTCTCGTCCGTAGCCCCGAACGCAGGCCCAGCCCTCAAACTCCGCCCCCGCTTTATGTCAATGCAACCCAACCATCCAACACAGCTCCTGTAAAGGGTGGTAGAGTCAAGTCATGTTGGAATTGTGGTAAATTAGGCCACGTCTCAAAGAACTGTTGGTCCAGGCCTCCTGCAAAGTGTTCTCAGTGTGGTCTTGTTGGTGTCACAGCGCGCGTATGTCCTCGTTGTAACCCTCAGCAGGGAAACTAGAGGCGCGCCGGCGTGATGGCCCGCCGTTGGCGCCTAAGGTCGGTCTCAATAAAAGGATCTGGGGCCTTCCGTCATCTACCCCATGGGCCAAAGTTTATATTGGGTCTCGTGTATTGTATGGCTTGTTGGATACCGGCTCGTGTATTTCTCTTGTAGACAAATCCCTAGTGCTTTCTATGAAATTAGAGTATCTTCCTGAAAGTGAGAACCCGAGAAAGTACGTGTCTGTCGATGGTCGTGAGGTGTGTCCCGTTGGTAGAACCAAGTGCCATATCAAGATACATGGTTTGTCGTGGGATTGGACGTTTCATGTTGTGCCCAACCTGTCCGCGCCAATCATACTAGGCACCGATTTTATGTTGTCTACCAGCTTGTCCCTCGATTTCATTAATCGATCCTTTGCCTTTCGCTTTAAATCTGATGTCAGTTACCCCTTTGAGACACCATTTCAGCGTCCCACTGTGTCCGCTCTGACGGAACCTCCTCTTATCAATGCCTCATGTGAGCTCAGCGAAAACCAAAATCTCATGTTGAACTGCCTGTTAGAGGAGTTTTCCGACGTCTTGACCGATAAGCTTGGGTGTGCTAAGAATTTTTCATACTGCATCGAACTCAAAGATGACACTCCTGTGAGGTCCCCTCCGTTCAGTTGTTCGCCCCCGAAGTTGTCCGCTATGAGGGAATATGTCAACGACCTGCTAGATAAGAAGGTCATCAGTCACTCCAAGTCCCCTTTTAGTAGTCCCGCCTTCCTAATCCCTAAAAAGGACGGCAAACTGAGATTCGTGATAGACTACAGAAAGGTCAACAAGAACATTGTCTTCGACAGCTTCCCATTACCCACCATCGAAAGTGCCTTCCAGCATTTTCATGGCGCCAAGTACTTCACTGTATTTGACTTCAATTCCGCATATTATCAGATCCCCTTGGACCTTAAAAGTCGCCCCTGTACTGCCTTCGCCACTCCGTTTGGATTGTTCGAATTCAATAAAGTCCCGATGGGCATTTCTGTGGGAGGACAAGCGCTTAGCCGCGTGATGGATTCAATTTTCGGTGACCTCAAATTTTCCTGTGTATTTAATTTTTTGGACGATCTTCTGATCTTTTCGCACAGCTTTGACGAGCACCTGGCCCATCTTCGCGAAGTTCTCAGTCGGTTGCGCAAGCACGGCTTCACGATCAACCCAAAGAAGGTCTCTCTTTGTACCAAACGGCTAAATTTTTTAGGCCACGTTATATCTGACTCTGGAATCGCTGTAAACCCTGATCGGGTTAAGTGCATCAAAGATTTTCCCCCGCCCAAAAACGTTCGCGGTGTGCGAAGATTTCTTGGTATGGTAGGATTTTACAGCCGGTTCATCAAAAATTTCTCTCAGATTTCGGCCCCTTTAAACCTGCTGAAAAGAAAAGGTTGTCGCTTTGTCTGGAGCCATGATCAAACCCAGGCCTTCGAACAATTGAAACAGGCACTCTGTGAAGCCCCTGTATTACATAGTCCGGATTTTTCCCGCGATTTCATCTTGCAATGCGACTCCAGCGAGCTCGCTGTGTCCGCGGTGCTCAATCAAGCCGATGAGCAGGGTAAGCTAGTCCCCGTCGCGTACTTCAGTAAACTACTACATGGAGCTGAACTGAGGTATTCCATTTACGAAAAAGAATGCCTAGCAGTAGTTTTGGGCGTCGAAAAGTTTCGCTCGTATCTTGAGCACCGCCATTTTTACATCCACACGGACAATCAAGCTCTCTCGTGGATGAGCGCTAATGTGAAAAGACTTGGTCGAACCGCCAGATGGATTCTCCGATTATCTGCGTACAAATTTACTGTCGTACATGTCCGTGGAAAGGACAATGTTGTAGCCGACTGCTTGTCGCGCATGTTCGAGGGAGTGAAGGAGAGTGCGGTCGAACCTGAGGAAGACCGTGTCCCAACCGAAGAAGATAACACCATTAGTATTTTGCAAAATTTCCCATGGTCCTTCACGGATAACTCCGAACACCAGAAGGACGACTCCGAGTGTCGCGAGTTGTTGAAACGAATCGCGGATGGCTCTCTTGAAGACGAGTCGTATAGTGTTAAGAGAGGATTGTTGTCCCGTCGATGTCGGAAAAATGGTAGTGACAGAATTTACGTACCCTTGAAATTGAGGCCCATGCTACTTCAGTTTTATCACGACTCCTATCTGGGCGCTCATTTAGGTCAATATAAAACTTTAAATCGAATCTCTCGCGACTACTTCTGGCCTAACTTGAAAAGAGATGTTTTGGAGCATGTAAGAAGTTGCGATGTTTGCCAGAGGGCTAAACCCGCGCAGTCTTCTCTCGTTGGACCCCATTCTGCCGACATAGCAACATGCCCCGGAGAAAGGTTATTCATTGACTATTTTGGCCCCCTCACCAAGTCCAAGAGTGGCAACGTTGGGATCTTGTCCGTCGTTGATGCATTTTCAAAATTTGTTTGGCTATTTCCCGTGCGCAAGATAAATTCGAACAACGTCGTGCATTTCTTATCCCGGCACATTTTTGGAATTTACGGACCCCCTAAGACGATAGTGACCGACAATGCGTCCACCTTTAACTGTCGTAAGCTCCGACACTTATGCTTTGGGTGGGGAATCAAGCATGTGTTTTTAAGCCCTCACTATCCCAAACCCTCGCACGTTGAAAGGTTCCATCGAAATCTCAAAGCTTGTTTGACGGCCTTTCACAATGCTGACCAGCGCAGCTGGGACTGTAATCTTGATTTCTTTGTTTTAGCATTCAACAGCAGTGTACATGAGTCGCACCGGCAAGCCCCGGCTGCTCTATTTCTAGGCAGGGATCTTGTCGACCCACTGCAGTTGAAGTGGAATATTGGGTATCTGTCCAAACCGTCCAGGACGATGGACGTAGAGGCCAAATGGAAGGAAGCAGTGACACAGTTAACCAGGGCTCGAGACCGTGTGGCTGAGAGGTACAATCGGAACAGAAAGAGAGTAAAGCTTGAAGTTGGAGACTTGGTCGTAGTGAAAGTTTTTCCATTGAGCTCAACGGCAAATCAAGTCACGGCCAAATTATGTTATAAATGGTCTCAGCCTAAAAAGGTAACCAGATTCCTAGGACCTGTGACAGTAGAACTGGAAGATGTAGTAAGTAAGAAGGTGAGCAAGGCTCACGTCTCGATGGTAAAGGCTTACCGTCAAAGAAGCCAGTAAACCTCGTATATTTCCATATCTTACGTATCTGTAGTGGTGTATATTAACCTTGTCCTTAATGAATTCCCAGTTTTCTAACATGCCTTTTCTTTCAGGTAAAAATTCGTGTTTCATGAATGAGAACGGAAATGAAAGAAAGGAAAGAAAGGAAATAGAAAAAAAAGGGAAGTGGTTTGAATTGCTGGAGTTGAACTGAATTCACATCCAGATCCCTGAGTGCATGGAAATATTATACCCAACCGCCTTGACTTTTGAATGCCTAGATTTCAACCTGAGTGCGCGAATGAAACAGTGTAATAATGGACTGATGTAAATCAGCGTTGCACGTGACAAGCTAATACAGACCTCCCATGAGGCAGACTTTCTCATTTAAAATGTATAATGTGGTGACGGTTCTTGTAAATTTCATGTGTCTGTAAATAATTGTAGATATAAGTAGTTCATAAGTACCTAGGTTAAGTGGGCGCGCGCTCGTAGTTTTAAGTTATGGACCTCTTTTAAAATGCGTCCACTCGTCTGATCAACGAGTTTCGGAGCATTTTAAAAGGCGGTGCCGCTGGATATTTGAACCATGCTTATCGCATGTTCCACGATTTGACATTTAATTATGTGAATGGCTTCCTTCAGTTTTGTCTTTCAATGTTTACATGTGTCAGTCTAATGACGTCCAGTAGGGAGCAGCACACGCTATGTTTTTATCTGTGAGGTCGTTCGTTTTGCTGAGCGATAATTTTTACTCTGTGGAGTTCTTTTGCTGTTCTATGTGGGGCAGATACTAACAATGGCTGCCGCTATGTTCGGTGTGGCATTTTTATGCCTCAAATATTCATTTAATGTGTTCAAGCCTGGACCTTTCACGCTAACTGCTATTCGATTTTACTATTGATAATCACAGGTATGTGATACTTGGTTTATATTTCAATTTGGTGACGATTTATTCCCGTATGTTACGGTCGATGGCATACATCTTTCCGCTCCGTCATACGATGTGCTTTGAATGAATGTATTTGTGGTCTTGTTGTTATGATTGAAAAAGGGTCTCTGTGGTTATGATTTGGTGCGCTGCGTGCTTTAATACTGCGTGATCCTCATGATGTGCCCCTTGTCTCGACCGCAGGAGAGACCAATCCAGGTTGTACAAGGCGCAACATGCCAGTGATGTGAATAAAGTTATGTCCAATTCTGACCTTATGTGTAATTGCACGCCGCACGCAAACATTTGTGTACGTGAGACCCACTGATAATGACCGTGGAGTCATAATTTATGGTTTGTATTTGACCACGAAATCTGAACGGCCGTTCGTGTTTTATTTTCCCGATACCCTCAGTGTGTGTGCGTGAATGTGGTATGCATGTGAGTTCGAATGTGTGGGAGAGGAAAGGTTGGTATGCCGATTGACCTGTTGTATTTGTCTTTCAAATTCTGCGCCTTGTTTGGTTTTCAGCGCAGAGTTATATTTATTTATTATTCATGGCTGATGCTCAGCTTGAGTACCCGCCATGTTGGTTTCATATTTGCGCATGGGCGTACCTATTGTATTCTTTGGGTCTTGTCTCGGCTTTGATTGGTCCATGGAGGCTGTGCCCAGTCTCATCTGTCGTTATTCTTATCTGCTTTTTGTTCCCCGGCACGGCTTATTGTTATGCGAACTTTTCGCATTGTTAGTTGCCTAATGAATACATGATGCAGTGCCTTGGATATTTGAATCTTGGTAAAACGGGCGACCTAGTTGAATAGTTTATGATGAAAGGAAGCTGCTGGTATTGTAATAGCGATGTGTCGAGGAGCAGTGAGCATTTTAAATTACGTATCATTTTTTTTTAAGAGTATTAGTGAGTTTTCACGCCATGTTTCAACTATGTGAGAAAGAACAAGGTATGTCCATCAGTATTACGATGAATTTCCCTATTTATTTTGTGTGATTTTCTTTTCTTGCTTTAATTTTTCTCTCATATTTATTTAATAAATCCCCTGGTTTAAACCATTTCTTCTTTTATTTCAATTAGATGTAGTCTTGCCCTTGTTGCCTGATTACAAGGGGGGGTTTTCAGCTCAGGGTTATGTATGCGCCTTGCCCAGTCGACACGATCCGGGCCTCAAATATTGTTCCCCGTGAATATTTCACTAAGTTATTGCTTGAATCGCTGATTTATGTAGTGATAGATGGGGAGGGTGTGGCTCAATATTCCATTCTTTACTTGCAGACAACTGAAAACGAAAAATATTAGTGAATTGTGATTCTCGTATGGTTATACCTGTGTTTCATTTTACATTTTCTTAGTAAATGTTACATAGTTTTACTCATTATGTGAACAGTGTAATATTTCTGTATATTTATAGGTAATTACTTCGAACTTCGATATGTCTACTACCCAAAACTCCATAACGCGAATTCTAGAAGCAGAAGTTTCCTACCTAGAAGAAGACAATATTCCGTATTGTAAAGTAGGCTACATCTTCCCGGCCGACCTCAGTATGCTAACATACCGGCTTACATAATAATAAACCGAGCTCGATAGCTGCAGTCGCTTAAGCGCGGCCAGTATCCAGTAATCGGGAGAGAGTGGGTTCGAGTCCCACTGTCGGCAGCCTTGAAGATGGTTTTCCGTGGTTTCCCATTTTCACACCAGGCAAATGCCGAGGCTGTACCATAATTAAGGCCACGGGCGCTTCCTTCCAACTCCTAGGCCTTTCCTATCCCATCGTCGCCACAAGACCTATCTGTGTCAGTGCGACGTAAAGCAAATTGCAAAAAAAATTAGCAAAAAACATAATAATAATAATAATAAAGAAGGAGAAGAAGAATGACGAGTTCAGGAAATGCAACAGCAACCCAGAAACCATTGAGCACATCATCATGAGAAAATCCTACCTCGTTTACTGAATTTATATTGAAAATATGAAATATCTGCATTTATATTGGAAATTATGAATATTAATATTCATTAAATAAAATACACAATCGTCGAACCCTGTACTCACACTTACTTCTTACCTGCTTACTTACACATGCGTTATTTGAAGGGCGCCAGCTACCACTCACTGCAGCAATAATAGAATAAGAATCTTGACTATCTCTTAGGGTGTGGAGTAATAAGCTTACTTTTGACAACATACCATATAAGTTCTGGGAAAAGGAGATTAGCGTTCGGTTTCCCCATTAATTTTGAGGTTAAGATATTTTACTGTCATTGAAATAATGCTACAAATTCATTTGATAGAAGAAAATATATTCTTTAAATAATTTCAATAAAATAGTGAGAAATGCTGCGATCAAAAAGGATGAGAATATGACATTATGACATTATGACATCGCAACTAAAAAAAACTAGGCATGAATTTGAATTCTTCTTGACCGGACATTTAACAGTTTACACAAAACATATCCCTCACTGTTTCACTTGACTGTTCCTTCAACACTTTGAATGTAATTACGATGTATTCCTTAGATCTGCTGTTTACTGTAGATGTGTCACGCCTAATTTGGTGATGTATCCCTGTGACTGCTTCTTCTCCATATCATATGACTTCTTTGTAAGTCTGGATGGTATTACTTCATTGCAAGTGTATCCTTCTATGACTCCATGGTAATCCTTTGCGTCCGTATCTTCAACCAAGTGATCGACCAACTTTGACCTCACTCTCTCAATGACCAAAGACTAATGGTTCAATGAGCCTTCTCCATCTCGTTCACACACGTTGACCGTCGTTCACTGACCGACTTAGGCCTCTGCTTCCAATTGAATAATGACTGACGCTACAATATGCAGCCACCTTATATAGGCACAGCATGGAACACCTACGTAATCTCCAGAAATAACTATTATCGACTCCCACCTCGCGACAAATATTACATGTAATAGTGAAATCCCCTGGGGCTCCCTAGAAAACTCAAAGGCCGTGAGCGCATAGCTAAATTCTCACGATGATGTAGTGATGACTCGGCAGTAATGCCAGCAGAATTGCTCAATGTAACAATGTCACATCCACATCTGATATACAGCAACTCTTTACTGTACATGTTTCTAATGTTAATCTACACACATGTATATGTGCATACATTTAACTACAATCACGCAAGCGACAAGCATTGCAGAATCGAATTGAATAATAATTATATTACAATAATAGTGATCTCACAAATAAAATAATAATACTATGGACATAAGAAGAAGAAGAATAACAATAATAATAATATTTTGTTTGAGTCATCAGTCCATAGGCTGGTTTGATGCAGCCTCCACGCCACCCTATCCTGTGCTAACCTTTTCATTTCTACGTAACTATTGCATCCTACATCTGCTCTAATTTGCTTGTCATATTCATACCTTGGTCTACCCCTACCGTTCATACCACCTACACTTCCTTCAAAAACCAACTGAACAAGTCCTGGGTGTCTTAAGATGTGTCCTATCATCCTATCTCTTCTTCTCGTCAAATTTAGCCAAATCGATCTCCTCTCACCAATTAGATTCAGTATCTCTTCATTCGTGATTCGATCTATCCATCTCACCTTCAGCATTCTTCTGTAACACCACATTTCAAAAGCTTCTATTCTCTTTCTTTCTGAGCTAGTTATCGTCCATGTTTCACTTCCATACAATGCCACGCTCCACACGAAAGTCTTCAAAAACATCTTTCTAATTCCGATAGCAATGTTTGAAGTGAGCAAATTTCTTTTCTTAAGAAAGCTCTTTCTTGCTTGTGCTAGTCTGCATTTCATGTCCTCCTTACTTCTGCCATCGTTAGTTATTTTACTACCCAAGTAACAATATTCATCTACTTCCTTTAAGACTTCATTTCCTAATCTAATATTTCCTACATCACCTGCCTTCGTTCGACTGCACTCCATTACTTTTGTTTTGGGCTTATTTATTTTCATCTTGTACTCCTTACCCAAGACTTCATCCATACCATTCAGTAACTTCTCGAGATCTTCTGCAGTCTCAGATAAAATAACAATATCATCGGCAAATCTCAAGGTTTTGATTTCCTCTCCTTGGACTGAGATTCCCTTTCCAAATTTCTCTTTGATTTCCTTTACTGCCTGTTCTATGTAAACATTGAAAAGCAGAGGGGACAAACTGCAGCCTGGCCTCACTCCTTTCTGGATTGATGCTTCTTTTTCAAAGCCCTCGATTCTTATCACCGCAGACTGATTTTATACAGATTGTAGATAATTCTTCGTTCTCGGTATCTGATCCCTATCATCTTCAGAATCATGATAATAATAATAATAATAATAATAATAATAATAATAATAATAATAATAATAATAATAGTAATAATAAACACAGATATCACCTTGTTACAGGATTTGAACAGTTACAATCAGCAACTGGAGATTACTAGCGCCAACATCCTACACTGAGAGACATAATGATGTAGCCAAAGTTATACATCAAGAAATTGTCCTGACCCGATATTTGATCCAGAACAGAGTGCCTTACTACTGCCCACTAAGTGTAGTGGAAAATGAAAATGTTAAACCATACCGGGATGGAACGATACAAAGAGATGAAACAACTCCGCACTACAGACCAGGCATAACATTAACAGACAAAAAGAATCAACGCACATATCTCATTGGCATCGCTATCCCGAATGACCACAATATGAAACAGAAATACAGGGAGAAGGTCGATAAATATACTCGTCTGGCTATGGAAGTAGCAAAAATCTGGAAACTAGACAGAGTGATTATTTCTCCTTTTCTCCTTTCTCCCTCTGGACTCACACCAGAAAGATTTCCAGAAAACGTAATGAAACTACAGCTGCCCATCTTCACTCACAATGTGGCACAAAAGGCTGCAACATTGTCTAAACAGTCCTGAATGTACAGTACGGACCATAAATTGAAAAGAGTGCAACCTCTGCAACGAAGAGTATAATGAAGGCGTATATTGTAAAGTTATATATGATTGAGCTCTATTTCATACGTAAAATATCAAAATACGTGCTATATTACCAACTTATTTATTTATTTATTTATTTATTTATTTATTTATTTATTTATTTATTTATTTATTTATTTATTTATTTATTTATTTATTTATTTATTTATTTATTTATTTATTTATTTATTTATTTATTTATTCGTATCAGAAGCATACATTTTACATAGCATAATGGTACTTAATGACATACATATCAAATAGTGTCTGCCCAGAATTTTGCCAAATCAGGGGCATTAGATGTCGCAGCCATCAAGTCCTCTATTGTGCAACTTAAAGGACATTTACTATAGTTCATGAAATGGTCTGTGGTTTGGTCTTCACCACATTCACATTGTCTGGATGTGTCAGGAAAGCCCCACTTTACCATATTGATTCTTGATCTGCCTATCCCAGTGCGAAGCCTGTTCAACGATTTCCACGTAGACCAATGTTCCTCGTGTCCTGGAGGGAGATGTTCAATTGGTAGCATCCAACCAGAAAGTTGAGGATTTCTAGTTCTCCATAATCTCAACCTTGTGGATTGAGCAGATTCGTTTAAATCTTCGGTTGTATTCAGGAAACTCCTCCTAGACCTCAATCTTTGGTGGGCAGGTTCATATCAATTCAATGGGTGTGCACATGAGGCAAGTGCTTTAGTTCTCTCATTCATGGATGCAACTTCTCTTCTTATATCTGGTGGGGCGATTCCAGCCAAACAGTAGATTGTATCTCGTGGAGTTGGTCTCAAGCAGCCAGTAATGAGTCGACATGTTTCATTTAGAGAAATGTCAACTTGTTTAGCATGACTTGATCTGTACCAAGCAGGGCAAGCGTACTCTGCAGCGGAGTAACACAGAGCCAGGGCTGTAGTTCTCAACGTCTTTGGATGTGTACCCCAATTGGTTCCAGACAACTTGCGAAGGATGTTGTTTCTAGCTGACACTTTCTGCTTGATGTTCATGCAGTGTTGTTTGTAGGTGAGAGCACGATCCAACGTTACACCTAGATATTTAGGTGTTGGGCAGTGATCTAGTTGAGTATCTTCCCATACTACCTGCAATTTCCTTGACGCCTGTCTGTTCTTTAAATGGAAGGCTCATACCTGAGTTTTAGATGCGTTAGGCTTCAATTGGTTTCCTCTGTAGTAGTAGGATAGTTCAGAAAGAGCCTCTGATAACTTTTCTTCTACAACCTCAAAGCAGTTTGCTTGAGTAGCAATAGCTCGATCATCCGCATATAGGAAGCTTCTGGTGCCAACTGGAAGAGGTTGGTCATTCGTATAGATATTAAAGAGCATAGGGGCGAGAACACTGCCTTGTGGCAAACCATTCTTTTGTTTCCTCCATCGACTTTTCTGATCCTGAAATTCAACGAAGAACCTACGATATAGTTGGTAATATATAATCCAGAAGTAACATCAACTGTTATATATTACCAACTATAAAGTTGTGAAATAAAGGAAAATAATAATAACAATAATAATTGCTTTTATGTGCGACTAAGAACTGTTAAGGTTTTCGGGGACGCCGAAGTGCCAGAATTTAGTCATACAGGAGTTAGTTTACGTGTCAGTAAACTACCGACTCGAGACTGGCGCATTTGAGCACCTTCAAATACCACAGGACTGAGACAGGATCAAACGTGCCAAGTTGGGGTCAGAAGGCCAGCGCCTCAACCGTCTGAGCCATCAGCCCGGCATAGCGGCTTACAGGTCCTACCTAAAGTTTAAGGATACCCGGATATTTCATGAACATGTTTCCTGTCCTTAAACTTTTCGTCTCTCTTTTTTTACAGGGAACTGAAATGTTCATTAAAATATCATTCTTTATTTTGAAGTTATTAACCTTTTTTGTTTATAATAATTGAGAAAAAGTAGCTATTTTCTTAATACTTGCCAACGGCCGTAGCCGTGTTGAAACACCGGATCCCGTGAGATCTCCGAAGTTAAGAAACATTGGGCGTGGTCAGGAGTTGGATGGGTTGCCACGCGCTGTTGGTGGGGGGTAAGGGAATGGAGGAGCGGAAAGGAACTGGCCACCCTACCACACGTAAACTCCGGCTCAGGAACACCTCTGCGGAGGTTCGGACCTGCCTTCGGGCAGAATAACCCTTACCTTACCTTCTTAATACTTGAGGAAATCTGGAGAGTACATTATGGGGATTCCATTAATAATCTTTACTGTGGAGAAGCATAAATACCATTAGAATATTTATAACTGTAATAGAGCTACAGAATGTGTTTCTGTTTAAAAATATCTCCCGTTTCAGAGCTCGCAATAAAACCACAGAAAGTGGTAAAAATAAAACAGCCTTGATCTTGGCTTGACAGGAGACCTTTCAAACTATCGAGATCATTTGCGTGTTACGTTTCAGCGGGATGTTTACACTACAACGTAACACACAAAGGATCTCTTTAGCTCGAGCGGTCTCCGTCCATCCACGTTCAGAGAATATTTGTATTTTTTACCACTTTCTCGGGTTCTATTGCGAGCTAAAGCACGGGGGGGGGGGTATTTTTAAATAGAACCATATTCTGTTCCTCTATTACGATTATGAATATTCTACAGGTACCTGTGTTCCTCTATAACAAAGATTTTTAATGTAATGCACATAGTGTACTCTCCAGATCTCCTGGTGTATTAAAAATAGCTATTTTCTTTCCAACTATTATAAATAAAAAATTAGTAACTTCAAACCAAGAATGTGATACTTTAATTTCAGCAAATGTTCCTTTTAATATGTACTAGTTCCCTCTAACAAATTGTATGCTTGAGACTAAAATGCACGGATAGGTATCATGTTTATGGAATATGCAGGTGTCCTTAAACGTTTGGTACGACCTGTACCTGTCCACCTCCTCGTGTGTTGATCATAGGCAGTTGGAGTTGCTTGAGCACTCTCCAGTACCATCAGCAGAACAGGCGTTACTGCTCTTTGATTATAAATTATAGCGTTTTCACAGCAATAATTGCTGTTCAGAACTGTGTGAAGGAAAGCAAGCTCGAGAGTAAAAATAATCATTAAAAACCAGAGGTTTCATGTCCTTCTACTCTATGCATTTTGTCTTCAATACGTTGTTATAATAAATTTTGTACTGTAATGAAAATGACAAAGTACTTCGAGTTTGTTTTTATATATTTAAATCACGATAGATTCATGGTTCGATTGTGTGCTATACATGCTCAGAAAGGGGAATTTTGCATATCTCGATAACTCGAAATAAAATTTACCTCCCTAGGTGATTCGAGATTTCGACTGTATTCAAACATTTTTAAAAATTGTGTCAGCTCATAAAACTTTCAGATGATAATCGCCGAATGAGCAAATGAAATATTTACACATTGCTACATTCATCTTCCAACTTTTAAATGAAACAATCCCGCAGTATCTTACCTTAAATCTCAGCTATCTCTCCTCAGCATTACAATCGATCTAACCCATCTCTTACTACACATCAGTGTATAACCGTTCATTCCAAGTGTCTGGTGCCAGGTGATGGAATTCTCTCCCACTTTCAAAAGATCTTATCGGGTTGTACGAATGCGTCGGTGAATGTGAGAATGAATGACAAGTATTGACATAAATTCATAAGTTACTAGTATTAAGATGCAGTAAGTCGCGTAGAGCATTGCTTTCCCAACTCTAGAAGCAATGGCGTATATTATGTTATAACTTGTTAGAATCATCATTATTACCAACTGCTCTTTATAGCTCATTCCACGTTAAGGAAACTGTATTGCTCTTATGGACCTACAAGGAGTGAACACACCCCCTCTGAGACACCAATAATTTCTCGTGATTAATGTACTTTGTAATCACCGCCGTCTCGATCCTCCTATACTGCCTGCTCTATGCGAGCCTTTTAGCGACTACGCTGCGACAAAATTTCTCCGCTAGATGGCAGACATAGACGCACAATGGTCTAAACTTATTCTAATGACGACAGCCTACAAAATACTATGCAGTATGGTCATATGTTCACTGAAGCTCGTAAATTACATCAGTAATATTAAATACCGGCAATATTACCTGCACGAAGTCGCAGTTGGCCTCTTCATGCACAATTTAAAGATTTTCCTGGACGAAGGCTTGGAATCGTACCGTACTTTTTGTGTTCTTGCCAACGCAATATCAAATAATAGAGGTCTTACGAACTTGGTTAGGATAATATCACTAACATTTTGCTGATGTTCTTTGACCTCACACTGTAACAAAACACATTCTGAAAGTTTTTTTAATATTTGTTTTACGTCGCACCGATACAGATGGGTCTTATGGCGATGATGGGATAGTAAAGGCCTAGGAATGGGAAGGAAGCGGCCGTGGCCTTAATTAAGGTACAGCCCAGAATTTGCCTGGTGTGAAAATGGGAAACCACGGAAAACCAACTTCAGGGCTGCCGACCGTGGGGTTCGAACCCACTATCTCCCGGATGCAAGCTCATAGCTGCGCGCTCCTAACCGCACGGCCAACTCACCCGGTATTCTGAAAGGGAAGACCTCGCAAGTCCTCGTATTACGCTCGTACGCTTGAAGGACTTCGACAATAGGGCACATCAGTTTAAACGAACTCCTGGAGATGCTTCTCCAGAGCAACAAAGCTAGGTTTTGGGTATCGAACTCCTCCTCTGTCCTGCTGTATAATCAGTTCCATTTAGAGGTGTCGAAGCTCTAGGCAGTGAGATGTTGCTGACACAAATGTCACACTCCATCCTCTCTTCAACAACACGAACCTAGTACCCGCAAGCTAGGATTTGATTTCCTGTTTCTAGTTTGATTGGAATATTATCGTCTGGATATCTGAGGTTGCCCAAAATGTCTAAACATGAAGGCGTTTAGTGATTGTCCGTCACAATTTTTATCGCAAGGAATCCACTATCCTCCACGGCTTTAATCACCTTCTGGAAAAAAATCCGCAGCCTCTTTCCAGTCATTCGACCGGGCCAGGAATGGAATGAATTAAGCCCCCATCTAGCAGGGAGGATAGGAATTGTGCCGGCTGGCGAAGCCTGTCGCACCCCTCCGGGGCAATGAGTAATGAATGACAGATGAAATGAAATGATATTCGAGAGTGCTTCTGGAATTAAATATGACAGGGAAAATCGGAGTATCCGGAGAAAAACCTGTCCCGCCTCCGCTTTGTCCAGCACAAATCTCACATGGAATGACCGGGATTTGAACCACAGAACGCAGCGGTGAGAGTCCGCCGTCTACCGCCTGAGCCGTGGAGGCTCCATCAAATTCTGAAATAAGGTGTAAAGGCACAGATGCGAGAGTAATCTGAGGATATCCAATTACTTCCTTCATTAGGCCCTTGCCTAGATAAAGCCGACAGCCGCTTTTCCCTCAATTCTCTTCTAGACTGTATTTCATGGAGTCGTATATTTTCTGGCTGCGAACAACCTTGCTGTGATTGGCAATATGGTATACGACAGTTGAATATTTCGGGGAAAGAATCTGAAGTTTCAGTTCTACGAAAAATATACCTTGCACGAACGGAAAGAAACAAGTACCAACACCTTAAAATCAATTTTTGAAATATCCATAAACATAACATGATTAATTCATATCACAGTTCTATTGAAAATATAGCTTGTACGAACGAAAGTGACCAGACAAGTTTACTCATTGTACAAAATAACTCAGGTTTTCACACACATTCATGCACCAATAATACAGTGCTACACCCACACTGACAGCGAAGATTGTGCGTCTGCTGCTGCACTCTTACGGCGATTTGGAGAACTATAGGTAGTCGCGCCTTCCTGTGTTAAACTAGTGGCATAGAGCAGGCAGTATAAGAGGATCGAGACGGCGGTGTTTGTAATGTATTATGAAAGATAGACAAAAAGGATGAGGCATTTTTGCCGTGAGTTGTTGAGATAACTACATAACATTTTCTTTTTCATAAATACATTTGTAGGGAGGAAGCTCAATGGCAGGAACAGCCATTGCTTCGTCGCCTTCCTTCATTTTCCTTCTTCTTTGCTCTGGTACAAGCATCGTGTAGTCTCTCAGGTGGTGGTAGTGGTGATTATTGTTTTAAGAGGAAGTACAACAAGGCAACCATCCTCTATATAACACTAATCAGAGCGAAAAATGGAAGGGATCCGACACTTCGAAAAATGAAGGTATCGGCCAAAGGAAGACAAGGGCCACGAAGGGCGTGAAAATGAAAGACTCCCTAGCCCTCGCAAACCTAATAGCGTCGGGGTCGGAAAAGAACAAGAGTTGACCAAGGGAGGTCGGATAGGATAGATGAAAGTGAGGAGCCTGGCACAAGTAAGTGGAAGCAATGCCAGGACTCAGCTGAGGGCCCCGTGGTCGCCAACCCACGCTCCAAAGTTCAGAGCCCCTGAGGCCCATTTTAGTCGCCTCTTACGACAGGCAGGGGATACCGTGGGTGTTATTCTACTGCCCCCACCCACAGGGGGTGTGTAGTCTCTCACTCTGTGAACCGACGATAGTTCACTTCTCTAGTGAAGTCATCTAGAGTATTTATTTGTTTGCGTGTGGATTTTTAGGCTTTAAATCAGTGCGTACTTGTCTTGTGTTGGGTGAGAGTCATGCGATAGGCCTACGTGTGTGATTCTTTCTTTAACATTAATAACTTGCTGTGATCTTTTGTAGAGTCATCTACATAGAGTATTTACTTTTTTGCGACTGTTTTCTAGCCTTTATTGCCTGGAAAAATTTATTAAATGCAATTAAATGCATCCCTCACCTCTCGAGTCCACAAAAAATTATTTGTCTATTTTCTCCCCCAATTTGCCTTACATTTCAATGCTGAAGTTTTTTATGTGCCGTAGTTTTCGTCTGATTCTGTACAAACTAAAAATAGCCCCTGTAAACCCCCCGGCCCCTTTAGTTCGCAAAATGAATTTGTACCTTAGTTTCTTCCTCTTTTTGTGTGGAACTTAAATTGAATGTCACAAATTTATGGGCTGCTGTTCTCCTGTGATAGTGTTGAGCAGAGCCGTTCTATATGACAACAATACTGTTTTCTTAACGTGGAAGGAGCTATAGATACACACGAAATGTTGTCAATATGTTGACATATGCCCCTTTTTTCACATCAGATTGTAGAAGTTGCTCACCCCCTTTATAATCATCATCAATATTGCCATAGTCATAGTCTAATTAACTTGTTAAGAAAAGACGATTCCACCTATAACATAGAATATGGTTACATGCAAGAGAGGGCCAAGAGCCTTAACTTCGATACTTAAAAATTAAACGGAAAATACTTTGTCCGCTAAGAACTACAGAACTCTGGAAATCAAGAAGTAATTACGACATGTACCGGAACATAGAAAAAATAACAGAAACAATACTGAGGAGGTGATTCATAATTTTTTGGACATTATACAGAATGAATGACAACAGGTTAATCAAACAGATCTTCAAATATCTATGCAACAAGAGGTGAACAACAACATGAATTCATGAAGTCAAAAAAGATTTGGAAATGAACAATATAAGAGAAGAAGCAGCAACAGAGAGAGAGAGAGAGAGAGAGAGAGAGAGAGAGAGAGAGAGAGAGATTTTTAGAAAGAAAGTGTTAAAAATGCGAGGATTCTATGATCGGGAGGGAAAGAAAACAGGCTCAAAATGGTCTAAGGAGAAGAAAAGGAGGCATAGTGAGCAGATGAAGTATTGGAGGAGGAAGAAGGAACAACAGTGGACGAAGCATGAAATAAATAAATAAATAAATAAATAAATAAATAAATAAATAAATAGATAAATAAATAAATAAATAAATAAATAAATAATAAATTTACGAGGTCTAGAATATCTTTCATTTTTCCACAATTCATGAGCTGTACCATTATTTTGTGGATATACACATTTCTCTTTTGATTTATCTGAACTCTTTATCTTCCCTGTCGATAGAGTCACAGAATGCATTATCTGTATTCCCTGTATATTGTAAGAGGCTACTAAGAGGGAAACGACCACAGAATCTGTACTCGCCCTCTCTCCAAGTAAAAGAAGGCATAAAGTATATAAAAATAAACAAATATATACAGTGTCCATTTCTAGGTGTGCGGATTGTCAATTGAGTGGAAGGAAGCTCGAATCACTTTTCTCTGTTCTCCAGCGTTTGATTTGTCTCCTGAGTGGCGCCCCCCCCCCCCATGTCAGGTGTTAGTAGAAGTTGGACGGTAAGTTATAATGAGGAACTGTGGAGCCATGAAATTCTAGCGAGGTATTAGCACGGCCGACGGTCCACAGCCTTAATTAGTGAGGGATCTAAATGTAGTTGCTCATAGATACGCCTTCCTCGTCGTCTCGGGCTAGGAGGCTCAGATATAAAGGAAAAATCATGAATATTAATTTGAAAATAATTAATTTCATTAGGAAAAAAATAAATGAGAAGGAGAAACTTTTAGAAGTCAGTCATTTAGAAACAAGAGTCGAACAGAATACACCAGTCTACCTTTTGGTGACAGCTAGGAGGGAATCTCGTCTAAATACGCAGTAATAAGGGAAACTTAGAATATGACGCATTTTCAGAATGATTTTCAAGATAATGTTTACATACTTGAACAGCTGTTACGCTTTATTTATTTATTTATTTATTTATTTATTTATTTATTTATTTATTTATTTATTTATTTATTTATTTATTTATTTATTTATTTATTTATTTGTTTATTTTGGAGGCCTCAGGTTCGATTCCCTTCCAGGTCAGGGATTTTTTCCTGTATCTCAGTGCTGGTTCGATGTCCACTCAGCCTATGAGATTATAATTTAGGAGCTATCTGACGTTGAGATAGCGGCCCTGGTCTAGAAAGCCAAGAATAACGGCCGAGAGGGTTTAGTGGGCCGACCGTACGGCATCTCGTAATCTGCAGCCGTTCGGGCTGGGCAGCGGTCGCTTGGTAGGCCATGGCCCTGTGGGGCTATTATGCCATAAGGTTTGGTTTTGGTTTTAACGTTGAAATTATTTCCGAGCAAAGTAGGGGTCCCCATACGCCGAAAAACGTAAAATTAAGCAACTCAATTGTGCCCGAAACTGAAGGGCTAAAGGGCCCGGAAAGGTTTTACGTTGTGAATTCTGGATAGCTCTATCAAAAAAAAAAAATATATATATAAAATAAATTCCAGCCTAAATGCAATTCAGGAAAAACCAGCCTAAAATCGCTTGTTTTTTAATTCAAATCCTAGCCAAATTAACTTATTTACATATTTTTTTCTGTCATGTGTTCCTTGATTCAATACCGTCAAGCGTTTTTTGATTGTTTTAAAAATGTCCACTCCGAATGAAGTTATAAGGGTTTAAGTGAAACTCTGCATTGGCTCACATTAGCGCTCGTAGTGGTGCTTAAGTGAAACTCTGCATTGACTCACATTGGCGCTCGTAGTGGTGCTTAAGTCAAACTCTGCATTGACTCACATTAGCGCTCGTAGTGGTGCTTAGGTCAAACTCTGCATTGACTCACATTAGCGCTCGTAGTGGTGCTTAAGTCAAACTCTGCATTGCCTCACATTAGCGCTCGTAGTGGTGCTTAAGTGAAACTCTGCATTGACTCACATTAGCGCTCGTAGTGGTGCTTAAGTGAAACTCTGCATTGACTGACATTTAGCGCTCGTAGTGGTGCTTAAGTGAAACAACACATTGCCATTGCTATTTGCTTTACGTCGCACCGACACAGATAGGTCTTATGTCGACGATGGGACAGGGAAGGCCTAGGAATGGGAAGGAAGCGGCCGTGGCCTTAATTAAGGTGCAGCCCCAGAGTTTGTCTGGTGTGAAAATGGGATCGACCGGATAGCGATGTAATATTTTATTTTAAATTAATGAAAGAATTCTCATACTTTATTATATGTACCTGAAATTCGTAGCTCATATCACTAGAATGTTTTCAACATAGTGTTGCTTGCCTGATGCCTGGATTTTTTAATTAATTAATTTATTTATTTATTTATTTTTTTATTTATTCTTTTATTTATTTATTTATTTATTTATTTATTTATTTATTTATTTATTTAATTAATTATTTATTTATTTATTTAGTTAGTTAGTTATTTACAGAAGTCTGTAACAGAGTTATTATCCAATTACACAGACATTGTGAATGAATTCAGGAATGGATATAAAATTCTGTTCTCCCAGTCACGGATAACCACCAACTGGGAAGACAATATTCATTACTGAATGAATGAATGAATGAATGAATGAATGCTCTCAGCCCGGAGCTATGGAACTCCAGCAGCGGAGCAGGGAAAATTCCACCTATTGGGATCTTAAAAAAAAAAAAAATAGAAACCATCCACATGCAGTTAACAATTAATGTCTTGAAAATTAATAACATCATCTTCTTCATCATCTGTTTACCCTCAGGGTCGCTTTTTCCCTCGGAAGCAGCGAGAGATCCCACCTCTACCGCCTCAAGGTCAGTGTCCTGGAGCTTCAGACTCTAGGTCGGAGATACAACTGGGGAGGATGACCAGTACCTCGCCTAGGCGGCCTCACCTGCTATGCTGAACAGGGGCCTTAAGTGAGGTACCACCCCGGCATTTGTCTGGAGGAGAAGTGGGAAACCACGGAAAACCACATCCAGGAAGACTGAGGAGGGAATCGAACCCCCTTCACTCAGTTGACCTGCCGAGGCTGAATGGACCCCGTTCCAGCCCTCGTACCACTTTTCAAATTTCGTGGCAGAGCCGGGAATTGAACCCGGGCCTCCGGGGGTGGCAGCTAACCACACTAACCACTGCACCACAGAGGCAGACACGAAAATTAATAACAGTGACAAGAAAGATAATCAATTTTCTAATTATCACTATTATCCTGTTTCTTCTCGCCCTACTTATAATGATCTAGGCCCTATCATTCCAACCTTGTCATGATCCTGCAATTTTCTTGAGTACATATTTCTGAAGCGCCGGGCGCTGTTCTTCTGTCCCCAACTTGGCATATAGTAGTTAGTGTGATTAGCTGCCATCCCCGAAGGCCCGGGTTCGATTCCCGGCTTTGCCATGAAATTTGAAAAGTGGTACGAGGACTAGAACGGGGTCCACTCAGCCTCGGCAGGTCGACTGACTACAGGGAGTTCGATTTCCACTTTAACTATCCTTGAGGAGGTTTCCCACTTCTCCCCACGGCGAATGCCGGGTTGAAGGCCACGGCCGCTTCCTTCACTCAACCTTGTCTACCCCTTCCAATATTCCCGTCTCCAACAAGGTCCCTGTTCAGGATACCAGATGAGGCTGCCTGGGCGAGGTACTGGTTCTCCTCCGCAGTTTTCTCCCCGACCAAATTTCTCACGCTCCAGGATACTGCCCCTGAAACGGTAGATGTGGGATTGCTCGCTTGAGTCCGAGGGAAAACCAACTGTGGAGAGTAAACTAATTAAATAGAAATAATTAATAATATTTCTAATTACTAATAACAACTTATTCCGGTTGGCCATATTTGTCCTGTACTTAATATCTCTTCAATATACACTATACAGAATGGTGGGAAGCAACGTGAACTTCTGTCGGTGCAGAAAGTATATGCGGTCGAGTTTAAACGCTAATAAAATTTGTACAAGTCCATCAATCTAAAACTCAATCACACCGTCGTAAAGCTTGTTTTATTCTACGCACTTTGGTGACATTTACATATTTTTATTGTGTTTCTTGTGCAAGTTATATTAGGCGGAATGCAAAAAAAGTACCTATTTTTGCCCCCCCTTTTTTTTTTGGTAAACAACAATTTTGTAGTTTACATGAAGAAGCACTGTCCGATTTTCATGAAATTTAGATATAGGTATACCAAACCAAACCCAACGGTACTTAACGCCCTTGAAAGGGCTTTGGTCTGCCCAGCGATCGCTGCTCAGCCCGAAGGCCTGCAGATTACGAGGGGCCGTGTGGTCAACACGACGCATCCTCTCGGCCGTTATTCTGGGCTTTCGAGATCAGAGACGCCATATCACCGTCAGATAGCTTCTCAATTATGATGACGTAGGCTGAGTGGACCTCGAATCAGCCCTCAGGTCGAGAGAAAAATCCCTGACCTGGCTGGGAATCGAACCCGGGCCTTTAGGCGTGAGGCAGGCACGCTACCCCTACACAACGGGCCCGGCTTAGATTATGGTATGCACTATTATTATTATAATTCTGAAATCATTGTACGTTTCCGGTATATAACGATTTGGAAAAAACTTCAGGCCTTTCTGATGAGCCCAATCTCGATTTCGGGAGACCACCCAGTATCAGACAGACAGCCTTTTACAAAAATGATAACTCTTTTGCCGAAGTGTGTACAGAAATTACACTTTAGAAATGTATTTATAATAGTGCATTCCATAATCCACCTAAATTTCATGAAAATCGGACTGTGCGTTTTCATGTAATGGTACTAAAAGTTTTTGTTAACAAAAAACGGGCAAGAAAAGAGGTACTTTTTGCATTCCGCCGAATATAACTTTCATAAGAAACATCATACAAATATGTAAATACCTCCAAAGAACGCAGAATAAAACAAGCTTTACGATGGTGCGATTGTATTTTAGATTGGTGGACTGGTTCAAATGTTGTTAGCGTTTAAACTCGACCGCACATACTTTCTGCGCTGACAGTAGGTATATGAGGGTTGGTCATACTGGTAAATACTTTTCTTTTTCTTGCTAATTGCTTTACGTCGCACCGACACAGATAGGTCTTATGGCGACTATGGAACAGGAAAGGGCTAGGAGTTGGAAGGAAGCGGCCGTGGCCTTAATTGAGCTACAGCCCCAGCATTTGACTGGTATGAAAATGGGAAACCACGGAAAACCATCTTCAGGGCTGCCGACAGTGGGGTTCGAACCTACTATCTCCCGAATACTGGATACTGGCCGCACTTAAGCGACTGCAGCTATCGAGCTCGGTAATATACTTTTCTTTGAACTCTACAGGGTCTTTCATAAAGAATGAACCGATTTCATCAAGCTGTATTTTCCCAACAGTCAGTAGTACAAGATTAAACCTAAGACACATGCGTTTGGCTGATGTTCAAGTTTAGTCGTACAAAGTGTTCAATATGACCACCACCAGCACATCAAGGCGATAGGACAATTGATGTGTAGGCGTCTTTTCAGGACGCGCCAGATACTGGTACTGCTCACCTCAAGCTGACGGCGACCTTGAGATTTGGATTTCTGGGGGTTCCGGGTAAACGCCTCTTGGATTCTTCTCACATTTTCTTCTGACAGTGCAGTTTTCCTGGAACTGTTGGAACCACCGTCGGATGTTCTTGGGAGAGAGCCTGTACACGTCATTAAATTTCCTACGGAACTCGCGTTGCATCGTGGCCACAGACCCGGCCCGTGCGAACGCAATAACACAGGACGCTTTGTGCTGAGGTGTTGCCATTGTTAGACCACGGCCGACTGGATCCCTCGCTGCGCTCCTAGCTAGAGCGACGCATCAAGTCGGCCGTGGTTAGACTCACGCGACAATTGAGTCCATGCTTAGCCAAAGCCTACTAGATACTAGCATAGGCAACGGCTTAGCCTACAAGGAATACAAAGCCTGCTCACTCGCAGTGCTCTCTTCAGAAACAGTGTCCGCCTGGCAGTGCGCGTCTTGACCGCTGCAGCGCTAGTATACCACCTCACATCAGCACTCAGTAGCATTGGTAACGGGAGTTAAAACCAGCACAAATTTACCTCTACACTAAACTTCCTGTATATTATATACATTATACATTACTGAGCAGAATGAAGTAGAAAATAATTAATGTTCACCTTTTACCCCTAGGAGTTCAATTCAGCCGTGGATTTTCATTTCAGATAACAGTGTCGAAATTTATGTCTGGCATTTAAAAGGATATACGGTCTGCACTAGATATTTTTACTACCGCACCATAGATTTTTAGTGAAAAGGAGCGACTTTAAATATTTTCCTTGATATTTTCTTCTCATAAATTGTTGTTTTTTTTTATCGAGAAGTATTCCCAGCGATACTCATCTGTCATGCCATTAGCGTAGAGAGGTGCAGAAACTTCTGCAGTATTATTCTGCTTTGTCCCTCAGGATGATCACTTATCCCACACTGTAGAATAGGATTTTTAGCAACACGTGGCAACAGTATTTCGGTTAATGTTTGTGGTGTTTTTGGACTGCTCAGCGTTACCGATAACATTTCGTCCTTTACTTGCCCCAGTTTCATCAGCACTGAAACAAAACTTGGCTTGTATTCCTTGTAGGCTAAGGTCCAAGACGTGTGTTTCTGGGTATGGGTTCCTTCTTGAAAACGGATCTGTTTGCCTTCCCGCACAACATGGTTCTAGGACATTTCGTACCACGGACATTTCGTACCACCGGACATTTCGTACCACCGGACATTTCGTACCACGGACATTTCGTACCACCGGACATTTCGTACCACTTGACCGTCTGATTACCTGCGAAGTATCAGCCGATGACTTTAAAATATTTAGGAGAGGACATTCCGTACCACTTGAAAGAGTGGAAAATATTGCGAAGTATAAACAGTATCCTAAAGAATGTAATTCATATGTATATTCATAGTTCCTTACTGGCGCAGAAGCTTCCGCACTGTGTGACCACTACTGGTGTTAACCTTCCGTCAAGTTCAACTGATCTGACTGGCACACGTGTTAATTCTCATCTCGTATTCGTCATTCGCTGGTGGCGGTGGGCGCTATATACGAGCTATACTCCGCACGGTCTTACTTCTAAATTGAAGTTTCGCAAAACAAATGAGCATCGCCTTCCCTCTGTTGCCAGCGCGCTACGCCCGCGAGAACAGCTGATGCAATACAACCGCTGTAAACAGCCCTTTTAAATTGTAATACAGTACTCAGAAAAACGAATGAATATGGACTGAAAGCAAATTCACAAGAACTACACTTTCTAACAATATCTGGCAGTAAAAGAGAATACATTATTAACAATAAAAGGGAATGAGGAAACAACACGTCACTAACGACTAATGGCTGGCACAGGAAGGAGGTTATGGCCTACAAAGGGAACGCTCTACTGATCTCAGAGTCACTGGAACCCTCCAACAATATGAAAAACACACTAAATATTGAAGGAAAATGCAAAAGATCGCTAACCGTACCGAATACCAAACACGCTGAGCGAGATAGGTTAACCACGTGGCGAATGTAAATATTAGAGTTGGCAACTAGGTTTCGAGATCGTGCTCTGCCGATATAAATCGATATGAATGGCAGCTTGGGATTGGTTGGATGTTTGTGCTTCAGCGCATAACCACCAGACAGAGCCAAAATCTGCTAAAACGTCAATTTAGAAGTAGAGCCGTACGGAGTACACTTCCACCTTTCGGTAGTATCCTATGCCCCCGTGACCTTCAAGCTCATATCGGCCAGTTCATCAGAATCTTTTATTTTACTTACTTGATAATGAAATAATGCAGGAGTTTATAAATATTCACAATAATGGTAATATTATCCATCCTTATGCTCGTCAGGCACATTGCACCCGAACTCGATGTGTATTTCTATTGCATTGTTTTTTTTTAAGGATTTATACTTCAAAAATTCTACTTTCTTGTGGTAATAGGGCCTATTTACGTTAACATAAGTGATGAGTATAGTCTGAATCGTTGGCTGAATGGTCAGCGTACTGGCCTTCCGTTCAGAGGGACCCGCGTTCGATTCCCGGCCGGGTCGGCGATTTTAATCGCTTCTGATTAATTCTTCTGACCCGGGGACTGGGTGTATATTTCCGTCCCAACACTCTTCTCCTCATATGCAGACAACATACCACACTACCAACCACAACAGAAACACGCAATAGTGATTACACCCCTCCATATAGCGCTGGCGTCAAGAAGGGCATCTGGCCGTAGAACAGGGCCAAATCCACATGTGCGATGCAGTTCGTGGGAAAACGTGGCAGGAAAAGAAGAATAAGTTATAAGTATAGTTTAAAGGACTATTATTGAAAATTGTATAGAAGTTTTTTTGAATAAATATTGTAAATTACTTTTGTTTCTGATTTATAAAGTGTTTATGTCAGGTTCATTACGCCCGCTGGCGTGGATATGGAATTCCAATTTGACATAAAGTGGTACGGATTGTCCTGACGTAAATATTTGGAAATTACGGGAAAACCGTTCGCAGATAGATAACGACCTAGGTGGTACGAAATGTCCTCAAAAATCAAGTGGTACGGAATGTCCCTGGTACGAAATGTCCGGACACCGCACAACATAACCGCTGTTTTTTGGAACAGCCTGTATAACGGATTCACATTGTTTCTGACCATCCTGTATTAGTTGAGCATGACCTTGTTTATTTTAGTTACAAAATCTTCTCTCAATGAGGTGTATCGTTATCGCTGACACGCTGAACCCCCCACGCACTCCAGCTAAATGATGAAACAGAGAGACCACAGGCAGGAAGAGTCTATCCGGTATTGTCTGAAATACCAACTCCTTTCCTGAGACATCTGACCAGCTGTCAGCTTCATCCGTCATATCCTACAATCTTCAAAGACCACAACTTCCACATGATAAGATCAACAAAGAAATACACGATTAGCTTCATTCGTCAGCCTTAAAAGCCTTTATCTGATTAATAATAATAATAATAATAATAATAATAATAATAATATATATATATATATATATATATATATATATATATATATATATATATATATATCTCCATCAAACATTGTTCTGCCTTTTATCATTCAGTCTGCAACCCTCTGTGAATTAACTGTGCACCTCAACAATCGTCTACTTGTAACTAGCTCTGTGATCTCATTTAGTTCTATACCTCTTACCATTATATCATCAGAAACTGAGTCTAACCATCGTCATCTTAATCTCCCTCTACTTCTCTTACCCTCCATGATCGAGTCCATTATTCTCCTAGGTTAACCTATCCTCCATTCGCCTCACGTGACCCCCACCACAGAATCCGGTGATGAAAACAAGAAAATCTGCCTCATAATTGACATACCCTGCCCTAATCCTCACAACCTTCACTCAACACATACACAGAAGATATCCAAGTACACAGATCTGGTCACAGAAATAAAAGCCATGTGGAAACTCATCATTAGTGTTATAACTTACCACCTGCCTGTCGTAAGAGGCGACTAAAAGGGGCCCCAGGGGCTCTGAAACTTGGAGCGTGGATTGGCGACCACGGGGCCCTTACTTTGCTATTTGCTTTACGTCGCACCGACACAGATATGTCTTATGGCGACGATGAGAAAGGAAAGGCCCAGGATTTGGAAGGAAGCGGCCGTGGCCTTAATTAAGGTACAGCCCCGGTCTTTGCCTGGTGTGAAAATGGGAAACCACGGAAAACCATCTTCAGGGCTGTCGACAGTGGGGCTCGAACCCAATATCTCCCGATTACTGGATACTGGCCGCACTTAAGCGACTGCAGCTATCGAGCTCGGTACACGGGGCCCTTAGCTGAGTCCTGGCATTGCTTCCACTTACTTGTGCCAGGCTCCTCACTTTCATCTATCACCGAGCTCGATAGCTGCAGTCGCTTAAGTGCGGCCAGTGTCCAGTATTCGGGAGATAGTAGGTTCGAACCCCACTGTCGGCAGCCCTGAAAATGGTTTTCCGTGGTTTCCCATTTTCACACCAGGCAAATGCTGGGGCTGTACCTTAATAAAGGCCACGTCCGCTTCCTTCCCACTCCTAGCCCTTTCCTGTCCCACCGTCGCCGTAAGACCTATCTGTGTCGGTGCGACGTAAAAAACAACTAGCAAAAAAAATCTTTCATCTATCCTATCCGACCTCTCTTGGTCAACTCTTGTTCTTTTCAGACCCCGACGCTATTAGGTTTGCGAGGACTAGGGAGTCTTTCATTTTCACGCCCTTCATGGCCCTTGTCTTCCTTTGGACGATATCTTCATTTTTCGAAGTGTCGGATCCCTTCCATTTTTTTCCCTCTGATGAGTGTTATATAGAGGATGGTTGCCTAGTTGTACTTCCTCTTAAAACAATAATCACCACTACCAAAGACACTTCTCAGGAGCATTGAACCACCTAACCTCTCCACCCTCTCACAGAATTACAAAACGTAGGAATCCTAGCCACTTGCCATATAGTAAGGAGGTTTATTGCAATGAACCGTCCGCCTTATACAGAGGACTAAAGATACTCGTCTACTAATAATTTTCACTATTTATGCGTTGTAAATACCCTATAAAATCTGACAAATTTATTTTTCAATATTGTATATAAATGTATATTATGTACGCAGCATATGTGCGTATGAACTGAATATTACTTCTTCCACGTGCATTGTATCGAAGAAGTACGTAAATCCAACTATGCATTTGTGAATTGCAGAATAATAATAATCATATATATTATTTCAGTAGTATAGATCCCTTTTGCGGCGTTCACAAGTAACCGATCGTGACAATGAGCATTCAAAAGAAAGAGAATACACATTATCAGTGACGAATTTCACTCTCATTTCATAACTATCGATACTTTCTTTGAAAAAATACTTTAAAAATTGAACGAAGTGTGCGATTTGCAAATACTGCTGCTGTAGGAAAATACGCACCATCATTGCTGCCCACTTCCCATTTAGGCCGGTGGGACGCTTGTTTTATACATGCTGTAATTATCAGTTGTCGTCTATTCCTTTAAACTATTAAACGTTAATAATTTACAGGTTTTTCTTATCTCATTTCGCATGGATTTGAGACTTGAAAATCAATCGTTTGAGTACTCAGATCGTATAACCGGTGAGTGTTAATGCATTCGGGAAACTGTGATTTATAAACATGTGAGATTTTTTCACACGGGTCCTCTCGTAATAATAATAATAATAATAATAATAATAATAATAATAATAATAATAATAATAATAATAATAATAATAATAATAATATGCCAGGGTTGTCATAAATTGAACACTACTGATAGTGTTTATTTATTAGGTTACTGTACGATACTAAACATACTATCCACATTTCTCTTGCATTCTACTCGAGCGCTGCTATTTTATTCACTTTATTGTGGTACTCCACTGAGTATAGGCAGGGATATGCCTCATACTTAACAATAAAGACACACCCAATATCCTTCGATCATGAAGACGAAGCCATTTTTGTTGTTTTGATCCCCGGCAATCCTAGCATGCCTTGCGGCCTATCGCACACCCTTAATACTCGAATTCCATTGGTCAATTTTGTCAAAGACTTGGCAATTCTTTGATCGTATACATCATGTTCTAATTCACTTTCAAGACTTTTTGAAAACTTCTCAAGTATTGCAAGCGATTTGACAAGTTAACATGCGAAATACTGAAAATTCTTAAGTCTTGAATTTGATAAAATTTGCCCGTGTACAACAGGCTTAAGAGAAGAGAACAAGAGTTGACCAAGAGAGGTCGGGTGCGTAATCTGAAAGCGAGAAGAGTGGAAGCATTGTCAGATTTAGCTAGAGGTCTCTTGGTTGCCAACCCACGTTCCTAATATGAGATCAACTTTTATGATAAGCACAGAATTCATTGATGTATTCTATTCACCACAGGTGTCCGATTAGTGACAGTTCCCTTACTTTTTCCCGTATTAGAGCAATTATCACCATCACTCTTGCCAGACGTTTCACACGGAGCGCATAAAGCGTAGCTATAGAACAGGCCACACGCTGTGTGCATCTACTTCCTCGCAGAGTGCCAGCGATGTATTTTTATTAACCGCGAGTGTACTATATCATGGTTACTATGGCAACTTGCCAGCGCCCCACATAGCCCACTTATTGGTATAAATGTTACAAGAACTGAAAGTTCATTTATAACGCTCCACGCTGCTTCCAACACAGGCTAAGTCCACTGTGGAATTGTTAGATGATGATGAACACTAGTGGCTACTGGAACCACTATTATACTCAAGCGAGTACACTAAGGATACAACCTCACTCTTTGTCCCCTGTGGCTGAGTGGCTCAGGCGGTTGAGGCCTTCTGACCCCAACTGGCAGGTTCGATTCTGGCTCAGTCCGGTGCTATTTGAAAGTGCTCAAATACGTACGTCAGCCTCCTGTCGGTAGATTTGCTTGGCACGTAAAAGAACTCCTGCGGGACTAAATTACGGCACCTCAAACGTCTTCGAGAAAATCGTAAAAGTAGTTAGTGGGGCGGAAAGCAAATAACATTCTGATTCTGATGGTTCGGTCAGTTTCCGCTTCGTGCGGGGAGCCATCTGGTGACGAATGAACGTACCATTTCCACTTCTATTATAACGTCTAAATTTCATAAAGCCATTGTTTAAGAAGCCTTCCTCGTGGACAGTCGAGATTTTCTTCTGATGGCGCAGAGCACAGTTCTCTGCGAAACATAAAGAATTTCCCTTATTTTCTTGACACGGCATAAGCCCAAAAGCCTATACAGTATCATGTGTATAAGTACGGGCCTTGAGAGCACTATTATTATTATTATTATTATTATTATTATTATTATTATTATTATTCGGTAATACTTAAGATAGTGATTCATAGTTTTATTTCCTAACTGTTGGGTTCGATTCAGTGTCACTAACCATACAGTTAAGGGAGGCTACTTGCCGATACGACGTCTTACTGTTACTGTTAATCTGACACGTTGGCGTTATGCAGTCATGGTTTATTTCGTGATTTGCGAGAATTACGTATAGCCCAACGAGCTATATAGAATATCATAGAGGAGCTGTATGCCTGAAATCAGCGCTCCTTGCGGAGGCAAGTACATAAAGGACAGCCATGTTTCGAGTTGTCAAATCAAAGCAACTTGGCGCGAGGACATATGATGAGCCCGGAGGTGACATGGAAATGTGCTTGGCGATTGAACATCGTGAGTTTTAGGAAGTGAAAAGTTATTAGATTCTTGCCTTTAAGTACGGCTGTATTAATCGGAGTATGGTGATTCATAATGTTCCCTTGTTCAGGCTTAACAAAAGTGATTATTCATTGGTACGGTACCTGTTTATCTTTGCCCTTGAGAGTTAACTTTTGTTGCCATCTGGTGTTGGTGTACGATTCATTGAAGTTTGATATTCAGGTTCTTTCTTGTTTTCTCTCCATGATGATTCTGATGGTTACGTGTATCTCTATGTTCATTGTACCTGAACATTGGTTTGATGTAGACTAAGCATGGTAAATGCAGTATTTTACTGGTGTTTGTGAATTTTATGAAGTGTTCATTGTAGACGTCAGTCGCATTAATATTTAAAATGAGGCAACACTTCATAATGGACGAATTTAAAGGTTACCTTTCAGCTAGTCCCAGTGTGATAAGGTAAAAGGAGGGAAAATATCCCCTACATTCTTCTTCTTTTTCTTGTCCGTTTCATCCATATTATCGTACGATAGAGATCAATCAACGGTTAGTGAGTCGTGTTTTCCTGTTCTCCTAGCACTTTTTTTCATCCTTTCAGAGTTTACGGAGCGCAAACATATCTACGAAATGCCACTGTAATATTTGTCCCAAATGGAACATAATAATTGCTTTTACACAAATAAAGTCTAAAATCTGCGGTAAATTAAGAATTAGTACGAAATACTTTACTTGCAGAGAATAATATGGATGCAAACTTTACTAGCTTACAACTATTTTTTCTGCTACGTTGCAGTTCTTCTTTATGTGTTTTGTTTGTCAACATTTTCGTGTGTGATGTCTTTGCTCACTGAAGTTGTTTGAATTAATTAGGTGTCATTTTCTTCATGTTGCTCATTCGTTTTGTGCCCTAACTCATTCATTAAATGATACATTATTTTATTGGTCCAAGGATCATGCTATTTTCCTTTCAACAAAAAAGTAATATATTTATTTATTGTCCCAGGGATCATGCTATTTTGCTGTTTGTACTGCCCGCGCTAGTCATGTGGACAAAGATAATGAGAATTCGTAGACATAGCACTCCCATTCGTCGGTGTAAGCCCTGGACCTCAAGAAAGAAACAATAGACTGCACGAGCAGCGGAATACAGCATAACGGAGTCCTGTCTACAGCCCGTAAGTACGTACACATATTTCTCTAGTAACGACAGTATTTCTTAATTTACCGCAGATTTTTCACTTCATTTGTGTAAAAGCAATTATAATGTTCAATTTGGGACAAATATTACAGTGATATTTCGTAGATATGTTTGCACTACATAACCCTTTCGTCTCTTCTTCAGAAATTCTGTATAGTCGTTTGGGCTTCACCCTGTCCTGAAACCTCTTTATTTTATCTTTGGTTATTTTCTTTGCGGATCCAACTACAATCATCTTTTCTGTAACTTGGAACTCTCGTAGGTCAATCTCAGTTTCCTTAAACCAGTTCGACTTGGTTTCCTTATTGCGGAAATAATCCAAGATTCTTTTAGTTATCCTGTCCGGGTTCATTCTTAGGATGTGGCCATAGAAGTTGATTGTCGTTTACCTTATTGTGTCGGATATCCTTTCAGTTTTCCTATACAGGGTTTCATTGCTTGATGTGTTGTTCGTTATTTTGGAATTTTGGGCCTAGAATTTTTTGTAGTATTTTCCTTTTCTTGATCCCCAACTTTTCCATTGGACCATGTGTACTTATAGACAGTGTTTCTGCAGCATAAAGGGCTTCAGGCTTGACTTTTGTATTATAATGTCTGATTTTGGAAGTCCAGGAGAGAGATTTTTTGTTATAGGTGTCTTTCGTAAGCTGGAAGGCTGTTTCTATTTTGGTTCGTCGAGATTCCACTGTTTTCTTCTCAAGACCATTCCATCTAATCCATTCGCCAAAGTATTTGAAATATCTGACGATCTCAAATGTTTATTCCCCCATTTTCAAATATTTTGGAAGATTCATAATGTTGGTTAATCTTTACAAAGGCGTCCACTACATTATAATAAATATTTTTACCGAGCGAGTTGGCCGTGCGGTTAGGGTCACACAGGTGTGAGCTTACATTCGGAAGATAGTGGGTTCAAATCCCACAGTCGGGAGCCCTGAAGTTGGTGTTCCATTTTCACGCCAGGAAAATGATGAGACTGTATCTTAATTAAGGCCTGGGCCAATATTTTCCCAATCCTAGCACTTTCTCATCCTTCCGTCGCCGAAAGCTGATCAAGTGCAGAACAAATACTTAACCTAAAAACCATAATAAGATACCATATGCTGAGAGGTTGAACCTATGTATCTACATTTGTAGACTTCAGGAAGACATACGACTCCATCGACCGTGATGTGTTGCTTAACATCCTTGCAGAAATGGGAATCGATGAGAAACTGGTGGCGATAATAAGGGCAACACTAACTAATACCAAATCCAAAGTAAAATTCCAAGGATGTCTCTCTGAACCCTTTGAGATCAAGACAGGCGTTCGACAGGGAGATGGGCTGTCACCTCTTTTGTTCAAATGCGTACTTGAGAAGGTAATATAAGAGTGGCGAGAGACGTTAAAAGAAAGAAACCTTTACAAACCCGTAAGGATTGGGACAAAGAAAAATGGAGTGGAAATAGATTGCTTAGCGTTCGCTGATGATATAGCCTTATGACAGAAAATTTCGAAAGTGCAACAGAACAGATCAATGTGTTGAAGAAAGTAGCAGAACAAAAAGGTTTGCAAATTTCCTTTCAAAAGACAGAAGTAATGTCGAATATCAAAGATGATACGGCATAACTAAACGCCAAATATGGAACGTTAAACCGTGTTAGTAAATTTAAATACCTTGGAGAATGGATTCAGCAAAATGGACTTGACAAATAGGCCACAGCAGCAAGAATCAAAGTCACTTTCCAAACCACCCGCAACATATACAACAAAAAGTGCTTTTACCTGAACACAAAAATTCGTCACTACAACACTGTCATCAAACCAGTATCACTGTATGCATCTGAATGCCTTTTCCTGTCCGAGAAATGTTTGCTTGAGGATTTAGAGAGGAAAGAAAGAAAGATCCTACACACCATACTTGGTCCAAACTACAAAAATGGCATCTACATTAGAAAATCCAGGCAAGAAGTATACTCTAAGATGGAGAAGATCACGGACACAATGCGTAAAGGCAGAGTTCGCTTCTACGGTCATATATGACGGATGATCGACTCTTGATGGACGAAACGTATCTTCAGCATATTTGACTCAAAACCAAAAACGGCAATGCCATGGTACGTTAATGTCAAAAAAGATATTAAAGAACTGGGCCTACAAGCAGAAGATGCACAAGACCGTAATCTTTAGAGAAGCAGCCATCAAGACTTTTGGGACTTTCCGGGACGAAAAACGGGCAACTGGTGCTAAATGGACAGAAGAACGTCGTACTGAACACAGTGAGCTAATGAAGACGATGTAGATCAAGCGAAAAATGAACAAATACCAGAAGGTAAAGTGAGGCTTATCGTGGTCCCTAGTTGGCCGATTAGCGAAGTTGAATAATAATAATAATAATAATAATAATAATAATAATAATAATAATAATAATAATAATAATAATAATAATAATGCTGACATCCACAATCTAGACTTACGTTCAGAATCCTCAGATACATCCAGGGGGTCAAGACCACTACACCATGGATGACGCAAGTAAAACTCGATCTGGAAAGGGCGCAGGTAGATTCAGCGGAAATTGCAGACAAAAACATCTATAGGCACAAGATATACAGGTGGGAAGCAATGCCAGAGAATGCAGCACCTAAAGCACCGAGGGCGAAGTGGACCGAAGAACTGAAGAGTGCCTTTAGTGACCAAATGAAAGAACACTGGAAGAAATGGAAGAACGAGCAGTCGTGAATGCTTTACGTGGTCTGATATCGGCCTATTACGTTTGTTATAATAATAATAATAATAATAATAATAATAATAATAATAATAATAATAATAATAATAATAATATTTTCTTTACGCCTCACTAACTACTTTTACGGTTTTCGGAGACGCCGAGGTGCCGGAATTTAGTCCCGCGGGAATTCGTTTACATGCCAGTAAATCTACCGACACGAGGCTGATGTATTTGAGCACCTTCAAATAACACCGAACTGAGCCAGGATCGAACCTGCCAAGTTGGGGTTAGAAGGCCAGCGCCTCAAACGTCTGAACGACTAGCCCGGCCATCGATGTTTCACTACGCCGTTGAACAAGTAGAAAAAATAAGTAAATAAATAAATACATTAAACTGTTATAGTGGTACTCATGGGGACGCAATACGTTTAAAAATATGATCAGAATGGAATTGTAACCTATTCGTTCAATTAGCTTCAGCCAGGCAGCGCTTCTGCCTCTCGGTGTTATTCTAGCTTGTTGTCATTGTCACTGCCGGCTTGTTAACATCACTAGTGTTGCATTTACGGATATAAGTAAAGCATATTTATTTTTTTCTGTAGGATTATAAATCTGTTTGTGTAGTACCAGGTAAATAGAATTGTGGCATCTTCGAATGATGCATTTAATAACGCAGTTGATGCTAAATGACGAACGCAGCATTTTAATAACACGATCAAATTTCGTCCAATTCATATGTATAGGATGCAATTAGGATGTATAAGAAGCAAGAAAAATCTCCAAGGACTTCTTCAAGAAGGGGAAGCAGCATTACCTCCTCTATAAAGATAAGTTCAGTTTAAATGGAAGGAAATTTCGTTATCAAACAAACTTAATCTAAACTTGTCATGTCACGACTTTCGAACGGTTTGCAGACTTAGCCTTTGTGTATTCTAATTAAATTACAACATACGTAAATGTGATATATTTGCATGTGTGTCTTATTACAGCGTCGTTTCGCGTAATTCCGACAAGTAATAGCAACTTTCCAGAAGGCAACTGGATTATTTAAAGGCAAACACCGAAAAATACGCTTATAGTAATGCGTAAATTAAAATAAAGTCAGAAACATATAACATCAAATTGAGTGAGGGTAAGAGAGAGAATGTTTATTTTTAAAATTCCTTATTAAGTTTGAAAACCGACTTAATTACTACTCGCCCACCTTTAAGTGATAGATTTTGTCCGGGTGGTGAGGAGCAACGAGGAAGCTACCTCGGTTCCGGTTATACTGCCAACTTAATGGAAATGAAATCTGAATTGAATCGATAATATGATCGATCGATATGATTTTTTTAAACCTTCATTACCTTAAGCCAACATCTGTATCACATACACACATTATATAATATACTATACTGCTAATAATAAGAGTTGGTGTCTGACAGTTCTTAGGGGGAGGTCCGTTTACTGCCTGCCGAGGCGGGATAAAGGGAGTGGCTGTGTGGTTGCCATGGAAACGAGGGTGGGGCGACTGCGGTTGCCATGGAGATAAAACTCCAGGGCAGCTCGTCTTGCTGGGAGTTTCCAAACCTGTCACTGTCACTGATAAGAACCTGATTGTTTGTATAAGAGTGATCGCAAATGGGGAAGACACCGCCTGGCCAGGTAGTCCACAACAGATCACAGCGGTCAGAATTAAGGAGGGAACAAGTGAGCCGGAAGCGAGGGGTAAGAGCATGTAGAAAAGAATGCTTGAATGTGGCAACATCGTGAAATGGCACGTGCAATGCTCCACAGGTCAGAAAACTCATCTTGATATGTCGTAGTCATATTGCTTTTCCTGCCCATTTCAATAAATTTATGAACATTTAATACCGATAATATACTTTATGGATTTTCCAAAAATAAAAAAATGTGTTTATTTTTAAGGGGGGATGATGGTGATTTTATGCAAAAAAAATGTTTTTTAATTAATAGGCCTATATGAATTTACCACTTATTGGCAATATGTTGCCAAGTTTTTATGACTCTGTGACGATTATTTTCATCACAATAAAATAAAACATGAGCGCCTGCACAGCTGAATGTCGCCTCAACTTGCTTATCATTGAACTTCCTTTCAATCCAGAGCTTTCGTACTTCAGTATTGTTTTGTCTTTGACATGCGTATGCTCCATTATTGCAATGTCTTTGTTGAAGTTAATGGGAATCATCCACAGATGGCAATACTGGCACTTATTCTACAAATAAACAATGTAAACAAGTTTTGGAAGTTAGTTTGGCCTTTCTGAAAGAAGCACTTCATGTGAAAACATTATTGCTGTTTATACAGGGTGAATGCGAGAGTCTTCAGCGGCGAATTGTACATATATTATTCACAATTATACCTCGTTTACATAGGAAGAAACTCAAGTTTGCCGGGAATCGATTTACTAAAGGAAATACAACCCAAGATACATCTGGAGGTTCTCTTGATGAGAGTGCTTCTAGGAACAAGATATTTTCTAATTTGCTGTCCCAATCTGATCAGTGATTACTCTTGTGAAAAAGATACTTCTAGTATTAGATTGATAGATATTAGCATTTTATGCTTCAAAATTAACTCATTTTTACAATGTAGTGAGTGTTTAGGCAGTAGATTTAGGTAAATGATAAAAAGAAAGAAGGGGCAAAAACTAAAAGATGGAAGGGTTTTGGGTAGGAAAGGTAGGCTTTCTGGCAAGGAAATAGACCCTCTGTAAGTTTATTATGGAAAAGCAACCAGAGAAAGTTCAACAAGTGTAGATTCAATTGAAGGAGCAATTTGGGCCTCATATTTCCATAAGCTATCCACAAATGAGCATCCACAATATATGTTGTGTCCCAAAGGCAGTGTCACATGGTGCAGATATTGGAAAGCTAAGGAGGCTGGTGAGACATATGACCACAACAATAGCTTACCTTCTGCAGTTTTAAATGAAATACAGCCTGTGTACAGAGATCTTTCACATCCAAATCTTTTAGAAAAATGCTTCATGGAAGTACACAGAACTGCAATGAAAGTTTGAACAATCAAATTTGGCTGCAATGCACCAAAACTACATTTTGTGGTGCTAAAACTGTTCAGATAGCAACCAACATACGATGCTCTTCTATATTATGATGGCAGTGAAGGAAAAGTGAAGGTGTTAGACCTTTAAGGGGTCAATACAGGGATGCAAACATTAAAAACATTGAGAGTCTGGACAAGGAGCGGGTTGACTGGGCTGATGCAGCATTGACAAAAGCATCCAAATTTGACAGGCAGTTGACAAAATCACAGAAGAGAGGTAGAGAAGATGAGGAAGACCATGATTATGGTAAACGAAGGTTTTAAACGTCCATAAAATATTTATTTTTCAATGAAAAGTTGCAAAATTTATTAAAGGAAACACTAAACCTGTTTTTCTACAAATGTATATTTTTAGTTTTTAGGAACATTTAACTCCATGATGGTGAAAGATAGAACTTTGAAATTTTCTCAGCTTGTGTGTATAAGTGACCTGCTTAAAATGGACTACAATAAAGTAAATCGGTTGTGTATTACAAGTGATATGTAACAAATACATATGAAAAATTGACATTTAAAAACAGTCTGTACCAAAAAAATCGTAAAACTTTAATTATTGGAACAGTAATGTTCATTTTAGTCCAAGTTGTAAACTGAACCATTAAGACTCTTTTAGCCAAGTTTCATGAGAGTGTGTCAATTGGTTGAGAAATTGTGTATTCCTTAATTGTTTATTGTTACTATATTGTTATTAACAATTGATATTGTTAAAATTCATTGCATAACTTATTTTTCTGTCAAAAACTGTATACTGACTTTCTTCTAATAGCTGTGCCAGGTCACAATTAAATATGTTAATATTAAGCATTGGTTTTTAATTAAATTACATACTACTGTATTTTTACCATCATCCCCCCTTAAAGAAGATTCCAAATACCAATTTTAACGTCTGTAACATCTTCAGTTGTACGATCCCGCCCGTGTGTGTGTCATACTCTACAGTTGTTTTTTTTTCCAAACAGTAAGTCATAATATGTTTACCATACCGATTGGGAACGAACTTTAACTTAAACGGCATTCAGAGTATCACAGTTCATCTCAGCTACCCCCAAATACTATGAATTCGTCACTAATATCGTCATTTTTGGATTTTTAAGTTTCACCCCCTTCCTTTAGGGGTGCTAAGGGTTTCTTGCCCCTACAGTATTTTTTTTCCAGATAAAAGCAGAGATAAGTTTTAAGGAACACATCATTATCTTCACATGCTGTTGGGTAGGCAACCCGCTGATCGGATTTGTCTTGCGGTTTGCTTATCTTCCCTTATTTTATTTTCACCCCTTAGTGCCGAACTACCAATCAGACTTCATTCAAACCACTTCATAATCCCTCTCAGCTGTAATAAGAACAAACTGTTATAATTGCAGCGAAATCGGTCCAGTAGTTTTTGAGTCTATTAGCTTCAAACATACCAAGATCCAATTTTATATATATAGAAAATAACATTTCTGGATGCGAATCTTATTCCCAGCATGAATTCTATAGTTTGGCTTTACTCTGTAAACAATAACAGTACTAGTACGTAAATTGTACGCCAGATGTCTCACGGCGATGCATAATCGATTCATAGTTTGTGTTCAAAGGTTGCCAATATGGATCTCGAAGAATGCCGAGGTCTACTGATTCAGCACTAGGGTGTCCATCTATCACTAAAAGGTGCGCGAATAGTATGAATATCTTCATGAATCATTTACTTGGGTAAGGTAACCTCCATTACTGATACGTGCATTGAGGTTAGTTTGTTGATGGTTATGTCTCACGATTTCAATATGTAAGTAGTCAAGTTGGTAGCAGAAGGGAAGGGAATAGGGCGGCGATACTTGCTTTTCAGTATTTACACTTACGCGACGAGTACTATTACATGACGATTTATGCACATCAGGCGATGGAGTTGTCAATAAAAATTCGAATTCGTGAAGACTAGAACGAATGAATGTACGACTCATTGGCTGAATGGTCAGCGTTGAGGCCTTCAGTTCAGAGGGTTCGGGGCTCGGTTCCCGGTCGTTTCGGGGATTTTAATCGCGTCTGACTTATTCTTTTTTGCTCGGGGACTGGGTGTTTGTGTTTGTCCCAACACTCTCCTCTTCATATTCAGACAAGACACCACACTACCAACCACCAGAGAAACACGCGATAGTGAATTCAATTCTTCCATAGAGTGTTGGCGTCAAGAAGGGCATCCGAACGAAGTTCAAATTTCAAATTCAAATATCCGTCTCCCATAATCTCCGAAACCATAGATTAGGGAGAGGGTATTGTTTATTGTAATCTTTTCGTAATTTGTGATACATGCAGTATACAAAAGTTAATGCCGGGCTGAGTGGCTCAGACGGTTAAGGCGCTGGCCTTCTAACCCCAACTTGGCAGGTTCGATCCTGGCTCAGTCCGGTGGTATTTGAAGGTGCTCAAATACGACAGCTCCGTGTCGGTAGATTTACTGGCACGTAAAAATAACTCCTGCGGGACTAAATTCCGACACCTCGGCGTCTCCGAAGACCTTAAAAAGTAGTTAGTGGGACGTAAAGCAAATAACATCATTATTATTACAAAAGTTAATATCCTTCAACCTACCGTGGTTGTAAAATACAAATAAATCAAAAGAAAACAGTGTCTGGGAAACAAAGATGATTTTGAAATTGAACAGAGAAAGAATAGCCTGGAATTAATGTTGGAATTGTGTTAATAAATGGAACTTTTTAAAAAACACACAAAACATCAATGAATATCAATATTGTCTTTACAGACTGTTGAAAAAACTAATATTAATATCGACTTCTCAGACTATTGAAAAAACAAGAAGGCAAGGCACACGCAGCCTCATAGAACTACTACGACAAAGTGGTTACATGCTATAATTCAAATCTACGTATCTAATGGCTTTAGACTTCAACGGAGTTATACTGTTTAGGTTACCTTATGCACAATTCTGTTACTGACTGACATGTATCACTTCTTGTCTTTCCCCCAGTTTCCTACTTCACATTTTGCAATTCTGCCCGGATGCATCCATTCTCTGTTCAATAACTTTACAATTGTATACAGCTGATTTTCGTTATCAATTTTTCTTACATTCTCATCATCTATAAATTTCTCTCCTATTTCCCTTGTCTACAAACAATCTTGAGGACAGTATTGAGGACATCTGCTTTGGCACTCTGCTTTTCTGCAGCAGAATACGCAACGCATGTTTGGTTCAATTCGGCTCATACAGAGCGGGTGGTTATAGCTTTGAATGAAACCTGCAGAGTAGTTACAGGATGCCTGAAAGCAACCACTACTGAGAAACTTTACTGTCCGGCTGCGATCACATCCCCTGATATTCGGAGGGAAGTGGCGGCAAGATATGAGAGAACAGAGGTGGAGATCATCAGGATTCACAAATCACCAGCAACAGCACACTGAGACCTGTGGTGAAGTAGGATACAGCACCCTTCGGTGGATGATACCTCATGAACCTCCACCGCCTGGACATCACATCAGCTGGGCTACTTGGAGGAGTGGTGTTGGAAGATCTAGGGACAACCACAAGATGTAGGAGTATTTAGCAAAACAAACTACCTCACACACGTATACTGTAACTGCCAAATATGCTCTCTCCAATGTACACTTCAAGATCTCGCTCAAGCAATGAAAGAGGTCATTGGCATCACTGATAATTGGATGGACTCAGTGTGACCACACGAATTATATCTGCAAAGTGCCGTGTATTTTGTGTAATTGTAACGTCTATGTATATTTGTATTGCATCAACGCCCTGACACGAAATAATAGTTCTTTGAGTACAATTCTTATATCATAATTCCCTTGTCCTTCCATGACTGTATTCATTGCCGTTAGCCATCTTTGTTCTAAGTGCATGATAAGTCTCGGTATGTATTCATGTACCAGGTGTATGCATAAGTATTTTCCGGTTTCACTAAGATATGGCGCCGGCGAACAGTATTGCTACCTTTCCACCCCACTCATGCAAGAGACAGTGGCTAATCCCCACAACTTTTTTAAATTAATAGTTCCACGTGTTGTATGACATCGGTAATACACTCATACGTGTGACTCAGATTCTTCAGTAGTCTGGTTATGTGCGGAACCTGGAAGGTTCGGCCATTAATTTAAAATTAATTATCAAAATAATGCCCCTACAATGTCCTCCATGAGGGTGCTGCGTACAAAGGAAGCGTCCTGACGCTTAGCGTGTTATATAATGCAACGATTGCGTATTCTTCCACACGTTAATATATTATAAAGAATTGGAATTTTGGCAGATGTCTATAATGAAATCATATAACATCCCGAGGTTTTAAATATTATGCATGTCTCGAAATCTCATCATACAAATGCAACTCGCGAGCTGGCAACATCGTGTTTCGGCCATTTTTTCAACGGGTGAAGGTATCATTATCGGTTTTTCTGACTTGACATTTTCTTCTCTCTCTCTCTCTCTCTCTCTCTCTCTCTCTCTATCTGTGTATTCTTTTAGTTAAGACGGAGTGGTGTTTAGCAGGCTACAAAGGTTGTGTAAGCAGGTGCAACCTAATGCAACTTTTTGTAACAAGTACGAGGGAGCTTTACAAAGGTTTTTCACTGCCAAATAATTAATAAATAAATATGTACATGGCCGATAAGGTCACAGTATGCAGCGTAAGAATTTGACACATACGTCAGTTTGTTCGTCTGACATTAACCTTCCAACAAGTTGAGTCCGTCAAACACTAGTGTCTGTGTTGTATCGTTCAGTGATCATGTCGACGTTTGTGCCTGAAAATGATCATTTGCGGCACGCGTTGCTTTCCTTATTTTATTAAAAGAAAAAAGGCTGTGGAAAGTCATCGTTTGCTGGTAGAAACATATGGTGGACACGCTCCATGGATTAGAACATGTGAGCCATGGTTTCGACCATTTAAACGTAGTGATTTCAATGTGAAAACCAGTAAAGATCTCCGCCCATTCAGACTGCAAGGGAACTCATCAATAGGAACTTTAACGGTTCTGATAAATGGCAATTGGAGTGGACCAACTCAGCTCCAGATGAATGGCAGACGCTCTTTAGTCGCCAACACCCACCACCTGGTTTTAATCTCCCCAGAAGAACTTGGGTTCTTCTCAACAGAGTCCGTACCAATCATGGACGATGTGGGTCATTGTTGCATATGTGGGGTATGCGCTCCTCCCCTGAGTGCGACTTTGGTGAGAAGAAACAGACCATCCGTCATATTGTCACCGAATGTCCTAGGAGGTCATACTCCGGTCAGCTGAAGGAGTTTGTGTGTGCTTCTGACGGGGTTGTACAATGGTTGGACAGCTTGGATTTAAGTTTATGAACTGTTTTAGAGATTGGTTGATTGTTTAAGGTGTTATAATGTTTGTTATATTTTTGAATATTTGTATGTAGAGTTGTGTACTAGCCATAAGCTAAATAAATAAATAAATAAATAACCAGTGCGCGCTTTGGATTATGCCCCAACTCAAACTCAACAGCCATTAGAACAGGCATTAATATGTCACAAGAAACAATCAGCAAACGTTTACGAGCAACGGGGAAGATCAGCAAACTCGGTAAATGGGTCCCATATGTTTTGGATGAACGGCAAATGGAAAATAGCAAAGTCACTTGTGAAATGCTGCTTCAACGCCACGAAAGAAAGGCATTTCTGTACCGAATTGTAACGGGTGACGAAAAATGGATTTACTTTGAAAACCCGAAGCGGAGAAAATCGTGGCTGTCACCTGGTGAAGCCGGTCCTTCAACACCAAGGCCAAATCGCTCCGTCAAGGAGACCGTGCTTTGTGTCTAGTGAGCCCAGAGCGGTATTGTGTATTAAGAACTCTTGAGGCCCGGCGAAACCGTTAATGGACAACGCGATTGCCAACAAATGTTTAATTTAAATCACGCATTGATCGAAAAACGACCGGAATGGGCAAAGTTCTTTTGTTACACGACAATGCACCGTCTCACACAGCAAAACCAGTGAAAGACACCTTGAAATCGCTTGGATGGGACATCCTTCCGCACCAGCCGTACTCTCCCGACCTGGCGCCATCTGACTTCGCATCAATGGGGCACGCGTTCGCAGAGCATCACTTCAGCAATTTCGAGGAAGTTGTAAAATGGCTCCACGAATGGTTGGTCATTAAAAAAAACTGTTTTTCTGGCATGATATTCATAACTTACCTGAAAGATGGGCAAAGTGTGTAGAAGCCGATGGCCAATATTTTAAATAAATAACAAATGTATCTCCCTTGAAAATCGCTTGATATTTTTACAGAAACCGGCAAAAACTTATGCATACACTGGGTATCATTAATCATTAATTTGTATTCAGTACAAATTTGTTGAAGTAATCTGTATATATGTTAAGGTTTTCAGATATACTGTAGATATGCTAATTTTAAAACTTCACCCCCTTCTTCAGTTCCCCTTAAGTAGATTTTCCGAAAAAAATATTTATGTTGAAGATATAGTCTTTTTTTAAAATTCTCTCCGGTTGTCTTTCCTTTTCACCCCCTATTCATCTGATTATCAAAAAACATAAAAATACGTGTTTCTTTATTTTCAAAGAAGATTCCAAATACCAATTTTCATCTCTGTAACATCTTGAGTTTTTGAGATATAAGTCTCCTCATAAAAGGTGTTCAACCCAAATTCCCCCTTTCATCACCCCCCTCTCAATGGGAATTTGCAAAAACAATGTATATATTTCTCTTCAATAACTTTCATCATTAAATTTCCTTACTATGTCATGATTAAATTCAAATAATTCACCACTATCCTTGGTTAAGCTAGAATTTATTGTATAAGCCACAGTTCCTCCCGAAGTTTGTGAGCGACTTTAAGGAGACATGACCAAGGATAGAGCCGCTAAATAATAGCCAGAGAGAGAGAGAGAGAGAGAGAGAGAGAGAGAGAGAGAGAGAGAGTCGTGTTGAGGACAGAGATACAAAGGGGAGAGAATAACTTCATTAATTAGAATATAAAGGCAGGGTGTTATTAGCACAATAAACCTTGCCTTGCTTTAGTTTACTTGTCTCCCTATACCGTCATTATTAGCTAGCACGTCTACAGCAAAGCTCCCTTCAATAGCCGGCAATAGCTTTGTAACGTCATGTCACCCACACACCACGTAACCTCAATCAGGGAGGCTGTGAGATATGCATAACATGATAACAGAAAAGCAGATATACTGTATGTTAAGGAAAGCTATCGCTCATTAGCGCGGAGGGATCAGAAGAAGTATAGATATAATATTTCCTAGGAACATGTAATCGCTAAACCTTACGTCTCATAACTCTCAAATCATTAATTTGTATTCAGTACAAATTTGTTGAAATAATCTGTATATATGTTAAGGTTTTCTGATATACTGTAGATATGCTAATTTTAAAACTTCACCCCCTTCTTCAGTTCCCCTTAAGTGGATTTTTCGAAAAAAATATTTATGTTTCTTTACTTTTGCAGGACATTCCAAATGCCAGTTTTCAAATGTGTTATATGTTACGTGTCTGAGATAAATTGAAGATATAGTCTTTTTTTAAATTCACTCCGGTTGTCTTTCCTTTTCACCCCCTATTCATCTGATTATCAAAAAACATAAAAACACGTGTTTCTTTATTTTCAAAGAAGATTCCAAATACCAATTTTCATCTCTGTAACATCTTGAGTTTTTGAGATATAAGTCTCCTCATAAAAGGTGTTCAACCCAAATTCCCCCTTTCATCACCCCCCCTCTCAATGGGAATTTGCGAAAACAAAAAAATACGTGTTTCTTTATTTTTAAAGGAGATTCCAAATACCAATGTTTACGTCTGTAAACTTTTAAGTTTTTTACTTATAGTTATCCTCATATTAAAAATGAATCCCCCTTTTCACCCCCTTAACGACGGAATATCGAAAAATCCTCTCTTAGTGAGCGCCTAAACCCTAATATAAATGTATCCCCAAAATTCCATTTCTTTACGTCCAGTAGTTTTGGCTCGGCGGTGATGAATAAGTCAGTCAGTCAGTCAGTCAGTCAGTTAGTCAGTCAGTCAGTCAGTCAGTCAGTCAGTCAGTCAGTCAGTCAGTCAGTCAGTCAGTCAGTCAGGACATGTTATTTTACATTCTAGACTGTAAATAATTGTATGCACGCTGGATGAAATGGTAGTTTAGGGTGAGGAGCCTAAATTTTATTTCTTTAAATACCTATATTATTGGTCCAATCGAAAAGTATTACATAAGAAAAGTTTCACAGAATACAAGTTCGGATCATTTATTTCTTATACAGTTTTACCGTACCGACTACGATAATAGAATTCGTGAATTTAATTTTTTATTGTTTAGTCTATATGAACGCATTGCTAACATGGAAATATTGCTTAAACGTGATACCTGGCGATGGTTTTTGTCATGATTGTCTTAAGGTGTAAGACCAAATGGTCTTCGGTCTATATCGACAAGGAAAATTGGGAAGTTGATTATAAAAAATGAGAAAAACCACAAAGGAACGATCTCTTGAAGATAAGACAGGAGGAAGTCATTACATTAGATGCTCTACTATTCCAGAGTCGGAAGAAAATTAAATTTGGAAGCCTACAATATCGATAGCTCATAAAACTTATCATGAATAACATTGCATTGACGATTGTTGTGATATGATTTCTCTCTTCATTTCCAAGAAATGCGATCACAGCTGCGTCCCGAGTAAAACAGCGTGTCTGAATATTAGCGGGAAGGAACTGGGGAATTAAATAACGACATTCACTATATCTAGTTCTTAACTAAATAGCAAGTAAATATGGATATTCCTATTTTAATTAAAACCACAGCAAAGTTTAAAATGGTTCATGTTATTTTTATCTTTACAAAGATATTTCCTTTAAACATTTTCAAGCAAAAATTACAATCTTGGAAATGGAAATAGTAATAAAAGTAACAAGATCAAAGATAATTCTCAGCGAAGTATTCAGAGAAGACTGAAGTGTCTTGAACTGGTGTGTAGGGGAGAGTCCTACAGTACCGGCCATTGCTGGTTCTCGTTTTAGGTGCTATATGGCAGTAGCTTACAGGTGGCATATGAAGGATGCTAGATTCCCGCGTGTCATACTTTGGGGGTTTCGTTTAGCGTTATGTCCTGTGTGAGATGTGAGTGTTATACATTGGGCGGCTTATGATCGCGCGCGAAAAGTTATTTTCAAGCCCCAGGTAATCTATTTCCAGGTAAGCTGTTGATTTTGTTTTTACTTATATATTATATACATTCCTTGAGGACGCTATAGCTGGTAAAAGTTTCACGACATCGTCTATTAAACAATATCCAGTTGGGGAAGTTCCTTCACGTGAGTGTCGTACAGTACCGGCCAACCACATGTCTTCCAGTACCGGCCAATAGGACTGTTAAAGAAACCAAATGATATCCACTTCTAATCACTTTCCATAGTGAAATGACAGGAAAAGGGGGTAAAATAAAATGAAAGTGGATCGAGGACGGGATGAAGATGGCACTGAACTAAATTATTTCTAACAAAATGTCTGCAAGGCAAGCTGCTGAGGCTTTTTGTGCGCCAAGAAGTACGTTAGGAGATCGTCTGAGAGCACTTAGAATGGGTGTGGCTGTGAATCTAACTCCTCAGATGGGAAGAATTAAAAAATCCGTTTATTACGATATGTAAAATCAGTTGATTACTTATATGAAGGATCTAGAAAATCTTCATGTCCCTCGGCAGGAAAAAATGTACAATTAGCATTCGCTTTGGCCGAGCATTCAAAAGTATCTCACCAATTCAACAAAGAAAACAAAACTGCCGGAAAGCAGTTTTATTATGATTATTATGTAAATACTAAGAAAATGGAAGAAGACACATCATGCATTATTTGTTGTGAGTCATTGGATCAAGAATGGGTGCAGTGTACCAAATGCAAAGATGTTGGATGTGTAGACCACGGGAATATTTTGTATTTTATTTGTAATTATTGCAAAACTAAACCAAACTTGAATTTAGTGGATGTCAATTCCAATAATTATGTGTTGTCGAGTTCTTTCTGTGTTTTTTTAATACTAGTTATGTATTAGACATATATATCTTAGAAAATAGTAACTGGCCGGTACTGGAAGAAGATTTTTGTAGTCCATGGAAATTAAGCTTTGTTGTATTTTTAAATATTATTAACTTTTGGTAAGATTTTATGGAAATCACACCCTTACATTGAAAAAACATTTAGTAAAGTACAAGATTATTGTATGAAAATCTCATACCATAGAGCATTTTACTTTTTATAAGGGAAAAAGTTAAGGTGGCCGGTACTGTAGGACTCTCCCCTATACATTTCGAACTCGAAGTTTACAATCTTAATTGGATCTGTCTATGACACTTGAGCAAGGCTTTCTGTTTCTCCTCACGATTTGAGTTCTATTCAAGAGGGCTTAGACTTACTTCACTGCCGCCTCGATCTTCCTCCACTGCAATCAGATCCTACTGTTACAGAGGAGAATGGGATTAACTAGTTCAAAAGAGCATTCAGTTAGCAGCTACGGTAACTGTGTACAAGTTGCTGGGATTATAGTAGTATTAAATGAAACAGAAGCGTGGGATTTAATTAGGTGGAAATAGTTGAGACTTATCAGTTGACTTTTTATGAATTTAAAAGTGTTCTGAATGGAAGGAATCTAAAATTATAGAGTTTTAGAAGAAGGTGAAGTAAATAGCCTAGTTTGATGCAGCATGCCACCCTATCCTGTGTTTAACATTTTCATATCTACGTAACTACTGAATCATACACCTATTATAACACTGATACGCATTTCAAGGTTTTTCCTATTACAAGGGAAAATATGACTAATTCTTGTTGTCTAAAGTGTGTTGATATTTTCTGTATCATGTCAGATCCTTTTGTAATTTTGAAAAATTCATCAACATTGGTAAAGTCCATTATTAACAAAAATACTAATTTATTATTATTATTATTACAACTTCCCCCATGCGGAGGCTTCCACAAGGACAAAGTATGTCGACTACACAGTATTTTGTCTTCTAAGTTACTGTTCAGTTTACCAGGTAGAAATAATCACCACAAGGCTCAGGAATAAATTTGCAATATGGTTCTTCAAATGTTATATAGATGATTGCGGAGTATGGTCACTGAACCTCGTATTGCGGCGATAACGATGTCCTGAAGTCGTGCCCGGCTGAGACCGAGAGAATCCCATAGCTGTACAAGAAATTTAGGGATTGTGCCTCGAGCTCCGATCATGAGTCCATGGACGGAAATATTGTCTAGGTGAATTTATCTTTATAGTAGTTTACAGTTGGCTAATAAATAGACTTCTTTTCGGCGTCCACCTCTTCGGCCTGGCCAACGTGCGACTCGAAGCGTATTGTGGGATCTAAGATTAGTCCTTGTTTGCTAGCTGGTTGAAAGGCTACCATGTCAATACGACAAACCAAAGTTCCCTGCCTAGCGGATACCCTAAAGGACCTCGCAGAAGTCGACGTTGATCCAATGGTAACCACAAGGAATACATACAGACAAGAGCTCAACACCCATAAATTTTCACCCAAGAATCCATCTCAGAAAATCTTGAAACTCAAAAACTCATGGACATAAGAAAGACGGCAGGCCCATAGTTAAAGGATGAGGAAATTTTAGGAAGATAAGAAGAACAGGAAGATAAAGAATACCAGTGTTATTTAATGGTTCCACGTGCTTTTTAGGGAGCTAAACGAATGTAATGACTGCTTAGGTATTGAGGAGTGTAGAATCGAAGTCTGTATTCATTATTTCTCTATCGTGTCCCGTTTTGTGTAGTTTTTAGAGATAAGAAGTGCTCTTTGCAAGTGTTCTTTGAATTAGGGGATATCTGCCCTTGAATAAATTTGTGCTCTTTTGTAAATTTGAGCTAGGAGCTCAGGAAGTGTAAAGCGAGGGGCGTGAAGCCCAGGGTCTGTAAAGTTCACTAATCTTGTACTTTCCTAGACTTGTTTCAAGAGTGTCATTGTACCTGATGTCTCGTTGTTATGAAAAATTGTTAGGTTTGGAATTCTGAAAAAATATAACCTTCAGTTAAAGTTTTAATTCACCTTTGATATTGTAGATAGATCCATTCACCCCAGCACCTTCTTTAACCTCTTTCTGCTCCACGGGTATCCCCGTAACAATAATAATAATAATGATTACCAGTTTATGTTCCACCACTACCCACTACAGTGAATGACATTCAAGAGCGGATAACACGTGTGATCAACTCACTGGATCGTCCATGACTTATCCTCAGCTACACAATACTACAGCCTCTCTCAGGGAAGGCCGGAAAGGAGATCGGCACACGGTAGTTATCTTCTTAATACCTCTCAGCTTGTTGGGAGTTCGGATAGCTAGCCACTCTGATTCCCAGGACACCAAGAAGGTTCGACGTCGCAGAATGACAGAATTTACCTAAGTATGTGATTGTGCCACCGTGTGTTCCGAGGGGAAGATTTCAGCAGCTTTCCTTAAAATCTAATATGTAATCTTTTCATTTTTTGGACTGTAATGTAGAACGAGTGGTGACCCTCGGAACTCCCCTTCTAGTTTTTCAACTTCTAACTTGTCGACATTTTTCTTGGCTCTGAACGTTCTCCTTTAGTCACCCTTTTTAGCATGGCATTAGCCTCTGTGTCTCCGGGCCTTAAGCCCACTTAGGTTGTTATTCTCCCCGAACATTATTCTAAGGAGTGCTGGTGTATCGCCTGTTTGCCTTTTGTTAATGGCATGTTTTTGTTGTAACCTTTTCTTTTCCTTCTTAAGGCCTAGTAGAATGGGTAATAGGACCCTGTATATACTTTATGGTTTTTCGCGTAACTGTGCCTATGTTTGAGTTCCCTTGGGGAACAGTACAAAACCTGGTTGTGAAATTTTGTAATTGATAAGCCCACCTCTGGGCAACCTGTGTATGAACACTATGGAGTGCGGTCACCCAATTGGTTAATTGTGTGATTGAGATTGTAACAAACGAGATATCGCTTTATTGATGGTAGCCTCTCTGTATTTGGAGCTGAAACTCTATAATGTGTACCTGTTAGGAGCAATTAAGCTCTTTCATATATAGGTTAACGACTGGGGGTCTCTCCCAGTTAATATTGTACCTGATTAAGGACTTCTAATTCCAATGTATTGCTGGAGCTGACGGCATCCTTGTTAAATAAGAATATTCTCAAGTTATTTTTCAACTACTTGTCGTTAAGTTATTAGATTACTCTATTAAAGAGTCCGGCTCCATGGATAAATGGTTAGCGTGCTGGCCTTTGGCAACAGAGGTCCCTGGTTCGATTCCCGGAAGGGTCGGGAATTTTAACCATGATTGGTTAATTTCGCTGGCACGGGGGCTGGGTGTATGTGTCGTCTTCATCATCATTTCATCCTCATCATGACGCACATGTCGCCTACGGGTGTCAGATCAAAAGACCTGCATCTGGCGAGCCGAACATGTCCTTGGACACTCCAGGGACTAAAAGCCATACGCCATTTCATTTCATTTCTATTAAAGAGAGGAAAGAAATATAATTTCCATATTTTTTAAAGTAAATGTTTGCTCTACGTAACTTCCTGTCCAGCCATTCACCCTACGCGCTTCCTTACCTCTGCGTTCCACGATAAATCCCCGTGTCAATTATTATTATTATTATTATTATTATTATTATTATTATTATTATTATTATTATTATTATTATTATTATTATTATATAATATATAATCTGTCTGTTTGGTCATCAGCCCAGAGGCTGGTTGGATCCTCAAATAGCACCACCAAAGGTTATGCGGTTATAAGGAAACCGCAAAAACCAATGGTAGCACCAAAATGAGGCGTACTAGGCAAGACGAAGAGTGCGGTAGTTTGCCATTGCTTTCCTCACTGGGTCAGAAAGTGCTATTACAGCACGACTGACCCTATGAGCAACACCTTTCATAACACTCAGATGCACTAGTCGTGCTCTGAATGTCATTACTCAGCACCACCCATACCCTAGCAGCTTCCATATTGTCACAGCCATGGATGAGACTGGGACTTCGGTGAAAGCTACACTTTACTCTGGCCTGAGCCAAGAGATGGATACAAAAGTACTGTATCCATCAAGAAATGGCAGCAGGCAAAATGTATAATATATATGTATAATATATAAATGTATAATAATAATAATAATAATAATAATAATAATAATAATAATAATAATAATAATAATAATAATAATCATAATTGTGTCCTAGAGAAAATAGTGAGAATTTGGAACGAAAAACTTATTGAACTCAACATTTCACCGATAAGGTTAGGAAGAGGAAACAAAAGGATTGAAATAAATTGTCTTGCATTTGCAGATGACTTTGCAATACTTTCTGAAAATGTGACATCTGCTGTAACCCAAGTAAATGTCTTGGAAAGAATCGCCAGCAGAACTGGCTTAAGAATTTCTGCAGAAAAAACAAAATTTTTAACAAATATTTGGGATGCACCAAAATTTCTGAAAACAGATATTGGCCAAATAGAGAGGGTAAAAAAATTCAAATATCTAGGGGAAATAATCCAAGAAAATGGTTTAGAAAAATCTGCAGTAGAGGAGAGGGTACATAAAATGGAGAGAGCTTATGGTGTCACCAAAGATATCTACAATAAAAGATGCCTATCCAAAAATGCAAAAATAAGGCATTACAACACAGTAGTGAAGCCAGAATGCCTATATGCAAGCGAGTGTCTGGCATTAAACTATAATTTAGATAAGCTAGAAATACTAGAAAGGCGAATCATGAGGAAAATATTAGGCCCACAAAACACAGCAGAAGGTTGGAAATTACGAAGTAATGTTGAAATATATAAAAAAATAGAAAATATATCAGATGTAATGAGGAAAAGGAGACTTATGTTTTTTGGACATTTATATCGAATGCAAGATAGTAGATTAACCAGTAAGATTTTCAGATATTTGTGGAGTAAGAAATCAACGACAAGCTGGGTCAACGAAGTAAGAAAGGATTTAGAAAAAAACAATATAACAACAGAAGAAATAAATAATAGAGAAGGCTTTCGGTTAAAAGTATTGAAAATAGAAGGATTCCAAGGTAGGAAAGTAAAAACGACTGGTTCAAAGTGGTCTGAAGACAGAAAGAAGAAACATAGTGAACAGATGAAAGCGTACTGGAAGAAAAGGAAAGAACAAAGAAGAAGGAATTGAAATTGACACGTGGTCCTCTGGTGGCCCATTCGAAAGAAGAAGAAGAATAATCATGTGTCACGAAAATAGTCGTGTGTATTGAAAGATATGTTGTCGAATGATGCAACGATAAACTACGACAGCGTGAAGTCTGTTGTTATTCAGATGAAAAGTAGGCAGTTTCACTTCTTATGTTAATATTTAGAAACAGTTTTCCATTATCTCGTGGTAGGGTGTTCGCCCGGAGCTGTGAGACGCTACCCGCTCTGAGTACAGAGGGCTTAGGAAAACTCAGCCAAGAGGAAGAACGCCTGTTACATTACATGCTCGAGTAGTTCCGTTGCTTGCCACAGGCGGTGCGCAGCTTGATGAACCTGCCTCAGGCGTTGTCATAGAGAAAGAGACAAGACACAGTTTGATCAAAACTCACCCGCGCTCCAGGCAGGCCACAAACAACAGACACCCGCTCGTAAAGAAGACAAGCTCTGCTGGCTCTATTTCCCGTGAGAACAACTTCCTATATCCTCCCCCACAAATTCAAGCCCACAATATATTCTCCTGTCCACTATTTAGGTTAGTAGCTGCGTAAGCAGAGTCGATTGCTCACTGCACATACTCTCTTTAACGTTACGACCAAACGTCGTAGCATAATATCACTAGTCACACATACTCGAAGCCACTGGTTCGATTAAATAAGTAATTTGATTCGGAGAGGAACACTAAATCCGTTTTCAGCGAACACACTTGAGCTTTTAATGTTGTATATACTTCAGATTAAGAAAAAGTTAAAATTAAGCAATTTCCTCAACTGTGCCGAAAGTTAAAGTTAAAGGCCTAAAGGTCCGGAAAGTTTTCAAGTTGTGAGTCTTGGATAGCTCTATCAAACTAAAAAAAAATATCCAAAATCACTTCCGGCCTAAATGCAGTTCCGGAAATACAGCCCAAAATCGCTTGTTTGTTTACTTGTTTTATTGTTAGTTCAAATTCTAACCAAATTAACTTATTTACATCAGTACTTCTGTAATATGTTCCTAGGTTCAATGAAAAATGCCCACACCAAATGTAGTTATAAGAGCTTAAGTGAAACTCTGCATTGACTCACAAAAGCGCTCCTAGTAGTGCTTAAGTGAAACTCTGCATTGACTCACAATAGCGCTCCTAGTAGTGCTTAAGTGAAACTCTGCATTGACTCACATTAGCGCTCGTAGTAGTGCTTAAGTGAAACAATGCATTGACTCACATTAGCGCTCGTAGTAGTGCTTAAGTGAAGCAATGCATTGACTCACATTAGCGCTTGTAGTGGTGCTTAAGTGAAACAATGCATTGACTCACAATAGCGCTCGTAGTGGTGCTTAAGTGAAACAATGCATTGACTCACAATAGCGCTCGTAGTGGTGCTTAAGTGAAACAATGCATTGACTCACATTAGCGCTCGTAGTAGTGCTTAAGTGAAACAATGCATTGACTCACAATAGCGCTCGTAGTGGTGCTTAAGTGAAACAATGCATTGACTCACAATAGCGCTCGTAGTGGCGCTTAAGTGAAGCAATGCATTGACTCACAATAGCGCTCGTAGTAGTGTTTAAGTGAAAGAATGCATTGACTCACATTAGCGCTCATAGTGGTAGAAAAAGGCTAACTGCTAATCTAATCGACTGAAAAACGATGATTAAGAAAGGATTATAATTTTAATAATAAATAAAGAATGTATTCCCATATATACATACATACATACAAAATACATACATACATACATACATACATACATACATACATACATACATACATACATACATACATATATACATACATGCATACCGAACTCGATAGCTGCAGTCGCTTAAGTCCGCCCAGTATCCAGTAATCGGGAGATAGTGTGTTCCAGCCCCACTGTCTACAGCCCTGAAGATGGTTTTCCGTGGTTTCCCATTTTCACACCAGGCAAATGCCGGGGCTGTACCTTAATTAAGGCCACGGCCGCTTCCTTCCACTTCCTAGGCCTTTCCTATCCCATCGTCGCCATAAGACCTATCTGTATCGGTGCGACGTAAACCAAATAGCAAAAAAAAAAAAAATACATACATACATACATATATACATACATACATACATCATTATAGACCGTTATTCCTTTCAGCGTTCAGTCTGCAAGCCTCTGTGAATTTACTAAACATCACCACAACCCCCTGTTTGCAACTAATGTTGTGGCCTCATTTAGTTCTATACCTTTTATCTTTAAATCGTTTGAGACTGAGTCCAACCATCGTCGCCTTGGACTCCCTCTACTTCTCTTACCTTACATAATAGAGTCCATTATTCTCCTATGTAAACTATCTTCCTCCATTCGCCTCACATGACCCCACCATCGAAGCCGGTTTATGCGTACAGCTTCATCTGTCGAGTTCATTCCTAAATTAGCCTTTATGTCTTCATTCCGAGTACCTTCCTGCCGTTCTTCCCATCTGTTTGTACCAGCAATCATTCTCGCTACTTTCATGTCTGTTACTTCTAACTTACGAAGAAGATATTCTGAGTACACCCAGCTTTCGCTCCCGTAAAGCAAAGTAGGTCTGAAAACAGACCGATGTAAAGATAGTTTCGTCCGGGATCCGACTTCCTTCTTACAGGATACTGTTGATCGCAACTGCGAGCTCACTGCATTAGCTTTACTGCACCTTGATTCAATCTCACTTATTATATTACCATCCTGGGAGAACACACATCTTAAATAATGGAAATTATCGACCTGTTCTATCTTTGTAACACCAATCAGACATTCAATTCTGTTTAATTCCTTACCTACTGACATCAATTTGGTCTTCGAAAAGCTAATTTTCATACCATACTCATTGCACCTATTTTCAAGTTCCAAGATATTGGACTGTAGGCTTTCGACACAATTTGCCATTAAGACCAAGTCGTCAGCATAGGCCAGAGTGCTAACTACATTTCCACCTAACTGAATCATTCCCCGCCACTTTATACCTTTCAGCAGATGATCCACGTAAACTACGAACAAGAAAGGTGAACAATTACAGCCTTGTCTATCCCCTGTAAGTACCCTGAGCTAAGAACTCATTCTACCCTCAATTCTCACTGAAGCCCAGTTGTCAACATAAATGCCTTTGATTGACTTTAATAATCTACATTTAATTCCATGGTCCCCCAGTATGGCGAACATCTTTTTCCTCGTAACACTGCCATATGCTCTCTCTAGATCTACGAAACATAAACACAACTGCCTATTCCTCTCGTAGCATTTTTCAATTACCTGGCGCATACTGAAAATCTGATCCTGACAGCCTCTCTGTGGTCTGAAACCACACTGGTTTTCATCCAACTTCCTCTCAACGACTGATCGCACCCTCCCTTCCAAGATGCTAGTGAATACTTTGCCTGGTATACTAATCAATGAGATACCTCGATAGTTGTTGCAATCCTTCCTGTTCCCTTGCTTATAGATAGGTGCAATTACTGCTTTTGTCCAATCTGAAGGTACCTTACCAACACTCCACGCTAATTTTAGTACTCTATGAAGCCATTTCATCCCTGCCTTCCCACTACACTTCAACATTTCAAGTCTCATTTCATCTATCCCTGCTGCTTTATGAAAATGGAGTTTATTTACCATCCATTCCACTTCCTCAAGCTTAATTTCACCAACATAATTTTCCTCCTCCTCATGAGTTCCGTTCTTCGCGACACCACCAGGAAGATTTCCTTTTACGTTGAGAAGATGTTCAAAATATTCCCTCCACCTCTCCAGTGATTCCCTGGGATCTATTATGAGTTCACCTGAATTACTCAAAACACTGTTCATTTCCTTTTTTCCTCCCTTCCTAAGATTCTTTATTACTGTTCAGAAAGGTTTCCCTGCTGCTTGACCTAGCCTTTCCAGGTTATTACCAAGATCTTCCCTCAACATCTTTTTTGGACTCAACAACTATTTGTTTCTCTCTGTTTCTTTCATGTACATACAACTCCCTGTCTGCATCAGCCCTTGATTGGAGCCATTTCCGATAAGGATTATTTTTTACGTTTACAAGCTGCTCTCACTTCATCGTTCCATCAAGATGTTCGCTTTTCCCCATCTTTACACACAGTTGATCCTAGGCATTCCCTTGCTGTTTCCACTACAGCATCCCTGTATGCCACCCATTCACTTTCTATATCCTGAACCTGCTTACTGTCCACTGTTCGAAACTTCTCAGTCATCATATCCATGTACTCCTGTCTAATTTCCTTATCCTGGAGATTTTACCCTTATTCGTTTATAGACAGATTTAACTTTCTCTATCCTAGGCCTAGAGATACTTAGTTCCCTACGGATCAGATAACGGCCTGTTTCACAGAAAAATTCCCGAAAATCCCGTAAATTTCGAACAGATTTCCTGAATTCGAAGTCGGTTAAGATATAGTTTATTATGAATCTGGTACATCTACCCTCCCATGCGTAGCGGTGAATAGCCTTATGCTTGAAGAATGTATTCTTAACTGCTAAACCCATACTAGCACAGAAGTCCAGCAGACGCTTCCCATTCCCATTAGCTTCCATATCTTCCCCACATTTACCAATCACTCTTTCGTATCCTTCAGTTCTATTTCCAACTCTCGCATTGAAATTGCCCATTAGCACTATTCTATCCTTGCTGTTGACCCTGACCACGATGTCACTCAATGCTTCATAAGACTTGTCAACTTCATGCTCATCTGCATCCTCACATGGTGAATACACTGAGACAATTCTAGTCCTAATTCCTCCAACTGCCAAATCTACCCACATCATTCGCTCATTTACGTGTCTAACAGAAGCTATATTGCGTGCAAGCGCATTCCTGATGAACAATCCTACCCCATACTCTGCTATTCCCTTTTTAACACGCGTCAAATACTCTTTATAATCTCCGATCTCTTCGTCGTTATCTCCCCTTACCCGAATATCACTTACTCCTAACACAACCACACGCATCCTCTTTTCTGACTCAGCAAGTTTTTCTCCCATAAGCCCCATCAATATCGAATTCCATTTCGTTCGCCAAGTTGTTTCCAAGGAGTCCCTCGGCTGTCAAATGCGAGTGGGACTCCGTTACTCCCATAGGTCCGAGGCTTGCTTAAAATGTTCTGAGCTCGGTAAATTGGTGAACCAGGAAGCTACCCTACTTACACATAGTCCAAGTGAGGATCTCTCCTCTAACGGGTTAGGGAGCACCGGTGGATTGTATAGTCCTAGCCGCCTGAGCTCAAAGGGGGCCATGACTCAGAAAATTCCGAGATGCCCACTCCCATTCCATAGCAACTGGTATCCCGACTCTCAGGACCACTTACTAGGCCACTCAGCCGTTACCCAGGGTTCATAAAGTAGGACGTGACTACAGTAACCCACACCATGAACCGTTATCATGCTTTAATATATTTTATTTGCCTAAAATTCGTAGCTGATATCCTCAGGATGTTTTAAACAGTTTTCGAGAACTGTGAATTTTATTTTTTGCTATTTGCTTTACGTCGCACCGACACAGATAGGCAGTGATGGAATAGGAAAGGCCTAATAGTGGGAAGGAAGTGACCGTGGCCTTAATTAATGTACAGCCTGAGCGATTGTCTGGTGTTAAAATGGGAAATCACGGAAAACATCTTCAGGGCTGCCGACGGTAGGGTTCGACCCACTATCTCGCGGATGCAAGCTAACTGGTGCGCGGTCCTAACTACACGGCAAACTCGCCCGGTACTTGAGCATTCCTACCAATTTTAATGCATCTTTGAAAGATATAGACCAGTAGTTTCGAACTGGCTGTCCGCGAGGCCACATTTTGCGAAAGCTTTTTGAAAAATATTTTAAGAAGTATAAGGAAAAATTAGTTCTTAATTCGTGTACACTCCAGGGTTGATTTTCCCTCGGACTCAGCGAGGGATCTCACCTCTACCAGCTCAAGCGCGGTGTTCCGGAGCGTGAGACTTTGGGTCGTGGGATACAACAGGGGAGGAGGACCAGCACCTCGCCCAGAGGGTCTCACCTGCTGTGCTGAACAGAGGACATGTGGAGGATGGGAAGATTGGAAGGGATAGGCAAAGAAGAGGAAAGGATGCGGCCATGGCTTTAAGTTAGGTACATTCCTAGCATTTGCCTGGATGACAAAGGGGGCAACCGGAGTACCCGGAGAAAAACTTGTCCCACTTCCGCTTTTGCCCAGCACAAATCTAAAATGGAGTTACCGGGATTTGAACCACGGAACCCAACGGTGAGAGGCAGCCGCCTGAGCCACGGAGGCTAACCACGTATCTGTAGAGTTCAGATGAATAGGATTTTATAGGTTAGGATGCAAACTTACTGAAGTAAATAACGAGTTTATCTTAGCCGGGCGAGTTGGCCGTGCGGTTACGGGCGCGCAGATGTGAGCTTTCATTCGGGAGATAGTGGGTTCGAACCCCAGCCCTGAAAATGGTTTTCCGTGGTTTCCCATTTTCACGCCAGGCAAAGCTGGGGTTGTACCTTAATGAAGGCCAGGGCCGCTTCATTCCCACTCCTAGCCGGCCTTTCCAAACCCATCGTCGCCATAAGACCTACCTGTGTCGGTGCGACGTAAAGCAAAAAAAAAGGGCGCGGCCTGTTAGAACCCCTAGAAATTATGTTACTCTCGCTACAGTACGGAAGAGCGGACTAGACGGTACTTTCTGCTTGCCATACTAGTTTACATTTTAACCAGCTACTGTCTTCTTCTCCTTCTTCTTCTCTTCTCCTCCTCCTTCTTCTCCTTCCTCTTCTTCTTCTCCGTCTTCTTGTTCCCCTTCTCCTTATTCTACTCCTTCTTCTTGTTATCTTCTTCTTCTTCTCCTTCTATTTCTTATCCTTATCCTTCTTCTTCTCCTCCTCCTTCTTGTTATCTTCTTATTCTCCTTATTCTTCTCCTTCTACTTCTTCTACCTCTTCTTCTCCTTATTCTTATTCTTCTTCTCCTTCTTTAAGTGTCATACCCGGTTCCCCAGGCGTTCGTGATCATTAGAGTCCAGAATTGCAGACATTTATTTGTGCTACAATAAGCAGGCAAATAAACACTTAACATTTACGAAATATGCAGTAAAATAATTAAAATACGCATTTATAATGACAAAAATGGGCACTAAAATAATAAAGATACACAAATGTAAGCTACGTCACACACATCTGCATCACATTTTAGTACTGAATCATACATCCCCCTTAGGGTAGGGATGATAAAATAACGTCAACGGTATCCCTTGTCTCTCTTAAGAGGGGACTAAAAGGGGGACCAGGGCCCCAACTTGGGAGTGTGATTTGGCAACCACGGATCCCCTAGCTGAGTCTTACGTCAACTCTTGTTCTTTTACAGTCCCGACGGTAAAAGTGATTGCGAGGCCTTCGTGGTCCTTTCTTTAGCCAATACCTCCTTTTTTCCGAAGCATCGGACCTCTTCCTTCTGATTAGTGTTATGAGATGATGGTTACCAAGTTGTTCTTCCTCTTAAAACAATAATCACCACCAGCACTAAATTTTACGTAGCAAGGACGGGACCTGGCAAACCTCTCCACCATTTCGCTTGTGGAGTTTTCAGTGGAGATTTGTGCAATATAAAAATATAGTTTATGTAAAAGTTATTTTCTATTTTTTTATTTATTTATTTCATTATTAATACAGTAACCTACATTGGAATTCTACATTTTTTCTTTTTATTACATAAATCACAGCAGAAAATATCCACAAAGACAAAAAAGGCTTTAAATTATCAAATAGGCTACGGAATTCAAAATATGCAAAATAATATCTGTGCTACCTTTCCCAAATGTACGGAAACATGTTTGTCTCTACTGTATGTTACACTTGGATATATACACCCAGGTAAAAAAGGCATTTTGCCTAACTTCCGGGCTCTAGTTGATCACCCTGGGAAAAGCATCCCAATCATAGCTAAGTTGGAAGAGTTCTTCGGTCCAGTCTTTGATGTTTTGGTGGTCTACCAGCTCCTCCCTTGCCTGTAATGTGAGATGTAGGAGGCCGTACTTTCTACCTCGTAGAACATGACCTAAATAATCTGGGGTTTTTTTTCTTTATGGTGATGTTTGCCAGTTCTAGCTCTCCTTAACACTTCATTAATGGTTAAAAAAATTGTCCAGACTTTTCTCAGCGTTCTCCTATGTAACCATATTTCAAAGGCCTCTAATTTGTTCATAGAGGAAGCTTTGACAGTCCCAAGTCTCTATTCCATAAAGCAGTGTTGACGAGACGTAACGTTCTTCTTACAACTTGCTCTAGGTTGCACCGACACAGATCGGTCTTATGGGCGACGATGGGATAGGAAAGGGATAGACTTGAGAAGGAAGCGACCGTGGCCTTAATGAAGGCACAGCCCCGACATTTACCTGGTGTGAAAATGGAAAACCACAGAAAACAATCTTCAGGGCTGCAGAGGTAACACGTCAGTGGGGCCGATGACCTGCGATGTTAGGCCCTTTAAAACAACAAGCATCATCAACACGTCAGCAGCTTTCGCCTGAATTTGAGGCTTAGATTATCATGGCAAAAGAATGGCCTCTTCTTTTAAAAGGATGATCTGGAAATCTCAATACGGGGTCTGATCTTTTCAGGGTCCATAATGCAACCGTTAGGGCTTTAATCGTCGCACCAAATTAAGTATGAACCAGCTCTGAGCACATCGGGCGACAAAATGAAACTGGCCCCAAAAATTGGGCAACAAAAATGAGGCTTACATTAGGTATAATCAGGGCAATATTACTTAATTTGGTTTCTCAAACAGACGTACAGATGGAACATTCCGATGAGAACCACCAGAAGTCACTTACCAGGCTTGAAGTCTCATCCTCCCTACTTTCATAAGATCACCGGCTGAATTCGTAGAGCAATATGGGTAATGGAATGTCCGATAAAGAAATAAAATAGGCACTATCTAAAATAATGAAAGTAGGATTCTATAATATGAGAGGAATATGCTAATATTTGTTAAATGAGAAGAATCTCCATTCAAGTATATATTCTAAACATATTTATTATAATGATACGAACCACACAAATAATGTTGTGTCTCAACATATGAGTAAAAGAAACAATTAAACTGATAACATTATATACACTATATGCCTTCCTTTCTTGAAATTGTCTTGGCATAATTAATTCTTGATGTACACCATTCAATCAACATACACTGATACATGATATTTAAAAAAATGGATATTGAATTTATTTGTTAAACTCTCGTCACAAATGGATATTAAATATGGTTCCAATACCGAGGATCGAACTCGAGACTCCTGGGTAAGAACCAGATATCCTTCATATGTTAATCATAACTAGATATTAAATAGTGTCCTTTGTCTACCGGTCATGATTTGGAGAAAAGAAATTATAACACAATATAAGCACATCTGATATACACACGAGATTGCATTGCCGAGTATCGAACATGTGATCCATTTGACCACGACAAATGTATATTTACATTGAACACTACGATGAACATACACTCTGAACATATATGTGCGTATCCTGGGTTTACCTAACAAGTTAACATTTAAAGAAAATCAGTCAAAGCTGGAATCAAACCCATCACCATATCATTTGGGAAATAATAAAACGCACAGAAACATATATATATATATATATATATATATATATATATATAAATATCAAATATATTTACACAACACATCTTGAAGATATGGCTTAACCAAGCCATAATATCTGGTTAAATCTTCGCTCCAGCATCATTCGAACCAACAGGCTTCGGCTTCCAAGGTAAAATTTTTTGGACTCCAATCAGAGGCTAAATTAATACTTAGCACGAGAAGGGATCTATCCTTCACAAAATCCGGAAATTATCCGTGTTACTTGCAACGTATAATTAGAATGGGATCGAGATTACTTTGGTAAATGAAAAGAGCTTGGCCCATTAACATCGTTTGCTAGAGACTGCAAAGTTTGCTCGGCCTACGGTCGACCAGCATATACCTTTTCATCACAATAACAGCTGTGACTAGTCCTGGGTAGATACCATAAATCACCCGTCACTCTCCCTTTCAATTCTCTTACATATCCTCTCGGGTCATTGTCAAGTATGCATTCACTTGAAGGCCATTATTTCTTATTACTCGTTATCTGGCTATATATTCAGCCCAATTTTATATCTCACAACAGCTATAATTATTTATTCTTCCTTATCACTCTAACAACAAACATGTTACAGCTTCGCCCTCTCATGTCTTGGCATCGTATCTCGATCCGTTCATTTAATTCACAGAGAAAACCCATTATTTCAGGTTAATTATTCTCACAATTTCATATATGATTATAAATTAATTACGCCTCGATTTGGATCAACTCCAATGATTATTTAATATTATCCGGGATTACAAATACCCGAATCTCCAAGTATCATTTATATCCAAACTACTCTGAAGATCTTTACCAGGCGAAGAAATATAAATCTAGCTAACTTGCCGTTCTTCCCAAAGATAGTTCATATAAACTAAGAACATTGAAATCTATATAATAATTCATGCAAATGAATTTTTGTTAAATATCAATGATTATCTTAAAATCATTTGATGATCCTAACTAATAGTAATAAATCTTTCCCAATCATACGCGCATAATGTTCCCTACATATTTAATATCTAATTATAACATTATAATATTTACAAATATTATTTACTGGCATGCATATCTCGTGTTTAGGGTATATTGAAGTATGTACTTAACATTTGGTGAGTAAGGCTTGCTGTCATCTAGGGTACATCTTAGATCTTTACACGAACATGATGAATATTATTGTTCCTAGTACTCCTTGGTTCTTCTCCATACGACGATCCATGATTCGAACTGCTGTTTCTCAGTTGAATTTCGGGATGATCCTTGTAAAGCTGATTGCAGGCACTGAGGCGCGACTCTTGTAGACTCCGAGTCTTGGGTTCGACGACCACTCACGAACATACAGAAAAATGGAGAATGAGTTATCAAATATAGTTTTATGCACTTTCAAAGGGGGCCTACTTGTAACAAGATCCACTCTTAAGTTCAAACAGATTAACATAAGTAGTGATACATTTGTAAAAATCACTGTTCCTTCCCTGACCGTCACACAGACTATCACAACGAATGTCCCTGGAGGATGCGAATATTAATTTTGTCAAGAGCGGTTATTTAATTTTCGCTAAATGTCATTCGTTCTTAAATGCTCAAGAGCGATGATAATTAGCCCCTGCATATATTAATTAACTGTCTCACCACGCTAAATAACCTGAAGCGTTTGCCCTCCGTTGGTGATTGCACCATAAGTCATAATTAACTATCTTCGACGATTGTGATGTTGAAAATGCCAAATTAAGGCTTCTATTCGGCGATTATGTACATTAGCTTGTACCACACGGCTTATTCCGTAAAAATATTAAATCACATTGATGTGTTTCTTCAATGGCACAACACTTGATACACTGATATCCAAGTAACTGATATCCAAGTCCGCTTCTGATATGTTGGGCTGCCACTATACAGACGACAATTAAGTAACGTGTTACCACTGCAGCTACACGGGTGAGATTGAGATACAGTGTCTCGGTCCAGGCTATATTTATAACCTTCGGAAAAATGGTCAGGGGGGAAGTGAAATATGCCGCTGCTGAACATGACGGTCCGGTAATCGAAGTTTTTGAACGACGTGATAATAATCGAATTAAAGCTCATGACCTCTACTTTCTACTGAACATCTATGAAACCAAAGCGATCAGTAGGTTATTCATAATTTCCAAAGCGTCCTTTTGGAAAATCATGCGTCATGTTTCATCATGCAATATCTCCCACTTTTTTCCACATGTTGCCGGATTTCAGTAGTCGCCTCTGATCTGCGTACTACTGTATAATAGGCGTCATTACTGATCCATATTTAAAGTATTGTGTTTATATGCATTGACAGTCAGCATAAAATACACTGGTTCGAATAGGACCTGATTTATAAATTTAGGAAAATTATTTCATGTAAAAGTATTCATCTTCTTCTTCCTCTTTTCCATAAATTATGGTGGAGTGGTACTAATGAATGCGGTGTTGAATTTATAGTGGGCATTTATTCTTCAACGGTTAACACACCTTAATTCGGCCCGGTCTCAAAAAACCTCCATCTCCGTGCGTAGCGTCATCATCTCTTCTCACTCGCTCGGAAAGAGAGCGCGGTTTCAAGGTTAACAATACTGCGCTGTCTTCTTCTCGTCACAGCGTAGGGAAACTGCTCCCTCCGGACTGGCGCGTCGCGGATCATACCCCGGTTAAGCATACAGAGTGCTAACTACTGCGTTATATGTCACAGGATGTTGCGGAAAACGGCATATATAATTAGCCAGACCTCCTAACATCTCCATGGCATAACGGTGAACGGTCACAATATTTTCTGTTCCGATGCTTGCAGTGTATGTGAACTGATTTACCTGTTCCATGTTTTGGTGTATTACTGCCTAAACGTTCGGTAACTACATATCTGTGATTTCAATTCTTGAACCTCACATAAGTCCTACTGTAACTTAGTTATTCCTCTATACAGTAAGCTATAAGATCATTCGCCAAAAAGACTTATCTGTGGAGCTCGGATGATTAAGATTTTATAGATCAGAATGCAAACAGACTGAAGCCGAGACAACTGTTCTGCTTTGATATTTGCATCAACATCAGGGGCTCGGCCTGTTAGAACCCCTAGAAATTATGTTACTCTCCCTACACTATGGATGACCAGGCCAGGCAACACATCCTTCTTGCCATATTAGTTTGTAGTCTAACATGTTATGCCTAGACATCCGGTATTTTCTTACCTGTGATTCCGGTTGTTGAACCTCACGCAAGTCCTACAGGTAAACCCCATTGTACGCGGATTCGCTATCCGCCATTTCGCATATACGCGATTTTGGTTTTAGGTCTAGTGCTGCCATCTCTTACCAGTACGTGGTAGCTGTAACGCCTTGAGGCGGGTACAGACATGCGTGCCGAACAATGTGTCCAACTTAGCGGATTTTCCGCTAAATTTAGCGGTATTAGAAGACTGTCGGCGGAGAAATATACCATTTAGCGGACAGCGCATTTTTTGGCGGAATTCTAGATTTATTATAGCGGAATTTAGCGTTTTATCCATTTTACTTTTACAAAAATTATTATACTCCGGTCTGTCTCTGAGCTATTCCGTATTTCTTGCCAGGAGCTAGCAGTCACATGATAAAAACATGTCATTTGGATTTGATGTTATGAGATCGTGGTATAAATTTGTAATGCGTGGAGAAAGGTTACTTATCTCTTAGTTGATGAATGACGACAGATAATGAAACGGTGAGAGAGTAGCATTTATATTTATGCTATGAAGGAAGGCCGTTTAATTAACTGGCCTGTTCTGTGTGTGGCCCTTGAGGTAGAAGATTCACCTAGTTTGCACCCGGCAGTAAACCGCCTACAAGTTTTAGCTCGCCGGCTCGCAGGCAGGGGATTAATCCCAGTGGAACTCACAGATCAGGGGAGTACAGACATTTACTACTACTACTACTACTACTACTACTACTATTATTATTATTATTACTACTTTTTTACAAGCTGCTTTACGTACACAGTAGGTCTTACTGCGACGATGGGATAGCAAGGGGCTAGGAATGGGAAGGACGCGGCCGTGGCCTCAATTAAGGTACAGCCCCAGCATTTGCCTGGTATGAAAATGGGAAACCACGGAAAACCATCTTCAGGGCTGTCGACAGTGGGTCTCGAACCCACAATCTCGCGAATACTGGATACTGGCCGCACTTAAGCGACTGAAGGTATCGAACTCGGTACTACTACTACTACTACTACTACTATTAATATTATTATTATTATTATTATTATTATTATTATTATTATTATTATTATTATTATTATTATTATTATGTGCGTATGGAGCCAATGGAACACGCAAAGCTCTAACGATTCTGTTTCCTGAGTTGCCAAACAGCTCTCACCCTTTCTCCGTGAATCCTTTTTCGTTCTTCTGTCCACTTTGCTCCAGTCTTCTTTTTCACTTCGTTCTCTGGTTGCACTTTCCATCCATTAATTTTTTTCCTATAGAGGTTTCTGTCTGCGGTGTCATTTGAGTTCATCTGGGCTTTTTCCAGATCTTTCTTCACTTCCAGTACCCATGGAATATTTTTAGATGTTCTATGTAGGTGAGAATCTTGTATGTCAGTCTCCGTCTGCGGACGTGCCCATAAAATTTCAGACGTCTTTTGCGGATGTCTGCTGCAATGTTGGAAAGCTCTCCTGTCACTTTGCGTGACCTCAGTCTATATCCATCTTCTGCTTTTCGGGGGCCGAGGATTTTCCTCAGATTGTTATTATTATTATTATTATTATTATTATTATTATTATTATTATTATTATTATTATTATTATTATTATTATTATTATATTTTTATTTTTATTATTGTCCATGATTTGAGATCGGATTTCTAGGCGGAATTTTAGCGGATTTTTAGTAGTATTTAGGGGATCTTGAAAATATAAGTTGGCAACACTGGTGCCGAACTCTAACGTACACTAATTTGCGCGCCAAGGGTAAACGGGGCAAGCATATCTCTACGAGCATCTTCTGTCGTGTTTGTCGGGACGTGGATCGTCAGTTCTGATCAGTAGAGCTGTGAAGTTGCACTTGACAGGTTTCCTATTTACAACGCTGGGTAAAAGGAAAGAAAGTGTGCGTGTATCAAAGTCGTATTCATTACAAACAAAGTTAGAAGTTTTGGATCGCTACGTATGAGAAAGGTGGGCGTGTTGTTGACATTCAGCGTACGTTGAGACTTAGTGATTCCACTGCGAGAACTATTCTTGACAATGCGGAATCAATTCGAAAATCTGTTCTATCTTCTACTAACTTGAGTCGGACGAGAGTGACCAAATCTCGCTCGGAAGCAATGGAAAGAATGGAAATAATGCTAAACCACTGGATTGAGCATCACAAATAACAAAACATGTGTTTTATTTTATTTAAATTCATATAATTTAATATAGATGAAGAAAATGTAGGGAAAACTGCAAACAAATTATCATTACTAATGTCTATTTGCACTTAAGATTTAATGTGCTGTTCATACCTATTGCTACAACTCATGTCTCACCAAACACATATATTTCATGCGTTACTTTCTATGATTTTCTTTTTGTATGTCAGTTTCTTTAACTGGTGTCAGTCTAAGATTGGAGTTATTTCTTTTGTAGATCCTAATTCCTAATTTATTTTATGTTTCTGTTTTTCTAATTTTTAATTCATTTTTAGATATTAAGTATTTTAGGTCGAACCTGAAAAAGTCTACTTTTTAAATTAATTTTTAGATATTACAGTAAGCATATTTAAACTTGAAAAAGTATTAATGTGCTGTAAATTCCGTTTGCTACTCTACTTGTTAATAATGTTGTATATTTTTATTTTTAGATATTAAGTTCTTTCTAACAATTGTTATTTTTAATAATTAATGCATAATGACTAAGCCACCTGTAATTGGAGAAACATCTCTGTTGGTGGTATGAAATAAATAAATAAATATGAAACTCCCTCTCCAGCTGCTATTCAAGTTAAAGTTTATTATTGTGTATTTTAGTGTTAAATTTTTAAAGGCATAACGTTTGCATTAAAATGCTTTTCAGAAACATGATGATGGTAATTTTTTGTAAAAAAAAATATTTTTCACATAAAATGACTCTCAATTTACGCGAATTCGGTATGCGTGGTAATACCGCGGAACGTAACTGTCGGGTATAACGATGTCTGCCGTGTAGAGATGAGAAGAATGCAAGAATGAGGAATGTGGCCTGCAAGCACGAACTTCCTGTTCTGCCCAGACAGGTCGGCTCTTATCTGCTACATGAAAACATTGACTCACACTTTGCAGTTCGCTGGATTACAACTGACAAGAGAGAAGAGCTGCCAGTAGAAGATAATAAAAAATCGCCTGGATAGTAGCGGAGTTGCTATGGTAACCATTGCTCTGCTGGTGAAAAACCCTTCGCCCCGTGCCTCAACGGGCGTGTGCATTCTTCTGATCTCCCAACAGTACCTGTACCTCTAAATTAAGATTTACTGTGGGCGAGTTATATAACAAAACCGTCTTGATTGTAAACGTGCTTAGAAATAAATAAAACACTTTGCTGTAAACAGACAGGTCGTCTAACTATTTTTATCTGCGCGCACACACACACACAGACACAAACACAGCATTCACAAAGCTTCGCTCTGTATGTGAGTGGGTGTGCGCGAGAAAAATTAAAGAGGATTCCTGAGATTCTCTTTTTTTTCACTACACTTAAGTAGTATCGTACACGCCCTCCTCCGCCTTCGCACCCTCCACTCCCACGCACTGCAATCGATACCAGAAGGCGCGGGCGTGAACAGGAGAAGGGGAATGCAATTGTTCCATCAGGTCGCTCATTGATAGTAGGTAATAAAGGGCGTGGTAGAGATCATGATTGTTTTAACTTCTCAAGGTGGAATTTAAAATACCTTGTTGTACGGTCATCAGCCCATCGACTGGTTTGATGCACCTATCCATCATCATCATCATCATCATCATCACCATGTCCTCATCTGCTCCTGTTCCAGCCAAACTCTTTGGTAGTCTGGTATCTTCTCATTTTCACATCGTCCATCATTGTTTTTATTCTCCTTCCTAGTTTCTTTTTCCTCTTCATGAACTGTTGTTAGAAGTCCTTTTCTCATCCAGTTAACTTTATTCTCTTCATCAGGTTTAGGATATTTCTTTGTTCCTTGACTTTTCCCAACACCGCACTGTTCTTCACTTTATCTACCCACCGAGATCGATAGCTGCAGTCGCTTAAGTGCGGCCAGTATCCAGTAATCGGGAGATAATGGGTTCGAATCCCACTGTCGGCAGCCCTGAAGATGGTTTTCTGTGGTTTCCCATTTTCACACCAGGCAAATGCTGGGGCTGTACCTTAAGTAAGGCCACGGCCGCTTCCTTCCCATTCTTAGGCCTTTCCTGTCCCATCGCCGCCATAAGACCTATCTGTGTCGGTGCGACGTAAAGCAAAATAGCAAAAAAAATAGCACTTTATCCACCCACTTTATGTTCTCCTTTTCCTTCAAACCCACATCTCGAATGCTTCAATTCTGCCCCTTTCTCTCATTTTCAATTTTCAGGTTTCACAGCCGTATAGAAAAACACTAAGCCAATTGTTTTCCTAACTCCATCCCCATTTTGCCGCATAAACAAGCGTTCCATTTACTTGAAAGCTTGTTTTTTTTTTTTTTTTTTTGTTTTTTGTTTTTTTTGCTAGGGGCTTTACGTCGCACCGACACAGATAGGTCTTATGGCGACGATGTGATAGGAAAGGCCTAGGAGTTGGAAGGAAGCGGCCGTGGCCTTAATTAAGGTACAGCCCCAGCATTTGCCTGGTGTGAAAATGGGAAACCACGGAAAACCATCTTCAGGGCTGCCGATAGTGGGATTCGAACCTACTATCTCCCGGATGCAAGCTCACAGCCGCGCGCCTCTACGCGCACGGCCAACTCGCCCGGTTTGTTTGTTTTTATTTCTTTCTCACTCATCCAATTGTCAGTTAGCATCCTCCCTAAATATCTCTACTGTGCTACCTGTTCAATTTTACCTTAAAATCTTCTTTGTCATATACTCTCATCACCCTAGTTTTCTTAGTGTTTATCTTCATTCCATACTCTGGATAACGCTCTTTGAAGGAATATGGATTATTTTCCAAGGAGTACCATGTCGTCACAATACCTGATACAGGTGAGCTTCCGGTCTCTTATGCGTACTCTTTCTTTCCCCTCCACTATCAAAATCTTCCTTATCAGTTCTTCAATATATACTGTGAATATAAATGGCGAAAGACAGAAGCCTTTTCTTATTCTTCTTTCGATTTCAAACCATTCTGTCATACTATTTAGTAACGTCATGGTTGGTTTCTGCTGCATGTGTAACTCCGTAATTAGTCTTCTGTCCATCAACTTCTTTGGCTTTAGGATGTCCATTATGATGTCCCATTTCACTTGATCGAAATCTGTTTCTAGGTATACGAAGCAAAAACTCATTCCTTTTCCTCTTTCCGTATACCTTTCACCTGTCACTCTGATACTCTGATAATCTTTTCCTTTATAGGTAACTACTACGTGTTCATAAATCAAAATATTGTTATCTTCCTTTCTGAGCTAGTTATCGTCCATGTTTCACTTCCATACAATGCCACGCTCCAGACGAAAGTCTTCAAAAACGTATTTATAATTCCTATATCAATGATGGACGTGAGAAAATTTCTTATCTAAAGAAAGACCTTCCTTCCTTGTGCTAGTCTTCATTTTATGTCCTCCTTACTTCTGCAACCTTTACTTATTCTACTTCATTATACTTCATTTCCTAATTTATTATCTCCTGCATCACCTTAATTCGTTCGACTGCACTCCATTACTTTTGTTCTGGATTTATCTATTTTTATCTTGTACTCCTTCTACAAGACTGTTTCCATACCATGCACCAGTTTCTCCAGATCTTCTGAAGACTCAGATAAAATAACATATATCATCGGCAAGTCTCGGTGTTTTTGATTTCTTCCCTTTGACTTGATTCCCTTTCCAAATTACTCTTTGATTTCGTACACCTGTTCTATATAAATATCGAAACCGATAGAAAGCGAACTGCAGCCTTGTCTCACTCCTTTTTGAATTGCTGTTCCTTTTCCCTAGCTCTCGATTCCAATCGCTGCAGACTGAATTGGGTACAGGCTGTACATTACCTTTCTTTCACGGTATCTGATTCCGAGGTACAGAGGAATATTTTATTGTAATTTTGTGTAGACCTCTTCTAGGACAGATATGTGTTTAGTAGTGGAGAAGTTATGTTTTATGGTCCTTTTCTACATTTATCGAAATTAATGTTCAGTAAAAAATTATTAAAACTCATTTGAGTAACTATGTAAACGTACCGTTTTAAACTAGATATACATATCGTTAGTGGAACTACTAATATATAATGATTAATGAAAATGAATGATCTAATATAAACACACACTATCTTTCACTCATCACGATTCACGTCGTTGGTTTATGCATTTAAGAGTGTTCCTTTCTCTATGAAGATTTGAATAGCTGTAAAGAGTTCATACCGCGGATGTTATTTGGAACCGAGCTAAGACAACAGCAGGAATTATACTAGTAAAACATGAAAATCAACGGTGTAAGATTATATCCCTGTGGAACCCCAATATGATTGATTCTACCGTGTAATATTTACATACTTTCTTTAGCACATCCTCTCTTCCATTAACCTTCCATTGAAACTGATGTTTACTCTTCGTACCAAGTAATCGAACTTTAGCGTTGATCTCTACCTGTGTTTCCTTTCCAATCAACAACGAACTTGTTTATTTTAGCCCTCATTACAAATTACATCGCGCTTGCGCCATACCTCCTACTGTTTACACACCCACCTTGTATTCGTGTAAATATCAACCGGAGCGATTTGTGATGCATTATGTAAATAGGATGGAAAGGCAAGCACAAAACTCACTGTTGACAGGATGTTGACGGTTGTGTGGTTGTATTTCTGCGCTCAGTTTGACCTTAGCACTATGAAATCCCGTTCTGTCTTCAGCGGATCACAGCTTTTGAATTGTACAAGTATCAGTAAGACGTATAGGACAAGGGCTTAAACCACAATTTCCAAATAAATAAATAAATAAATAAATAAATAAATAAATAAATAAATAAATAAATAAATAAATAAATAAATAAATAAATAAATAAATAAATAAATAAATAAATAAATAAATAAATAAATAAATAAATAAATAAATAAATAAATAAATAAATAAATAAATAAATAAATAAATAAATAAATAAATAAATAAATAAATAAATAAATAAATAAATAAATAAATAAATAAATAAATAAATAAATAAATAAATAAATAAATAAATAAATAAATAAATAAATAAATAAATAAATAAATAAATAAATAAATAAATAAATAAATAAATAAATAAATAAATAAATAAATAAATAAATAAATAAATAAATAAATAAATAAATAAATAAATAAATAAATAAATAAATAAATAAATAAATAAATAAATAAATAAATAAATAAATAAATAAATAAATAAATAAATAAATAAATAAATAAATAAATAAATAAATAAATAAATAAATAAATAAATAAATAAATAAATAAATAAATAAATAAATAAATAAATAAATAAATAAATAAATAAATAAATAAATAAATAAATAAATAAATAAATAAATAAATAAATAAATAAATAAATAAATAAATAAATAAATAAATAATTTAATTAATTTATTAATACATTATAAATAAATAAATAAATTATCAAATAAATAAACTACCGTCTCTTTCAAAAGTTTGATTTGTTCCGTTGCAGTACCTGCATTGTCTGATAAAAAGACAAATAGTAATCAGTTAAATTCAATATCGTAGTTTCTGTACATAATTCTCATTTCCTCAGTATACTGAAAATAAATACATCTTCTTTATAGACTGGTATGCCTTTTCAGAGTGCAGTCTGCTAGCCTCTGTGAATTTACTAAACGCTCCACAATCGTATATTTGAACCTACCACCGTGGCCTCGTTCAATAATTTAATACCTCCTAGCTTTGGCCAACGGCTGTAGCCGTGTTGAAACACCGGATCCCGTGAGATCTCCGAAGTTAAGCAACATTGGGCGTGGTCAGGAGTTGGAAGGGTTGCCACGCGCTGTTGGTGGGGGGTAAGGGAATGGAGGAGCGGAAAGGAACTAGCCACCCTAGCGCACGTAAACTCCTGCTCAGGAACACCTCTGCGGAGGTTCGGACCTGCCTTCGGTCAGAACAACCCTTACCTTACCTATCTTTGAATTGTTAGAAACTGAGTCTAGTCATCGTCGTCTTTGTCTCCCTCTACTACTCTTACCCTCCATGACCGACTTCATTATTCTCCTAAATAACTTATCCTCTTCCATTCGCCTCACATCACCCCACCGCCGAATCTGGTTTATGCGTACAGTTTCATCCATCGAGTTCATTCCTATCTTCGCCTTTATATCCTCATTCCGAGTTACCGCCTGCCATTGTTCCTACCTGTTTGTACCAGCAATCATTCTCGCTACTTTCATATCTATTACTTATTTTTTATGAATACGATATCCTCAGTCCACCCAGTTTTCACTCCCGTGCAGAAAAATTGGTCTGATAGCAGACTGTCCTTGAGCTGACTTCCTTCTTACGGAATACTGCTGATCGCAACTGCAAGCTCACTGCATTAGCTTTACCATCCTGGGAGTACACACATCCTAAATACTTGAAATTATCTACCTTTTCCAGCTTGTAATCCCCACCTGACAATTGAATTCTCTTTGATTTCTTACCTACTGACATCAGTTTTCTTCAGAAAGGCCAATTTTCATACCATACTCATTGCACCTACTTTCATGTTCCAGGCAGGCGGTCGGCACAATCTGCCATTAAGACCAAGCCATTAGCATAGGCCAGACTGCTTACTACATTACTACCTAACTGCCTTTCAGCATTTGATCCATGTAAAAGATGTAAGATTACAGCCTCGTCTAACCTCTTGAACCAAGATTTCATTCTACTACCAATTCTCACTGCAGCCCAGTTGTCAACATAAATGCCTTTGAGTGCTCTTAATAATCTGTCCTTAATCCCACGGTCTCTCAGTACGGCGAAAATGTTTTCCCTCTGTACTCTGTCATATGCCTTCTATAAATCTACGAAACATAAACATAACTGTATATTTCTCTCGTACGATTGTTCAGTTATCTGACACATACTGAAAATCTGACCGTGTTATTATTATTGTTATTATTATTAGGACTACACGAAGTACTTAGAGGCGTGCATTTGTGCCCATATTTTTGTCATAATTTTACTGTGAGCTTCCTTTCTGTCTTCAGATCAGGTTGTTCCTGTCTTGTTGTTTGGTCCTGTCTCTTGGTCAACTTGCCATCTGTGAATTTTGGATCTGAAGATCACCCTGTTTTGGACATATGCTGGTGTAATTGTTTGGTAAGTCTGTCCGGACGCATTCTTTCAACGTGACCACAGAATCATAGCCTGCATTTTTTAATGTCACTGTGAATATTTGTGTATTTCCTTTCTGCCTCTAAGTCGATAATATCTGTTGGCCTAGAATTTTTCTTATGATTTTACGATTTTTTTTCCTGAATGTTTTCAATGTCTTATTTCCTGTTCAAAATTAGCGTCTCTGATCCATAAAGACATTCTGGTTTAATGAATGTACTGTCATGTCTCTCTTAGTTTTGTATGCTTGGAGATGCATTTTTGTTATAGATATTTTGGGTTAGTCGATGTGCAGGTTCCATCTTTTGGCGTCTAATTTAATTGGCTTTTGTTTCCAGTCCATTTTCCATTTTTCACCAATATACTCAAACTGTGATACCCGTTTAATTTTGCCACTTTTTGTCTTCATGAATTTTGGTGCATGTTTTTTGTAGGTCATGTATTCTGCCTTTTCAAAAGATATCTCAAAGCCGACATTTTCCGCAATTTCCTTCAGGACTTCAATCTGATTTTGGACTGTTGAAATGTCTCGGGTTAATGAGGAGGAGGAGGAGGTTTTTTTTTGTTATGGCAGGGGAAAATCTTTTAAAGACACCACTCTGTGTGGGAGTTGGATTTCCACCAACTAAAAACCCCTGCCCTCTTCACTCAGCCCATTCTGGAACTGCTTGTCGGCATGACATCAGAATGGAGTGTTGTATATTATTAAGTTCTTCCTTTCCCTTCTTTCTCCTTCATCCCCATAATGCCTGTCGCCATTGCCTTTACTGTGTTCCAGGCAAACGGGCTCTCTAACATAATCTGAACCAGATTCCCTGGCGTGAGTTGTCAGCCAAGTTGTTGGCAGGCTTTCCTTCGTTCTTCTTCCCATCGAACACAGTAGAAAAAAGTGTGTTCTACTGTATCCCTTTCAGAACAGTACCGACAACCATCTCCCTGCGTCTTTCCCATCTTCATGGCGTATACGCCAAATCTTCCATGTCCTGTCAGGATCTGCGACAGATAGTAATCTACCTGCCGATGTCTACATTTAAGCCAGTCTCCTATGTCGGGTATTAGCATTTTTGTCCATTGGCCAACATCGGTTGTGCCATCCCATCGGTCTTGCCAGTCTAGTAAGAGTTGGTTCCTCAAGGCTTTCTTTTCTTCAGCAGATATAGTCGCACTCCTTTCAGGCCAAAGTTTTCTCTCTACAACGAGGAGGTCAATGGGAATACTGGCAGCTACAACTTGTAAAGCTGCTGTCGAAACAGTTCGATATGCACAGGTAACTCTGAGCAGCATTTTTCTCTGTACTCTTTCCATAGCTCTTCGGTGAATCTTCCTCCTGAGTGCATTGTGCCAGATAGGTGCAGCATAAAGTAAAATGGAATGTACTGCAGAGCACATAATCTGTCTCTTAACTGTTCTTGGTCCCCCGATGTTAGGCATAAGTCTAGCCAGTAGTAGTAGTAGTAGTAGTAGTAGTAGTAGTACCGAGCTCGATAGCTGCAGTCCCTTAAGTGCGGCCGGTATCCAGTAATCGGGAGATAGTGGGTTCGAACCCCAATGTCGGCAGCCCTGAAGATGGTTTTCCGTGGTTTCCCATTTTCACACCAGGCAAATGCTGGGGATGTACCTTAATTAAGGGCACGGTCGCTTCCTTTCCAATCCTAGGCCTTTCCCATCCCATCGTCGCCATAAGACCTATCTGTGTCGGTGCGACGTAAAGCAAAGAGCAAAAAAGTGGTAGTAGTAGTAGTTGTTGTTGTTGTTGTTGTTGTTTTGGACACTATTCGTGTGATGAACTGAGCTGTGTCATACGAGAAGAAACAAGCCCGAATAAGGCACTGACCAAGGGAAATATCAATATCTTATTTGTAGTCAATTTTTCTGTTGCCTTAGAATTACAACGCTCATGATTTATATGCATTTGTATTGAGGCCTTCTTATTGGTCTGTGTTATGACCGCTGTTTCCGGCCTCGCCACGTCCAGAACCAGGAGAAGGATGCTCGTTGTAAGTCCGAACTTCTAATCCACACAAAAGCATTTCCATGTCAGAACTCGTTGGTATCTGAAGGATACGCAGCAACACATAAAGCAGAGAAGACAGGGTGTAAATTTCAACCTAAATTGGGAAGATAGACATTAAATTATTCTGCTACTTGCTAGCACGGTTTGATATTTGAAGAGTAACCAGATATGGCGTCAGAGCACGAGATAATGGTTGTAGACAGGATATTAAACCGCCAAGGCCTTCTAGATCGTATACTATAGCGCAAACCGTCTCGCCGTCAAACACAGCTTCCCTTGGAATGGCGCACATTCACTTCCAAATAGAGGAACAACACACACGTATTTAATTATGTATGTTTATTTCTTAGTTTATAACTATAAAAATTGGGAGGAAGTAATAATATGCCCAAAGACTTTGTACTTTATCCCAAACAAATAATGTTGTATAGGAAGAGAAATTATTAAGCCATTTGAGAGTCTGAAGGTGATTGGGATCAGATATCAACTATCTGAATAAAACCCACTCTGCAGTGATAAGAATCGATGGCTTTGAAAAAGAAGCAGCAATTCATAAAGGAGATAGGCAAGGCTGCAGTTTGTCCCCTCTCCTTTTCAATGTTTATATAGAACTTGCGCTAAAAGAAATCAAAAAGGAATTTGGAAAGGGCATCGCAATCCAAAGAGTAAAAATCAAAATTCTGAGAATTTGCGATGAAATTGTTAATATGTCTTAGTATAGAGGATATCTGGAGAACTAGTATGGACAGAGTATTGAGGAAGGATTACAAGATGACAATAAATCATTGCAAAACAAAAGTAATGGAGTGCAATCGAACGAAGTCAGGTGATGGAGGGAATATTTGATTAGGAAATGAAGTCGTAAAGGAAGTAGATGAATATTGTTACTTGGGTAGTAAAATAACTAATGATAACAGAAGTAAGGAGGACATAAAATTCAGACTAACACAAAAAAGGAATAGCTTTCTTACGAAAATAATTTTGCACAATTGGAACTTTGATATAGGAATTTGAAAGATGGTTTTGAAGACTTTCTGGCATTGTATGGAAGTGAAATATGGATGATAAATAGCTCAGAAAGAAAGGGAATAGAAGCGTTTGAAATGTGGTCTTACATGAGAATGCTAAAGGTGGGTAGATCGAATCACGAATGAAGAGATAATGAATCAAATTGGGGAGAGGAGAACAATTTGGCGAAATTTGACCAGAAGAAGAGGTAAGAATGATAGGACTCATCTTAAGACATCCAGGTCTTGCTCAGTTAGTTTTTGAGGGAAGTGTAGGTGTTAAGAACGGTAGGGGTAGACCAAGGTGTGAATATGACAAGTAGATTTGAGTAATCAAACGAAAAGTTTAATACAGGATAGGGTGCCATGGGGAGGTGCATCAGACTCTCCATGTCATTCTATTTCATTATTTTATTTCGTGATCTAAATAATCTTTTAAAAGAAATAGGATGCAGGGGGATGTGTGGGTTTATATATAAGCCGTTAATTTTATCTGTAACAATGGCTAAATTTCTGGAATAGGAAACTCCAATAACAAATGAAAATGAAAACCTACAACCTGCTCTCCAGTCATTGACCGGGTCACGGATGGAATGAATGAAGCAGATATAGGCTATTAGTACGAGAGTCGCCACTCCCAAAGTGATTTATTAATGACTGATAGATGCTATGAAATGAGAATGGAGAGTGTTGCTGGAATGAAAGATGACAGGGAAAACCGGATTACCTGGAGAAAAACCTGTCTCACCTCCGCTTTGTCCAGCACAAATCTCACATGGAACGACCGGGATTTGAACCACGGTATCCAGTGGTAAGAGGCCGACGCGCTGCCGTCTGAGCCACGGAGGCTCCCAATAACAAATATGTATTGTAAATTTGTGAAGCGTAAGTTTTCCAGTGCAGCAGCAAGCATCGTGTGATGTGTAGCTAAAACAGGTATCAACCGGCTGAGAGCGGTGAGATGATATGGAGTATACCTGGCCGCCAGTTAGCAGACGGTGCTGGCCGGGCCTCTCGGCCAGGTAATATCATTACCACCTGTTGCGTCGCGAATATTTCATTTAAAGTTTGGCGAACCTCTACGTGTATTGATCTACGTATAGGAACGCATCAGTTAGCACAGAAAATTTAACCACACGTCACCATTTAACCCAGGAAAGATTCATGCATACACGGAGCAATTTGGACGTGCGGTTAAGGTTGCGTAGGTGTGAGCTTGCATTTGATGGATGGATGACGGGTTTGAATCCGTGCTTTCTCATTTTCACACCATGACAATCCTGGGGCAGTACCTTAATGAAGGCCACTACGTTCTCCATCCTTTCCCTTTCCCAGCCTTACGTTGCTCGTATGGGCTACAATCAAACAACATTAATTATAAAAGAACAACATGAATACACACACACCGAGCTCGATAGCTGCAGTCGCTTAAGTGCGGCCAGTATCCAGTATTCGGGAGATAGTAGTTTCGAACCCCACTGTCGGCAGCCCTGAAAATGGTTTTCCGCGGTTTCCCATTTTCACACCAGGCAAATGCTGGGGCTGTACCTTAAATATTTTTTGCTATTTGCTTTACGTCGCGCCGACACAAATAGGTCTTATGGCGACGATGGGATAGGAAAGGTCTAGGAATTGGAAGGAAGCGGCCGTGGCCTTAATTATCCGTTATCTCTTAAACATCTTTCCCCTAGTAAACATATTTGAACCATTTCTGAATGAGTTTGGATCTGTTCAGGCGCCGGGCTGAGAGGCTCAGACGGTTAAGGCGCTGGCCTTCTGACCCCAACGTGGCAGGTTCGATCTTGGCTCAGTCCCGTGGTAGTTGAAGGCGCTCAAATACGTCAGCCTCGTGTCGGTAGATTTACTGGCACGTAAAAGAACTCCCGCGGGACTAAATTCCGGCACTTTGGCGTCTCCGAAGACCGAAAAAGTAGTTAGTGGGACGTAAAGCAAATAACATTATTATTATTATTATTATTATTATTATTATTATTATTATTAGTTTGGATCATATTTTTACGTCCTTTTGGCAGTTTTAGATCCTTTTTGTGGATATTTTTAGGTATTTTACAGGCATTTTTAGGTAATTGATAGGTCTTCTCTTTCCGATCCCTAGCGATTACACATTATTTCGTCGTTTGTTTCGCGACTTTGTCTCAAGGTAATTTATTTGGCACTTTGTGAAAAGCAGCTGCTTCTACTCACGTTCAATGTGAGCGATACTCTCTCTTTCTCTCTCTCTCTCTCTCTCTCTCTCTTGGCAACACAGTAGCACGCAGGAGATGCTAACTTCCTCGACATGATGCACAAACAAAACTTCACTTTAACATACGGCATACCGGGGCGTTCTAAAGCAGAAGATGAGTTCCAGTTCTCTTGTCTGTTAGTCTATGAGCTGTGTCTAGGGTTGAGCCCACTAGGCTGTGGGCTAGCAATGCCAGTATGAATTGGTAGCTGTTGATTTTCGAGTATCCTTCGGTATTCTCTGACCAGAGCTTTAAGTTCTTCATGTTGTGTCCGGCGTATCGGCAATGTACAAATTGAAAAGGAGTGGGTCAAGCACGGAGCCTTGAGGTAGACCATTATTTGGCTTCTTCATTCTAATCATTGTAACATTAAACCACTAGTTAAAATCGCTATATGAACTATCAGATTTCTTCTTCGTTTTCTTCTTCTTCTTCAGCAGGAAGCCACTGAATTAATATTGACTTTATAGTGCCTGAAATTATTCTCAAGGTATTGTTGAGTTGTACATCAATTTTCTTTACAAGAGGACTGTTTAACGAAACCAGTACACAGTACTCAGCAGCAGGAAATGCTAGACCAATGGCTGAACAGGGACGGATAATGGCACTTGATCCCTATGTTGTACCACCCAGCTTGGAGAGAAGATTGTTCCGAGTGTTCAGTTTTTCGGCACCAAACGTCAGGTGTTGCTTGAAGGATAGAGTTCTATCTAGAGTGAATTCCAGGTACTTTGGAAACCTGTTGTGTTTTAAGAATGCATTTCCAAAATAATCGTTGACAACTCTATTTGCTTCGTGGTTGTTAAAATGGAAGGTGGAGACATATGTTTTGGTCATGCTTGGCTGAAGGTTCCAATTAAAAACTTTATTTCTAATTACGATGAGATCTTCAGTGAGGACATATTCAGTGCTTCAGAAGTGGTATTCATTGTAACTATTTCCCAGTCACCTGCATAACCAAATGTTCTGGATGTTGCTTCCGGTATATCGGCAATGTACAAATTGAAAAGGAGTGGGGCAAGCACGGATCCTTGAGGTAGACTGTAGTTTGACTTCTTCACTCAACTAATTGTGACGTTAAACCACTTGTAAAATGGCTGAGCAGCGAAGGATAATAGCACTTGATCCCCATGTCGTATCACACAGCTTGCAGAGAAGATGGTTCCGAGTGATCAGTTTTGTGTCAATGTTGCTTGAAGGATACAGTTCTATCTCGAGTAGCTCTCAGGTACTTTGAATACATGTTGTGCTTTAAGAATGTACTTCCTAAATAAACATAGACAACTCTATTTCCTTCGTGGTTGTTAAAACGAAACGTAGAGACTTCTGTTTTAGTCATGCTTGGCTGAAGGTTCCATTTATAAACTTAATTTCTAAGTACGATGAGAACTTCAGTGAAGACATGTTCAGTTCTTTCAAAGCTGGTATTCCTTGTAATTATTGCCAAATAATCCGCATAATCAAATTTTCTGCAAGTTGGCATATCGGGAATGTACAAATTGAAAAGGAGTGGGACAAGCACGGAGCCTTGAGGTAGAACATAATTTGGCTTCTTCATTAAAATCATTATGACGTTAGCAGAAAATAATTAAAAAACAGCATTTCTTAATGGTTTCATACACTATGTGAATTATCAGACTTCTTCTTCTTCTTCTTCTCCTCCCGTTTGCCCAATTATTTGCGGTAAATTTTACGAGACAATTTTAAGTTTAAGTTTTGTCTGTTGCACATGATTTTGAAACACATGTTGGAAATTGAAGACCTATAAATTGCCTGAAAAAGACCTAACTCGTAATAATATCTAAATAAGGACCTAAAAACTCGCAAAAAAGGCGTAAATGCGATCAATATGCATAGATAATTTTAGCCTTCTCCAGGTTCTTATGTGTAAAGGATCGTCAGACAACACGTTGCGAAATATCGAGACACTTCTCTCCTCATCAATGGATGTTAAGGATTCATACCTGAATCAAGTGAGATTTTTCGTATTCACGAACAGTCACATCAAAATGTTCTCCTTTCAATATTTCACTCATCTCGCACATAATTTGTTACCCTTGTTCTACTCACTCTAACATTAAAACCACTAGTAAAAACCGCTATATGAATTATCAGATTTCTTCTTCTTGATAGGTCTCTAAGTTCAGCCAACTTTGAGTCATCATAAAATCAAATCATTAATGCTCACTCCAATAATTGCAGGTGAAGGCTTACCCTAACCCACAATACATTCTGCACTGAGTAGTTTGATCGTGTTTTATCTGATGTTCAATGTTGTGTCGTAATGTTTCTGTTTTATATCTTATTGCATCTACTGTATTTCAATTCGTAATGGCTCCATGCCTCAAGGCTTTCCATAGCAAATTAGTCTATATTTAGCGGTATAAGGGCATCCGAGGCTAACCGAGAGAGTTGAAAATGCGGGTTGAGTCACGTAGTATCAGCAGCCCTGAAAACTTTCACTCTTTGTCATCACGTTTTGAATTCTGGTCAGTGGATGAATTTGGACTTTTGAATTGTCATTACATTTCGTCTTATTTAGTACCATTATGGGCTGATGACCTAGATGTTAGGCTCCTTTAAACAACAAGCATCATAATAATCATCATCATCAGCAGCAAAAACTTCCAAGCTCTAGTTATGTTACACGCACTCCAAACTGATATTTCGGTTCTTGATCAATCACCGGCATCTTTGTGAACACGTATCCACTAGCTGCAGTAACGAGCTGTGGTGTGTAGGAATGAGTTGTCGCACGCTCACTCTGCACCGAACTTCTTAACGATTTCACTGTAACAATCAGTGAAGCAAGCAAAACAGATTATTGTAGGTTAAGACAACTTTGAACTAAATCTTGAATGGACAGCAGAGCATCTCTAGTAGCAAGACCGTTTCTAAACCCAAACTAGCGAGGGCAACCTGCCAAATGTAACAACCGGATTTTCCAGAAACTTTCCTCAGCGAAAGAGGGGTCAAAATAAGTGAGCACATGTTTCGGCGTATCCGGAGAGACTCGATCGTTCCGGAGAAAATGACTGTCGAAGTCTCCGACGTGCTATACATGCCTTTTAAAGCGTCACAAGTCCAACCGGTTTCACATGTTCAAATTCTAATGAACTGATTATATTGATGTTGCATTTATTTACTTTTGTCCATTGACGATTACTACACGAATGGTTTCGTTGAATGCATTTTAAAATACGTATCACTGTCCTTATTCGTCTGGTAAATGAATTTTAAAACATCAATAAATGAAGAAAACAACTTATTTTAACCTATTTTTGGAAAAATGATCTGTTATGAGTGGTTTGTCGCAAACTTGTTGCCAGCACGTGAAATCTTCAGTAATATTAAGACGTTTCTTTCCTGAGTGATATTCGTAGTGTGCGAAATGTTTATGTTTCGAATGTTTGTACGATCGGTATCATGCAAGGGAATGCACCGTATCTCCTTGAAGCGTTAATATAAGAATGAACTTATAAAACATTGTAATCCATGAAAAGTAAGACACACACATATAGGCTTCTTCCTTCAGTAAATCTGTCCTTAGACAGGTATCAACTGGATGACCTCCATTTCTCTCTGTCCTGTGCATCTTCCTTCATTTGCTTGTTAACTTCTTCCTCTCTTCACATCTGTCAGCATTCCAAACTTTCTTCTTCCACTCCCTCTTTTGTCTTCAACTTCCCCCTGCACGATTCTCTGTAGCAAACAATTTCTGCGAAATATGTCACCAATACAAGATGTTTTCCTCTTCTGTATCATCATCATCATCATCATGAAGTTCCTCTCCTATCCTACCCTGCTCATCGCCTCCTCATTTCGCACTCTATCGGTCCATTTCACTGTCTTCGTAACCACATTTCAAAACTTTCTAAATAGATTTGTTCTTTCTGTCTGACTGTCTACGTTTCAGAACCGGAAAACACAACACTTCACAAAAAACATTTGGCAAACCTCTTCCTAAGTTTAATTGGTATGCTTCTACCTGTCAGCAAACATTTCACTCTCCCAAAAGCCCTCTTTGCCATGGATATACTGCATCTCACTTTCTCTGTACAACTTCCACTGGAAGTTATCAAGCTTCCCAAATACTGGAATGATTGAACCTGCTCTAATACTATTCCATCTATTGATATATTAATTGTGTCGTCTCCTTTTCCTATTTTCATCACTCTGGTCTTGCCAATGTTCACTTTCATTCCAAATTCTTCACCCACACTAACAGTAATCTCTATCATTAGCTGGAGTTATACATAATAAATGCATAACAATGTTTGTGAAACCCAGTTGTAATTTTACAATCAGTATAACGCCCTTTACCGGTCGAGTTGACCGTACGGTTAGAGGCGCGCGGCTATGAGCTTGCATCCGGGAGATAGTGGGTTCGAATCCCACTGTCGGCAGCCCTGAAGATGGTTTTCCGTGGTTTCCCATTTTCACACCAGGCAAATGCTGGTGCTGTACCTCAATTAATGCCACGGCCGCTTCCTTCCCACTCCTAGGCCTTTCCTATCCCATCGTCGCCATAAGACCTATCCCTGTCGGTGCGACGTAAATCCACTAGCATAACGCCCTTGTATCCACTAACTTGATAAGGAATGTTCGTGTAATAATCGTCAGTGGATATAAATTGTTGCGATAACTTAATAAATGTTATTGTAAAGGACCGTAGTTATACTAAATAATACCAGGAAAAAAATGAAATGACTCATGGCTTTTAGTGCTGGGAGTGTCCGGGGACATGTTCGGCTCGCCAGGTGCAGGTATTTTGATTTGACACCTGTAGACGATCTGCGCGTCGCAATGAGGATGAAATGATGATGAAGACGACAAATACACCTAGCCCCCGTGCCAGAGAAATTAACCAATAATGGTTAAAATACCCGATCCTACCGTGAATCGAACCTGGGAACCCTGTGACAAACCATTTAGCTATGGAGCCGGACAATGGCAGTAAAGCGTGTGAAGGAAATCGGAGGACCGTGGTAGATACAAAACAAGTAAAATTATTTGTCAATTTTTAATAAATGAAGATATTGTAGTATTGCAAAACTCATTTACAAAGAAGTAAGACCAAAAAAAGAAAGATTGAAACACACAAAAAAAGAGAAAAGTCAGTACACAACTAGTTATATTTGTTTTTGTTTTGAGCGGCCAAATTTTTATTTTGAACATGGATTTCAGAGGATAAAATAATGCAAAATCGAATGAAAATGACACCAAAGTAGAGATTAATACCCGAAAAACCCTGAAAGAAAGAAGCGAATCTGAATGGGAGAAGGATAGGGATGAGGAAGGCGAAAAAAGGACGTGCAGCAAGAGAAAAACTAAGGGGAAACGCTAAGGACAGATCTAACGTTCCACTGAGTCAGTCACTGCGTTTTAAATCACTCAGAATCTTCATGGTATAACACTGTTGCCATAGCACATGGGGAAATATTTCGAAATTTTTAAATGACCAGGCAAAAATACGAAAAGGGCCTGAAGGCCCGCCGAAAAGATATTAAAATGTGGGTAACATTCTTAGCTCACCATCTGCCTTGTAGCACGCTGCGAAGGATGCAATTAAGGGTCTCCACAATCCAACACAATCGAATCCCGGACTGATGAGTCGAGGAAAAATGCGAGTTTATATAGCAGGGAGAGTTGGCGTGTGGAATATACTGGAAGTATCACGAGGGGTAGGTGTGACGTAACAGGCGGCCCGGAGCAAGTTGATGCTCACCAGTACAGCAGCTCACGCCGAGAAGAAATGTCCATATACCGTTGTATGAGCGTGAGGGGACATTACAAAGTAGATAAATGAAACCAAAAACAACAAGCAATAGGGATTTGAAAACGGGGCACGAGAGTGTGAAGCCGCGGCGATGGAGCTTGTTACGCGTTATAAGACGTCGGAAACTTCGACCGTCATTTTTCTCGGAAACGGTCGAGTGTCTACGGATAAGCCGAAGTATGTGTTCGCTTATTTCGACTCCTCTTTCGCTGAGCGGAGTTTCTGGGAAATGGGCTAGTTACACTTGGAGGGTTCCCCTCATGAGTTTCGCTTATCTTCCTTTCTCCGTAATCAAGAATGTATTTTTTCATACAGTTTCAGAGTGTGACGCATTAGACCTACATTCTGTAAACAACCACATCGTTTAGAATTCAGTTTCTTTGGCAGTCTGATTAAGATGGATTTCAGCCAATCTCTAGGGATATTCCATACGTTGATGTGTCTCATCAGTCTAAAACAGAAGTTGTTATTATTATTAATAGGGCCCGGATGTTTACGGCATGTCATATTTTATTTCCTTATTTTATTTCTATGGAATATACAAGTTAAGCATGATTTTATCTACGGTCACTAAAAGTAAGCAATTTTCATGGGTCATATAAAGTCATATTTTATCTCTTTTAATTTTCTTTATCATTCTCCGGTAATTTTTCATATTGTGGTCATATTTCCACCTGAATTTTCGTGTTTTTGTCATATTTTTAATCCTTTTAATTCCATTTTCGCATACCAGCTCTCAGTCATCTCAAAGAGGGATTTTTCACATCTTCTAATTGTTGTCTGTAATTTCTTACAATTATATTTCTTAGAAATATATATTTATCTTAATTAGGAAGGTATAATGTATAGAAAGAGACAGATGAGTAGGAAGCGACAGAAAGATGAGCCTCAATTGAACTCTAATGATTTGACATATTTTAAATATGTCCCAATAACATCCTGCTGGCCATTTTCGTTCTGTACTTGACATCTTTTCAACACGTACTAAATGTATGTAACACGCGACCTAATAGAGCCCGGATTTTTATGCATTAATAGCTTAGAATGCAACGTTTCTGAAGCGAGCAGCAAGTATAGTCTACCTTCACAACGATTATGCTATGGGGTTTGCATAAACATTAGGGGTACGGCCCATCAGAACTCCCATAATTTATGTTACTCTTGCTACAGTATGGAAGAGCGGGTGGCCGACACTTCCTATTAATCAAATTTAGTTCGCAATCTAACCTGTTACGGCATGAAAATCCGGGCTTTGCTTATTTAATATTATTGAATGTTCTAGATTTTAAAAATAGCTATATTTTCAATATAATGTTAATTTAAACAGTGGCAAATTTTGAAGATTTCTAAAATGTGATCAAAAAAACATTTAAGTCATATTTGTTGTCATATTTTAATACATTTTTAGGTCATAAATGCTTACATATGTCTAACATTTTAGATCAAAAACATCCGAGCCCTAATAATTATTAATATCAATCAGTTTAAACAGTTTTACGAGTTTGGATGTGCTAAATAAGATTCTAAATTGTCGACAGATGGCACTGCCACCATACGTCCCTCCGGTTGGACACAAATCTTCCTGCAATGAGTCAGGTGTCGGGGAATTGTTCATTGGCTTGTTCTCCTGCAGTGAGTTGCGTGCCACCTTGTGGTAGTTCTAGGAACATTCATCATGCAGCCTACAATGAAAGCGGCCAATCTTCAAGATGTGTGGCGTGAGGCACGCTACATACAACACAGCAGCAGGCCATGGGCAGGCTCAAAATAGTGCTCCTTCCTTAGACGACAAGATGGCGTGCTGTACATCGCAGGAATATTGCATATCTACCATCAATATAAATTGAAGTATTCCTGGAATACAGTACACAGAGAATTACATTTCGTGGTCTTGGAGGCTTGAAAGTGCATTCAAGATCACGATCTTCCCTTCAATTTCGTAAGTAATAAGGATTGAGGAAGGAGATATAGGAATTATATATGATGATCAGCAAATTGCTTTCGTAAGTAGGTCAGATAGAATATTTACTTTTTGTGGATGGGATGCCATCATCCTTCGCATAGAGATGATACAAAATTGTACACGATTTAGCTGACCTTTCATCGTACAGAAATAGTTAACATTATTATTATTATTCGCTGGGGCCATCGAGGACTATGTTATATCTTGTTACATTTGGCAGTCAACTTTGCTTTCTTCAGAGCGCAGAATTCCCTCATTCTTTCTGCGTGGGTCTGCTTGCGTTCCTCTGTCCAAGGAACATCGTGTCTTATTTTCAGTTGTTCATCACGATTTAGTCCGTTCGTCACTACCTTTTTTTTCACAAGAGACTTTTGTCAAAGGCATCTTCCGGTTTGATTTGTAGCACGTGAAGGTTTTCTTTGGCGTTTCTCAACCAATATTTTGAATCAAACACTTGAAAGATCTGTTTGGTCTACCTGTTTCCGTCATTTTCGTTGGAGGTGATCGTAAAATTATGCCCGTCTTTTGTTGATCGTGTCTGTAATTTTCTCTATTTTGTTATAAACTTCCTCATTGGACCTATCTTTGGTGGACACTATTCTTGTAATTGGATCCCATGATTCCCCTAATTATTCTGCGCTCCTTTTTATCCAGTTCTTCGAGGAGTCCTTTATAGGCATTTAGGGACAGGGTTTCAGCTGCATACATAACTATTGCCTTCAGAACCGTTTCATAGTGACGTATCTTAGTGTTTTGGGTGAGGCACTTTTTGCTGTAGATCGCACGTGGCGTTTGATAGGCTATTTCTAGTCTGCTTATTCGTCTCCTAAATGCTTCCTTGTCCAGTCCATTTTTCATGATGATCTCACCCAGGTACTTAAATATTCTGTTCACCTGATGTCCCCGTATTTCGTCCGGAGTTTTGGTGGTGCTTCTTTGATGTTAGTCATTACTTCTGATTTTTCAAACGATTTCCTGAATCCTAGCGGTGCCGACGTCGTTTGACGGATGATTGTCTCAAGAACGCAGTTGAAGAGCATCCATCGAAGAGAGCCTACCGCATTGTCTGACCCCTGTTGTTGTTGTTATTATTATTATTATTTTACAATTTCTTTTGCGTCGCCCCGACACAGATAGGTCTTATGACAACAAAGGGATAGGAAAAGGCTATGAGTGGGAAGGAAGTGGCCGTGGCCTTAATTAAGGTACAGCACCAGCATTTACCCGGTGTGAAAATGGGAAACCACGGAAAACTATCTTTACGTCTACTGACATTGTGGTTCCAACCCACTATTTCCCGGATGCAAGCTCACAGCTGCGCGCCCCTAACGACACGACTAAACTCTGTCGGTATAATTATTATTATTATTATTATTATTATTATTATTATTATTATTATTATTATTATTATTATTATTATTATTATTATTGTACCGGGCGGTACACCTCCACTCCGCTAATTTAAAATGTGCGCCTGTTGAAACTCCTCTGCTGGAGGAAGTCTGAACTTTATCTACGCTGTTACTTCTTTACCTTCTCAGAAGATGTCACCACGTGGAAAATTTTGAGTTTTTGAACTGTGTCATTTTTGATGTGTTTTTATTTCGCTTGAAGTAAGAAGTGTGAACTTACTCTTCTAGAGGACACTACTGAAGATCTACAATAGTGCCACCTAGTGCGGAGTCAAAGAACTATTTTTTTGGAGAAAATTTAATTTCAAGAGTTTGTTCTTTGTTAAATTTCTTTCTATCATTGTTTAAGTTGGCAATATTTACCCCTTTCTTCCCCTTGTGTTGAACCTAACCAATCCCGAATTTCTTAAATTAATTTCTATCCAATCAGATGTATCTTCCCCCAACTTGAATCTGTTGCGGGGTCCTATCCAATAAAGAGTTTGTGGGAGGGTGTTTTCTTTACCCTAACGCCTAGAAACTTCCGCGAGAGTATTTAAACTGCTGATTTTTGGGTCTCTCGGCCACTTCTGTTCCATCTTTCAGTGTGTTAAGTACATAGCAGGGGGCGGGAAGCGCCTCTTTCTTCTCCAGCCGTTCAACACAAGGTAATGGCCGATTAATAACTTCTTTCTTTGCTAGCTCAGCAGTTTAACTTTCGGGGCGGGTTCTAAGCGTTCAGCCATGTAACCTTTTCCTAAAATGTAACTTCTCTTTTTCATCTATTCTCTTGTAAAACGACATATTGGGATAGAGAGTGCTAACACTCTCGAGCTCCCACTCACATTGTCTTGAGGTGAACTTATTTTCTCGACCTATTTTTCGTTAATGTAAAACAAATTGTTCTTTTCTTAAGTCACCTCTTTAGCATGGGATTAGCCCTTGTATTAACGGCCTAGTGCCAAGTAGGTCTTAATCAAAATGTATTAGGAGTGCAAGTTCGCCTCCTCTCAAATTGTTATTTTAGAGGTCATTTAATTAACCTGCTTTTCTTTTAATAGACCTCAGTAGATTGGGTATTTTACCCCTGTGTTTATGTCCGTTGAGGACAACTTGAAGGTGGAGTTTGGTGTGGCCTGGGAGAGGCTTAAATTTTGAGAGCGAGTGGCTCTTTTGAAAATTCTGGGTTGTATGCCTCATGGAGGTTTTCCAGTGTAATTTGGAGCAAGGGCTCCTAGGTATGAATGGGGTTTTCTCCCCCTCTGTTAAAACTTGTGTTTGAGGTAAAACTGAGCTGATTGCCCAAGCATTGTGAAGTCAGGGCGCGAAGCCCAAATTCTGTAAATATTGTAACTAACCCCTTTTGAATTGCTACTTTGTACCTGCCATGCTTGTTATTTCTTTGTTTTCGAAAAGAAAATATAACCTTGTTGAATTTTAAATTAATTTTACGTCGCACTATAATTTCGTAGCTTGAAACCCATTCACACCCGCACCTTCTTTCACCTCTACCTACCACGGAAAAGTCCGTAACAAGTGGTAGCAGAGCGTGGCTGAATGGGTCTCAATTTAGCCCCTTTTGACGGCTAAATATTGTTTGTTCCGAACTCTAACTATTTTCCCAGTTGCTGGAATTTTTTGAGTTTTTCAAAATTGGTCTGTCATCATGCCCGGCCCTCGCGATGTTCTCCTTCTTAACTATTTGCGCAAGGAGGAGTTGATCTATGAATTAACTATCAGAAATGTGCAATCTGGAGGCACGGTTGCAATAGACACTAACAAGCTTAGAGAGTCCCTTGATTTGCCCATTTCCATCCCCAATTTGGGAGAGAAAGAAATTGACGACTCTCTTTCCACGATCACGGAGAATATTACTGGGCTAGCTTCTGTAGTTAGTTTTTTTGATGAAAATGATCCGTCTCCTAATCAAATTAAGCGTGTGCAAGGCAGGCTATATCATTTTTCGAATAGGGTTAACGATCTGTTGTCTCTAAAACTGAATGATGTTCAGAGGAAGGAAGCTAGTACGCTCCTGGAAAATATTTCCGAATTATCTAGTAAGGTCACTCAATTGTTAACTGGGGAAGTTCCTCCCAAATCTGATCAACCCACCATAGTAAATGCAGGTAGTGAGGAAGCGCCTCCCAAGGGAGAAGTTAATAGAATAACCGTTGCTGCTCAAACTATCCCTGCCCCACTGGACAACGAGTCTGAACGCCGTGCATCGCTGAGTAACATCCGTTCTGAATTAACTTCCTTGCCATTGAAACCTTTACCTACTATGTCACCCGGGTTTAGTAGCTTGCCTCATCCATTGGCAATGTTGCTCAGAGGTATATCTAAGTTTTCCGTTAATACCACCAGTGACGTAATTTCATTTTTAAGATTTCTAGTGGAATTTCAGGATCATGCCCTTGTTTTTTCTCTTTCTCCATGTCAAATCTTGCAAATTATCTATCCGTATGCTATTGGTATTCTCTCTGATAAAATCGTAAGAGCCATTGCCGAGCAATCATCTATTGAGGATTTCCATGCCCATTTGCTAGCTAACTTCATCCCTGCTAGGGCCAGGTCCTCCCTTATTCAGAAGTACTATTATCGTGTACAGCGCTTGGATGAAAACTTGGCTGATTTCATACAGGACATTAAGTTTTATACTAGGGTGTTTGCCCTTCATTTTCCTGAAGATCAGATTGTACAGGCTATTGTAGAGGGAATTTCACCTCCCTATAGGTCATATTTGTGTTTCGCGGCGTGCCCGCAAACTTTCTCGGAACTTGAAGCATTGGCCGTCTCAGCGGAAGGAGTTAGATACGCCGATTCTTTGCGTGTCGCGAAAGAACCCCCGCCTTCTATTAGTAATACTCGGCCTCCACCTCGCCGATCAGTCACCCCCCGTAAATGTTATGCTTGCGGGTCGCCTGACCATCTGCGCAATAAGTGTCCTCTGATCAAAACTAGTAGGGCAAATAATGGAGCTGGTTCATCACAAGGCTGTTTTAAATGTGGGGCTTTCTCACATATCGCAAAGAATTGTCCAAATTCGAATAGCACCCCCTCCTGCTCAACTTCTGGTGTAACTTCCAACAACAATCAAAAGTGACTAGTGGCTGCGGCTGAGTCAACTAATTCTGCTTCCCAAGGCTCAGCCCCTGGCAAAAAGGTCGAGAATTCAGGGAACGATAAGTCTTCGAATACATCTTTTGAATGCCCCAAAGAGTGTCTTAGGATTGCGGCGGATACCCCCGCACCTGTTCCTTTTCTTAAGATTGAGTTAAATAACGAGCCTATAACAGCTCTCTTAGATTCAGGCAGTGTTTGTTCGATTATTGCGGCTGAATGGTATTCTAAATTGAAAGCTGTTTGTAAACTACCTGACTACGTCTCATCTTCTATTCAATATATTTCGGCTAATTCATCTCCATTAGAAATTCTAGGTTCCGTACTGGTCAAAATTCGTATTTTTAAGTTTACTTGGAAAATTAAATTGTTTGTGGCTAAGCACCTGTCTTGCCCCATCATATTGGGAGCTGACTTTATTTCTCACACTGGTCTTGTGCTCGATCTCCAGTCTAGGTCGTGCACATTCAAATTTGCTTCTAGTTGTAAAATACCACTATTAAAGTGTAATTCTGTGTCATGTTCTTCTATTTCGCCTACCCAGGATGAGATGTTGTTAGACCTTAGACATCTACCTGAGAAGCAGGCTGATAGTATTCGTAAATTATGTCAGTCATTTCCAGAGGTGTTCTCTGATACTCTTGGTGTTACTGACCTTATTGAATACAAAATTGAGGTCACGGATTCGATTCCTGTCCGTTTTCCACCTTATAGGCTATCTCCACCTAAAATGAAGGCTCTGAAAGAAATTATCGATCAGATGTTGAAGGATGGTATTATTAGGCCCTCTAAGTCGGCGTATTCATCGCCTATTTTTCTAGTCCCGAAACCCCAAGGAGGCTTCAGGCCTGTCATTGATTACAGGGCTCTCAATCGGAAGGTGGTGTTGCAATCTGTGCCCCTTCCTGACCTTCATTCTTGTTTTTCATGGTTTCGTAAGGCCAAGTTCTTCACTATCTTGGACTTGAATCAGGCCTATAATCAAATTCCCCTTGCCGAAGAGTCTAAACACCTTACAGCGTTTGCCACGGACTGGAATTTATACGAATACAACCGCGTGCCTTTCGGGCTCCCCACGGGGGCAGCTGTGCTCACTAGGCTACTAGATAGGGTCTTCTCCGACATCAAATTCGAGTACTTATATCACTATTTAGATGATGTCGTCGTATTTTCAGAGACTTTTGAAGAACATCTAGATCATTTGCGAGAAGTTCTCGATCGCCTTCGTAAGGCTGGGTTAACTGTTAAGTTGTCCAAGGTTGCCTTCGCTAAGCCCTCTATGTCATTCCTAGGGCATATTGTGTCACCCGATGGTGTAGCAGTCGATCATTCTAGAACACAGGCCATCCGTGATTTTAAACCTCCCAAGGACATTAAAGGTATCGCCAGGTTCATTGGTATGGTGAATTTCTTCAGGAAGTTCATTCCTAACTTTGCTAATGGAGCGGCGCCCTTAAACCTTCTTCGTAGGAAAGGCATCAAATTCGAGTGGGGACCTTCTCAACAAGCCGCTTTTGAAGACCTTAAATTAGCACTTTGTAATGCCCCTGTACTTGCTATGCCTGATTTCTCGAAGAAATTCATCGTCCAAACCGACGCGTCGTCGTCAGCAGTAGCTGCAGTCCTTCTTCAAGAGACTGAACTAGGGAGGCGACCTATCGCCTATGCCTCTAGGACCTTGTCAGCTCAAGAAGCCAAGTATTCCATCTATGAGCTCGAAGGTTTGGCAGTCTTATTCGCCGTAGAAAAGTTCCGTCTCTATCTGGAACACGTCAAATTCGACCTGGAGACAGATAATCAAGCATTAAGCTGGGTCTTAGGTAGGCCGCGTCGTACTGGTCGTATAGCCCGCTGGGCTATTCGTATTTCCGCCTTCCAGTTTGATGTTAGACATATCAGAGGTACCGAAAATGTTGTTGCTGATGGACTCAGCCGTATGTTTCATAACGACGTCGAGACCCACGAACCGGTCGACAGTTCATCACCTCCCGAGTCCATACTATCTGGTGTTAATGCCATCTTAACAGATGCTCCCATGCTTTTTAGGGATATTGAGAAATACCAACGTGAAGATCCGACGCTGGCACCGATAATGGAAACCCTTTCTTCTGGGGAACATGTTGTCCCTTATGTTCTGAGGAATGGTGTTCTATGTTGCCCATCGAGGCATGATAGGATGATGAAAGTTGTCGTTCCAGCTGTTCTTGTACCTATGATCTTCAAGTATTATCATGAGACCCCATTAGGAGGGCATCTTGGAATCTTTAAAACTCGTGAGAAGATTCGTGAAATGTTCATCTGGAAAGGTATGGACGGTGAAATCCGGGAACTTGTAAAAGCTTGTAAATCTTGTTTGCCCAGTAAACCCACCATGTCCACCAAGGTAGGCCTTTTGTCTTCGCATCAAGCGTCGCGCCCCATGGAACGTCTGTATATCGATTATGTAGGACCCTTCCCCCAGTCAAAGGGTAATGCTAACAAGTTCATCTTTGTGTGCGTAGATGGTTTTACCAGATTTTCTTGGTTATTTCCGACTAAGCTGGCTACCGCTCAGTCTACCATTACCTGCTTAAATTCTATTTTTGCTTCTTTTGGTCCGTGTCAATATATTGTATCTGATAATGCTAAGGCTTTTACATCTAATTTATTTCGTAAATTCTGTTTTGACTTATCAATCTCTCATGTAACTACTTCGGCTTATTACCCTCAACCATCTCTGGCTGAACGGGTTAACCGTAATCTCAGGTCCGCACTTATTGCCTATCATCATGAAGATCATTCCAGGTGGGACACGTCCCTGCATTGGATAGCTTTTGCTTTGAATTCGGCGGTTCATGAGTCTCACAAGTTTACTCCAGCTTCTTTGATGTTCAAGTTTGTTCCCAACTCGCCGCTCTCTAACCTCTGGTCTCTGAATGACATTCTACCCGAGACAATAGATCCGGATAACATTAAAGATCTTTGGAAGAAGGCTAAAGCCAATCTTAAAGTGTCTCATGAAAAGGTTAGGGAAAGGTATGATCGTGGACGGAGACCCACCACTTTGAAGGTAGGTGACCAGGTGATGGTCAAGAATTTTGTTCCCGCGGGCAAGCTTGCCCCCAGATTTCATGGGCCATGCATCATTCTCGATTTTCTTACGCCGGTTACCTTGTTAGTAAGCAATCCAGCCACCGAGAGGATATTTAGGGTTCACCTGTCACAGGTGAAACCAGTGTAAATTTTGTGTCAACTTGCTTCATATAATTTGATAGGAATATGAAGGTTATATTTTTTTTTTGAGTTCCACTCTTAAGGCATTCTGCTCCTTCTATTTTATTTTATATGTAAGCATTTCTTGTAAACCTCCCCTATTGTTAAACTGCCTTCCTGTCCTTACCTCGGCCATTACCACGCTCCCGTCTCCTGCTTCAATACACACAGTGGCTTGACTTATGCCATGGATATTTGCACGCCGCTGGCCCCTCAACCTCTCCACAAGCCTGTACCCTCAAAGAAGATGATAGTCCAACACAATTCTGCCGCCAAGCTTTAATGTTTCAGTGCCCCCGCAGCCGCGCGGCGCCGTGCAGCAACTGGAGCTGAGGACGGGCCCCCTCGGCCCCAGCGAGGAAGACGTGTGCACGGCGAGCCGGAGCTCTCCTCCCGGCCAAGGCTGATGTGCGGCGCACGACCTGCTACTTGCCCGCAGCCTGTATATGTTCACCGCGGGCGCGGCGTGCTTCAACACCTCTGCTCCCCTCATAGTGCGGGCGAGCGGTATCTCAGGGTACTTGAGGGGTCCGAGCGGCCTCCTTTGGACGCAAGCCGCAACGGCCGGTCTGGCCATCCCACTTCATCACCATCTACTACATGAACAGATACTATAAGTAATGACTACACTTGGGAATTCAACTGCAATATTTGGTGGACTTTGAAATTTTTTTTTCTTCACTTTCAAGTATAAAAGGTTATCTTCAGAAATTCAACTTCTACAAATATAAAGACCTTACTTCATCTGCAACAACAAATTTTGAAACCAAATCAACCCAAATTAAAAAAATCCTATAAATGCTTCTGCAATCAATCTTCATATCCACAGCATAACTTGGACCTTGTTTCAAACTGATTTCATGTGTCATCCCTGGAGGAACTTTTGGGGGGGGAGGTCTGTACCGGGCGGTACACCTCCACTCCGCTAATTTAAAATGTGCGCCTGTTGAAACTCCTCTGCTGGAGGAAGTCTGAACTTTATCTACGCTGTTACTTCTTTACCTTCTCAGAAGATGTCACCACGTGGAAAATTTTGAGTTTTTGAACTGTGTCATTTTTGATGTGTTTTTGTTTCGCTTGAAGTAAGAAGTGTGAACTTTCTCTTCTAGAGGACACTACTGAAGATCTACAATAGTGCCACCTAGTGCGGAGTCAAAGAACTATTTTTTTGGAGAAAATTTAATTTCAAGAGTTTGTTCTTTGTTAAATTTCTTTCTATCATTGTTTAAGTTGGCAATATTTACCCCTTTCTTCCCCTTGTGTTGAACCTAACCAATCCCGAATTTCTTAAATTAATTTCTATCCAATCAGATGTATCTTCCCCCAACTTGAATCTGTTGCGGGGTCCTATCCAATAAAGAGTTTGTGGGAGGGTGTTTTCTTTACCCTAACGCCTAGAAACTTCCGCGAGAGTATTTAAACTGCTGATTTTTGGGTCTCTCGGCCACTTCTGTTCCATCTTTCAGTGTGTTAAGTACATAGCAGGGGGCGGGAAGCGCCTCTTTCTTCTCCAGCCGTTCAACACAAGGTAATGGCCGATTAATAACTTCTTTCTTTGCTAGCTCAGCAGTTTAACTTTCGGGGCGGGTTCTAAGCGTTCAGCCATGTAACCTTTTCCTAAAATGTAACTTCTCTTTTTCATCTATTCTCTTGTAAAACGACATATTGGGATAGAGAGTGCTAACCCTCTCGAGCTCCCACTCACATTGTCTTGAGGTGAACTTATTTTCTCGACCTATTTTTCGTTAATGTAAAACAAATTGTTCTTTTCTTAAGTCACCTCTTTAGCATGGGATTAGCCCTTGTATTAACGGCCTAGTGCCAAGTAGGTCTTAATCAAAATGTATTAGGAGTGCAAGTTCGCCTCCTCTCAAATTGTTATTTTAGAGGTCATTTAATTAACCTGCTTTTCTTTTAATAGACCTCAGTAGATTGGGTATTTTACCCCTGTGTTTATGTCCGTTGAGGACAACTTGAAGGTGGAGTTTGGTGTGGCCTGGGAGAGGCTTAAATTTTGAGAGCGAGTGGCTCTTTTGAAAATTCTGGGTTGTATGCCTCATGGAGGTTTTCCAGTGTAATTTGGAGCAAGGGCTCCTAGGTATGAATGGGGTTTTCTCCCCCTCTGTTAAAACTTGTGTTTGAGGTAAAACTGAGCTGATTGCCCAAGCATTGTGAAGTCAGGGCGCGAAGCCCAAATTCTGTAAATATTGTAACTAACCCCTTTTGAATTGCTACTTTGTACCTGCCATGCTTGTTATTTCTTTGTTTTCGAAAAGAAAATATAACCTTGTTGAATTTTAAATTAATTTTACGTCGCACTATAATTTCGTAGCTTGAAACCCATTCACACCCGCACCTTCTTTCACCTCTACCTACCACGGAAAAGTCCGTAACAATTATTATTATTGCCGGCCCTGTGATGTAGGGGTAGCGTGCCTGCGTAGTACCCGGAGGTCCCGCGTTCGATTTCCGGCCAGGTTAGGGATTTTTACCTGGATCTGAGGGCTGGCTCGAGGTCCACACTGCCTATGTGATTACAATTGAGGAGCTATCTGACGGTAAGATAGCGGCCCCGGTCTAGAAAGCCAAGAATAACGGCCGAGAGGATTCGTCGTGCTGACCACCGACACCTCCTAATCTGCAGGCCTTCCGACTGAGCAGCGGTCGCTTGGTACGCCATAGCCCTTCGGGGCTGCTGTGCCATGGTGCTTGGATTATTATTATCATTATTATTATTATTATTATTAGCTGTGGTGTTGAGGTAGCGTGCTGTCTCTTATTGCAAGGCCCTGGGTTCGTTTCCGGCCAGTTCAAGGATTTTAATTTTGAATTCAGGAGTAGAACGGGGTCACTTGGTTTCATATTTTCTCAAGCTCTTAGTTACAGGAAGAAAGCGCACAGTGAGAAGTTGTCGCTACTGATCTAGTGTACAACTGATTGGCATGGTTACAATAGTTATTTATGCATCCATCGATTCATTCATAATACACTATAGATATGAATAAAACAGGATCACTTAATATTTCAACATTCTCTCTCTCTCGATCCCTGACACTTCTGGTGTCAGGTGTGGGCTGCACAATGCATCTGTATGCATCGCTGCTCATCTTGTCAACCTGAAAGTTGGGGGGGGGGGAAATCTCCCGCTATAATGAGCTGCAAGTGGCTGTGATTTAGAAGGCCATGACACGTCAGATGCAATGCTCACTTTGGTGTTGCAGCTTGCTTCCACCAGTGGGTGTGCCATGTCACCCAGCCGTCCTTCCTTCAAGAGAAGATAACAAATGGGAGTTTTAATTCACTGTCTGCTGTGGTGAATAATACTAATACTAATAATAATAATAATAATAATAATAATAATAATAATAATAATAATAATAATAATAATAATAATAATAATAATAATAAATAGGTCGGATAACTCGTCTTGATATGTCTGTCGTACTCACATTGTTTTCCCTGCCCTTTTCAATGGATTTATTAACATTATTTTAATAAGAAGCACGTTATGGTATGACGCACTTCGAAGTCAGAACTCATCCATTCTGACGTCATCATGCCGTCGGTTTGTTAAAAATCTATCCATATATTCGCTTTTTTTTAAATCCTGCAGTTCTTGATGTAGCAGGCAATGGTATTTTTAATAGCAGTCTTACATAGAACGGTGTCTTATGAGCTCATATGTTAGTCCCGAAGGAGCGTATTTTTCCAAGCAGAGAACTGTTTTAAGATACATGGACTTCACTCTTTCTAGTGTAGCTACGTTATACTTCGATAAGTGTTCCCAGATAATACCTAAGGCATGTGCCATGCTGGGGTCTGTTTGTACGTAGACTTTTTTTTTTCTATTAACAGCATGTAACTTATTAGGTACGCTCTGCCACCTGTTGAACATATCTGAAAGCTGGGAAAGGTTAGAGAATCAAAGAGTATCTAGCAGGGAATAGTATTATTCCGTGATCAGAAGACGTGTTTACTCTCTGGTTTAACAGGTAGTAATCAGACATGGCTGCATTCAATGACAAAATGTAAATAACATATATCGGAATATTAATGAAAGCGTTAGTCGCTTAGCAACCTGCGATTATTGGAGTGATCATTTAATAATTTGATTTTATGATCACTCAAAGTTGGCTGATCTTAGAGATCTATCAATGTCTCATGATTATACCTCGGATTTGTAGGTGGTAATAGGTTAGAATGGAAAGTAATTTAGATTGTAGGCAGTGTCATGCAACCCGTTATACCATAATGTAGGAAGAGTAGCATAAATTCAAGGAGTTCTATAGGCTGTACCCCTAATATCTATGCAAATCTCACAGAATAACCGTTGTACAGTGTAGGGTATACTTGTTACTGGCTTAAGTAAGTTTGCATTCTTAGCTATCAGCACCTAATAATCCGGACTCTACTCATGATTCACCGCAGGTAATTCTGGAGAAAATAAAACAAAAATGAAGAAAATTGGTCCAGTAGAACGGACGGATGGATTTTCCAAAGCTGTTTTAGTAAACTCTTTTAATGTATAGATAATCGTTGAATTCTTCAGGAAGGGGAAGACAGATCTGAAATGATTTCGAGAAGTGAAATTGGACTTGTCGAAGATATTCCGGAAGATTATATATCATGGACAGAAATCGATGTAGACAACTCGTCAGGAAGTGCCGTGGTTTCCAGGAGACTGGGGAAACACTAGTGAAAAAAGGGAGATCCTATACATAAAAACAAAAGGAGGAAGTAGGGGAAAGAATGAAGATATACAGGCAGAAAGTAAACAGGGCTAAATATACCGCAAAGATTGTCAATCGTGGTCAATAGACACCGAAACGAATGAGAAAAAATTAAATTTCTTAGGTGAAATTTCTGAACGTTTTGATATTAAGACAGGGGTTAGACAAGGAATTGGCTTATCTCAATTATTGTTCAATCTTTTCCTAGAGAAAGTAGTCCGGAACTGGTAAAAGGAAACAAAACGTATTTATATCAAATGTTTGTCCTCGCCAGGATTACCTGATTCAAGAACTAGAAAAAAATCCAAAGGAAAGCAGCTCGATTTGTTCTGGGTGATTTCCGACAAAAGAGTAGCGTTACAAAAATGTTGCAAAGTTTGGGCTGGGAAGAATTGAGAAAAAGGAGAAGAACTGCTCGACTAAGTAGTATGTTCCGAGCTGTCAGCGGAGAGATGGTGTGGAATGACATGAGTAGACGAATAAGTTTGAGTGGCGTTTATAAAAGTAGGAAAGATCACAATATGAAGATAAAGTTGGAATTCAAGAGGACAAATTGGGGCAAATATTCATTTATAGGAAGGGGAGTTAAGGATTGGAATAACTTACCAAGGGAGATGTTCAATAAATTTCCAGTTTCTTTGAAATCATTTAGGAAAAGGCTAGGAAAACAACAGATAGGGAATCTGCCACCAGGGCGACTGCCCTAAATGCATATCAGGACCGACCGACCGACCGACCGACCGACCGACCGACCGACCGACCGACCGACCGACCGACCGACCGACCGACCGACCGACCGACCGACCGACCGACCGACCGACCGACCGACCGACCGACCGACCGACCGACCGACCGACCGACCGGCCGACCGACCGACCGACCGACCGACCGACCGACCGACCGACCGACCGACCGACCGACCGACCGACCGACCGACCGACCGACCGACCGACCGACCGACCGACCGACCGACCGACCGACCGACCGACCGACCGACCGACCGACCGACCGACCGACCGACCGACCGACCGACCGACCGACCGACCGACCGACCGACCGACCGACCGACCGACCGACCGACCGACCGACCGACCGACCGACCGACCGACCGACCGACCGACCGACCGACCGACCGACCGACCGACCGACCGACCGACCGACCGACCGACCGACCGACCGACCGACCGACCGACCGACCGACCGACCGACCGACCGACCGACCGACCGACCGACCGACCGACCGACCGACTGACTGACTGACTGATCCGGTAATTCTATATAACAATAGGCAAGAAGCGATTCGGTCGCTGGAAAAAATCCGTGCAATTTCATCTTAAACTGGACTCGAAATCTCATATGAGAAAACCCGATCCATGGAAGGATTTCCTCCATACTTAGACAAGCAACCTCTGGTAACTCAGTTCAAAATCCCTCAGGAAAATAATTTCAAATACTTAGGGGAAATCATGCAACCATCCGGATTAAATCGTGAAGCGTACAAAAAGAGAGTGAAAATTATAGAAAGCCTATAGAATCACATGGAACAGGTACAACTACAAACATAAATATCTCGTAACGCTAAATTAAAACACTTTAACACGGTAATTAAGCCCGCAGCATTACACGCACGAGAAACCCTGATCACTGCAGGCAAAACAAGAAAGGAAAATCCTTTGTCCAGTATGTATAGAAGGAGTGTGGATGAAAAGGAGATCTCCTGAGTTTCACGAAAATTCTGAGATTATATCAGATACTATTAGAAAAAGACGATTGAAATATTGTGGCCAGTTTCATTTCATTCCGTTTTAAACAGGGTCCAATCCCAATGTACATTGTAAAATAAAGCTACAAGAAATGATATAAAAATGTTATTATTATTATTATTATTATTATTATTATTATTATTATTATTATTATTATTATTATTATTATTATTATTATTATTATTAGAGTCCGGATTATTAGGTGCTGATTGGTTAGAATGCAAACTTACTTAAGGTAACCCATGAGTGAATTTTCGTGAAAATCGATTAAAAAATTGAAATTTTGATTTTGACGTTATAAAATACCCCAGGCCTTCTTCTATCCAAATATTGCATCGCCGAACCTCAATCGCCATTTTTAAAGTCCCCGCAGAGATTTAAATGTCTCGCGGAGCCCACTTCTTCACTTCATGCATCACTTAGTTTTCAGTTACATTTTCGTTGCATTGTGTTTAAATGCAAGAAGCGAGGTTCTACCAGTGGAAAGGACCATAGAAAGAAGAAGTAGATTGCTAAAGCATCAGGAGAGCAGGAGAAAGAGAAATCTGAGGGCCCCACATATGTACCAGGAGGATTTTAGTGGGTGTAGTGCATGCAGATCTTTAATTGGGAACATGCATAATTTTCAAAAATATTTTTTTTGAAAAGTACACCAATGAAATAGTACGTAAACGTATTACATTGTGGTATGTTGCCTTGTTTTCTACCATTAAAAAACTGTTTAATAGTGCCTTTCCGCAAGGCGAGTGAAACGGCCTCTGACGTAAGCGGCGCGCTGTGACGTCACGATTCAGTACCGCATGGAGCTCTACCAGCCGTTGTGCATCAGCCGTTGCTAAAAGCCGATTGTTTATTATTCATGATAGCGAGTAACTTCGAAATGACAGAAGAAAGGTTCGAAACAGCACAGTCAGACAATCTACCATGTGTAGATGTCATCATTCTTGAAAAATGTGACTTTTGTGGCCGCAGAAATTCGCGGATAACAAGCAAGTTTGTAAGTGGCGTCTTTTATATACGTGCAATGTACTGTAACCCATAGTATTAGGATAACAACGAACCTGGATCGATATCACATCACTTTCAACATAAACATATAGGTAGCATTATAGTACTAGTCCGCTTCTGTGGTGTAGTGGTTAATGGGTGCCACTCCCGGAGGCCCGGTTTCGATTCCCGGCTCTGCCATGAAATTTGAAAACAAATAGTACGAGGACTGGAACGGGGTCTACTCAGCCTCGGGAGCTCAACTGAGTAGAAGGGTTTCGAATCCCACCTCAGCCATCCTTGAAGTGGTTTTTCGTATTTTCCTACTTCTCCTCCAGGCACCTAAGGCCACGGCCGTTTCCTTCCCTCTTCCTTGTCTACCCCTTCCGATCCTCCCATCCTCCAACAAGGCCCCTGTTGAGCATAACAGGTGAGGCCGCCTGGGCGAGGTAATGGCCCTCCTCACCAGTTTCATCACAATACTCAAAGTCTCAACGTTCCAGGACACTGCCCTTGAAGTGGTAGAGGTGAAATCCCTCGCTGAGTCCGAGAGAAAACCAACCCTGAAGGATAAACTGATTAAGAAAGAAAGAAAGAAAGAAAGAAAGAAAGAAAGAAAGAAAGAAAGAAAGAAAGAAAGAAAGATCATAGTACTATAGGGCTATAATCTATCATTCCCAAAAAAATATATATATATGGTTGGGACAACTGGCCTACCCACTTCCAGGGCCCATGAAAGAGAATTAAATATCTTTGTGGAGGGAAAAAGTTAAACATGATAAAGATAAATATGACTTCATCTAGTTTTCACAAGTCGAGCTGAGTGGTTCAGACTGTTAAGGTGCTGGCCTTCTGACCCCAACTTGGTTCAGTCCGGTGGTAGTTGAAGGTGCTCAAATACGTCAGCCTCGTGTCGGTAGATTTACTGGCACGTAAAAGAACTCCTGCAGGACTAAATTCCTGCACATCGGCGTCTCCGAAAATCGTAGAAGTAGTTAGCGGGGCGTGAAGCCAATAACATTAATTACATTTGGCTTTTAACAAGCTGAACATATCAGGAATGAAAAGTGTCCTGGTGACATTTTAGTCGCCCAATACAGGAATGTCTTTGGGTGCTGTGAGTTTTACTTTTTTTTTTTTTTGCTTTACGTCACACCGTCACATATAGGTCTTATGGCGACGATGGGACAGGAAAGGCCTAGGAATGGGAACAAAGCGGCCGTGGCCTTAGGTACAGCCTCCGCATTTGCCTGGTGTGAAAATGGGAAACCACGGAAAACCATCTTCAGGGCTGCCGGCAGTGGGGTCAAAACCCACTATCTCCCGGATGCGAGCTCACAGCTGCGCGCTCCTAACCGCACGGCCAACTCGCGCGGTATTTTTACCCTTCGGTTTATTGACTTGGCTTGTACAACCTAAAACTTAGGCTAAGTTGGATAATATTTTAAACACCTACATCACTATTTTCACCTGTGTGCAATTATGTTATTTATTTCATTAATATTATGATAATTATTATAATTGAGCATTGTTAACTTATAAGACCCCAACAGACAAGCATAGGTTTTGTGTAGAGTTATACATTTGTTAAATTCACGTTGTTTCCTTTCATGATGTACACGCCTATTCTTTGTTACATTATAGAGTATTTAGATATAGCATAAATTTCTTTACCAATTAAGCTCTTCAATAAAGACATACATAACTGTCCCATGCCAAGATATACTGGTAGAATTTGAGCTGTCAAAATGGTTCATAACCCCTTTGATTTATTATCTTGACATGGATCACCCAAAACTTAGGTTAGGTTTGGAGAATACTTTAATAATCAGCATTATTTAATGCACTGTTTATTACTTTCATATTCCAAGATGTAATTGAAGCATTTAAATAAAGCATCATACATTAAAATTTAAAGTTTTACCACTAGAACAGCTGACATGGAAAAGTGATTTGAAAATTCAAACAAATTCATCTTACGTTAAAATATTCAAAAAAAATAAAATAAACTGTAGACTTTTCCGATATATCACCAGCATTTCTCCGGCTCGCCAAAATACATTTATTCCTAGTTTTAGCGTCTTTGGAACATTTATAAACAATTTGTTTGGTATGGTATGCGATGTGCTATTGCACATCGGAACTCTACACCATTTATAAGTTTTCTGCCTCACTGTCTGCGCAGGATTCATTTTAAGTCTAAAATATACCACTCAGATTATTATCCAATGTACAGACCTCGAATTTAACCATACTAGACACTAACGTAAAGTAGAAATACGCGAAGTGTATCCTGCTTCTCACAGCACACTATGTGTTATTTCGTCTGCTAATTCAGGCAACCTGTACGATGACGTCAGACCAATGAGATCGCGTGCTTGCGTGACGTGACATTTTCGTAGATTTTTATCACGTTTGGAGTTATTATTTGTACATTCTGATCACATTTTTGAATTCTGCATGAAATTTTGAATGAGATTAGCATATTTTTAATTAAAACCCCGGATCATGCATGTTCCCTATTGCTGTTTTCTCACACTTCAAATTTTCAGTACCTTCCTGCATATAAAATGTCCCTTGCGTTACAGTTTTTGAGATAGACAGTTCAAACTTGGTACATTAGTTCACAGATATATGATGAATTAAAATTGCGAACAGTTTTCTTCTGAAAAGAAATTTACTATTATTCTCTTTCAAATTACTATTTTTTTGCAGATATTTAAGGAAAAATTTATGAATGCATAAATTTAAAATGGGTAGCACATTAAAACCAAAGGCAATTTTAAAAAGTGCATGTTTGATGAATATGTTGAAAAAATATGGAGTTGAAAAAAATCAAAATTGCAATACGAGGAACTTTTTCTATGGCGTCCCATAAAAATGAAGTAATTTGACCATATCTTCTGAACCATTATAGCTACTGAATTGAAAACTTACAAACAGTCTTCTGATATTATATTACATCTTTGGTATAAATTTGAAAAATATTGCTTTGATAGTTTAGGACTTTTCAATTTCACTCATGGGTTACCTTAAGACAATAACAAGTATACCCTACACTGTACAACGGTTACGCTATGAGATTTGCATACATATTAGGGATACAGCCTATAGAACTCCTTGAATTTATGCTACTCTTCCTGCATTATGGTACAACGGGTTGCATGACACTTCCTACAAACCAAATTACTTTGCATTCTAACCTATTACCACCTACAAATCCGAGGTATTATTATTATTATTATTATTATTATTATTATTATTATTATTATTATTATTATTATTATTATCGCAGGTTCACAAATTCGCCTGCAGCACTGTGAACGCCCATAGCCCGCTGGAGCTCAACATTGCCCAATACAAGGGACTCAATATGCTGTGCTTCTATTACACATGGCTGGTCACTATCGACAGTTGCTATAATCGATCCTCTACTGTTGACAATCGACTCACTCTGCTCGAGGCTCTCTGCAAACAGTTCAAAATACCCCTCGGCTATCATCACCAGCCACGCTACATATTTTTAAACCCTTAACTGGGCAAGAAAAAGAACTCAAACACATGTTTCAAATAGCCCGATAATAATAATAATAATAATAAGGACGAAACCATTCAAGATAGAATGAAATTTAGAAGCTTAGTAAACAAACATAAATTTGCAGAGAAACCAACAAGAAAAAATACAGGCTGGACAGAAACACGCAGAAAGGAACACAGTGAAAAAATGAAGAAATATTGGGAAGAAAAGAAGAAGAAACATTGTGCAAAATAAGTTCAAACGCGCTCCACAGCTGGGCACAACGAATCAAAAAAAAAATAATCATAATAATAATAATAATAATAATAATAATAATAATAATAATAATAATAATAATAATAATAATGTGAGTTTGCATTCGGAAGATAGTGTATTCGAATCCCACTGTCAGCTGCCCTGAAGGGGGTTTCCCGTAGCTTCCCTTTTCATCTCAAATAAGGCCATATTCGCTTCCTTCCGACTCAGGGTCCTTTCCTATCATATCGTCGCCATAAGACCTATCTCTGTCGGTGCGACGTAAAGCAAATTATTATTATTATTATTATTATTATTATTATTACTATTATTATTATTATTATTATTATTATTATTATTATTATTATATCGCCGGCTCCCACGTTCTATGGGTAGCGCGCCTACATCTTGCCCGGAGGCCCCTTGTTCGATTCCCGGCCAGGTCAGGGAATTTTACCAGGATCTGAGGGCCGTTTTGAGGTCCACTCGGCCTACATGATTACAACTGACATAAAATAACCAACAGATAGAGCTGTACAGCAACACGCCAGATAAAAATGGCCACACATGCTTTGACTGACATTAGTGCCCGTTGTGGTGCTTAAGTGAAACAATGCGTTGACTCACATTAGCGCTCGTAGTGGTGCTTAAGTGAAACAATGCATTGACTCAAATTAATGCTCGTAGTGGTGCTTAAGTGAAACAATGCAGTGACTCAAATTAGCGCTCGTAGTGGTGCTTAAGTGAAACAATGCATTGACACAAATTAGCGCTCGTAGTGGTGCTTAAGTGAAACAATGGATTGACTCAAATTAGCGCTCGTAGTGGTGCTTAACCCTTTATAAGGCAGTACTCAATAAAACACTTTCCTTTCTAACTAACTTTATTTACAGGCTCTATAAGTGCTAAATAATACAATTTGATAGAAAAAAAACAATCCAGTGCTCAGGAGGTGGGTAGTAAGATGGGAACATACTTCCCACCGCCTGCTGTCTACCATTCAGAAGTGGGAACATATTTCCCACCTACGGACACAATTTCAATTCAGTTAGTTCACTTTTAATTTAGCAAAAATATTTCGGACACCTATGTGGGCTAGGGCAAGGATATTCCCACATACAGTGTGAAAGAAATATATATCTCAGAACTCTTCAGTTGGTAAAAGAAAGTAAATAATCTCAGACCAAATGAGAAAAATGTACAATAAACACAGAAAATTCATGTACACTGACTGACAGAGCAAATGCAACACCAAGAAGGAGTGGTCAGAACTTTATGCCAATTGCAGGGTAGACTGACGTCACTGAGGTATGCTCAGGATGTGAAATGCGCCGCTGTGCTGCGCACGTAGCGAACGATAAATGGGACACGGCGTTGGCGAATGGCCCACTTCGTACCGTGATTTCTCAGCCGACAGTCATTGTAGAACGTGTTGTCGTGTGCCACAGGGCACGTGTATAGCTAAGAATGCCAGGCCGCCGTCAACGGAGGCATTTCCAGCAGACAGACGACTTTACGAGGGGTATGGTGATCGGGCTGAGAAGGGCAGGTTGGTCGCTTCGTCAAATCGTAGCCGATACCCATAGGGATGTGTCCACGGTGCAGCGCCTGTGGCGAAGATGGTTGGCGCAGGGACATGTGGCACGTGCGAGGGGTCCAGGCGCAGCCCGAGTGACGTCAGCACGCGAGGATCGGCGCATCCGCCGCCAAGCGGTGGCAGCCCCACACGCCACGTCAACCGCCATTCTTCAGCATGTGCAAGACACCCTGGCTGTTCCAATATCGACCAGAACAATTTCCCGTCGATTGGTTGAAGGAGGCCTGCACTCCCGGCGACCGCTCAGAAGACTACCATTGACTCCACAGCATAGACGTGCACGCCCGGCATGGTGCCGGGCTAGAACGACTTGGATGAGGGAATGGCGGAACGTCGTGTTCTCCGATGAGTCACGCTTCTGTTCTGTCAGTGATAGTCACCGCAGACGAGTGTGGCGTCGGCGTGGAGAAAGGTCAAATCCGGCAGTAACTACCGCTAGACAACGCGGCATCATGGTTTGGGGCGCTATTGCGTATGATTCCACGTCACCTCTAGTGCGTATTCAAGGTACGTTAAATGCCCACCGCTACGTGCAGCATGTGCTGCGGCCGGTGGCACTCCCGTACCTTCAGGGGCTGCCCAATGCTCTGTTTCAGCAGGATAATGTCCGCCCACACACTGCTCGCATCTCCCAACAGGCTCTACGAGGTGTACAGATGCTTCCGTGGCCAGCGTACTCTCCGGATCTCTCACCAATCGAACACGTGTGGGATCTCATTGGACGCCGTTTGCAAACTCTGCCCCAGCCTCGTACGGACGACCAACTGTGGCAAATGGTTGACAGAGAATGGAGAACCATCCCTCAGGACACCATCCGCACTCTTATTGACTCTGTACCTCGACGTGTTTCTGCGTGCATCGCCGCTCGCGGTGGTCCTACATCCTACTGAGTCGATGCCGTGCGCATTGTGTAACCTGCATATCGGTTTGAAATTAACATCAATTATTCGTCCGTGCCGTCTCTGTTTTTTCCCCAACTTTCATCCCTTTCGAACCACTCCTTCTTGGTGTTGCATTTGCTCTGTCAGTCAGTGTAAATAGCATATTGACTTATAAAATGTTGATTTTTACCCAATTTTCACTCCATAAATCTTGATCACATCAGGTGTTGCGCTGGCACAATGTCGCTTTTCAGATGTTTTCCAAAGAAGCTAAAGATTCCGAGTAGATCAAAATAGTTCCACAGATACTCCCAAGAGTGCAGCACACATCAATACATGGGAAATAAACTCCCAGCGCCCAGAAATGGCAAAAAACCGAGGTGGGAAAATAATTCCCACCGCCTTACAAAGGGTTAAGTGAAATAATGCATTGACTCAAATTAATGCTCGTATTGGTCCTGAAGTGAAACAATGCATTGACTCACATTAGCGCTCGTAGTGGTGCTTAAGTGAAACAATGCATTGACTCACATTAGCGCTCGTAGTGGTGGAAAAAAGGCAAACTGCTAATCTAATCGACCTGAAAACGGTGATTATGAAAAGGATTATAATTTTTAGGATTAAAGAAAGAATATATTCTCATATTTTATTTTATTTTATTTTATTTTATTTTATTTTATTTTATTTTATTTTATTTTATTTACCTAAAATTCGTAGCTCATATTCCTAAGTGCTTTGTAACTACATTCGGCAGGGATATTTTTCAAAAGACAATAAACGCTTTAAGGTACTGAACTAAGGAACACATTATAGAAAGAATTATGTAAATAAGTGACTTTGGATAGGATTTGAATAAAAACTAAAACAAGTAAAGAATCAAGCGATTTTAGGATGTTTTCCAGGACTGCATTTAGGCCGTAAGTTAATTTCGAAATTTGTAACCTTAGTTTGATAGAGCTATCCAAGGCTTCCGGAAAAAAATGAGCGAATTGCTTAATTTCGCGGTTTTAGTAATGTAGGTTACTTTGTCTACTAAGAAATATTTTCATCATTAAACGTAAAGAGACAAACAGAGAACTGAAAGGAAATATAGAAGAAGAATTTGTTTCTGCCAAGCAATCTTCGGATTAAGTATAACTCATCAACCATATTAAATTCATTTTTGGGCCTTTTGCCGTATTCTTTTGTAAGCAAAGTCTAATGCCTGTTGCTCACGGTAAAATTTTCTGTCAAATTTATTGTACAATTATTTAATTTTATAAAATTTATGTTGCTCATGGTCAAATACAAGTTTTATAAAACCTTTGATAAAACTTTCCATAAAATAAGACATGTTCTATTTCGCAAAATTAATTTTACGAAATGAACCAATCAGCGAAGCTGACATCACGATGATGCTGGCGCTATGTCGTGAGAAAATTGTGAAGTTCGATTGTAAACGAACACTTCTTTCTAAACTGGCAGGATCCGGGTGGACTAAGGAAGCTGTTAGTGTTTTACTGGACGAATACCAGAATTATCCATATTTGTACGACGTTAAAATGCCACTTTACCATGCCTCTGTGGATCAGCGGTAGAGTGTCGGCCTCCGGATCCCAAGATAGCGGGTTCAAACCCGGCAGAGGTAGTCGGATTTTTGAAGGGCGGAAAAAAGTCCATTCGACACTCCATGTCGTACGATGTCGGCATGTAAAAGATCTCTGGTGACACATTTGGTGTTTACCCGACAAAATTCATTAAATCTCAGCCATAGACGCCCAAGAGAGTTTCGGTTTACTCGGTCTGCCATCTAGTGGGGGCTTAGAGTAAAACGGAACGTCGAAATTGACGAGCAGACAGCCAGATGGCGTCAAATTGAAATGTCTGCACACGGTAGCTGAGGCCATACGATTATTATATTATTATTATTATTACCACAAAAGAAATGCAAGAAGAGAGGCATAAAACACAATCGCCGAATTCCTATATGAATGCTGGTATTCTAACCTCAACTAATTCTTGACCAACGACAGCAATCCTCTACCTTCTTCTCTTCTTTTGATCCAATCCCGAGTCCAGCATTTTCTGGCATTTCTTTTCTTCCTTTTTACCACCGTACAACATATAATTGCAGCCAAAGCAGCAAGTTTTGCTTTGTTTGTTGGAGCCATACTCTCAAACACACTGTAAGTTGAACAGCTGATTCTTCGTTTATAAGTTTATCGATATATTGCAGCACATATACATCTTAGTTCAGAAGTGAGTTCATAGATGGTCATCCCGATGTTTCCACGGATTTTATAAAATAATTTTACCGCGAGCAACACAACTTGTTTTCACCAAATTTTTTATAAAATTAATTGTACAACAAATTTCACCTTGAGCAATAGGCATAAAGCTTTATAGAGCACAACTGTTTAGTGTCGCCTGAGAATAATATTGTTTGTTTGTCTTTGAAATTCTATTGAATTACCACTTAAAATAAGCTCTTTCCTCTTTGGCCAACGAGTAACTAAGCTTTCCTTTGTTGGCAATATCAGAGTCTCCTGTCAACCTTGCGCTGTTTGCTTTGGTATCCAGTAAGCCGTGTTTCCCATGTTGTCACAATCAGCAATCGATTGTTAACGCAAGTGGAATAAGCCGCTTCCGTTCGGAGATGCGCACGCTTTGCATCCAGAGCCGTCTGTAAGTTCCACAGCACAGCATTTGTCTTCAAGAATCACATCAGCAGGCTTTGACAAGGAAGGATTTCTGAAGTCGCTCCAATAAATACACTAATCTTATACAGTAATGTTTGTCATTTTGTGTATGCAATCCCAATCTTTTTTATATTTATTTATTTACTCCTTTCAGTGGCTTGAACACATCTAAATATTTAAATATATAGAGGAAGCAATCCTATAAATACGACCATAATAATAATAATAATAATAATAATAATAATAATAATAATAATAATAATAATAATAATAATAATAATAATAATAATAATGCAGAACTACTGCACTACAAGAAAGTTGTTTTGCTAAAAGCTTTATACGCCTCAGTGTAGTTGTTCCTAACTCGCTGACTATCTTTTGAAACATATAAAACTGCATTTAAATTGAAAATTATGAAAATATTTGCTTTTAAAATGGAAAATATGAAAATTAATATTCATTAAATAAAATACACAATCGTCGGACCTTGTACTCACACTTACTTCTTACCTGCTTACTTACACATACGTTATTTGAAGGGCGCCAGCTGCCACTCAGTGCAGCAATAATAGAATGAGACTCTTGACTATCTCTAGGGTGTGGGGTAATAAGCTTACTTTTGACAACATACCATACAAGTTCTGGGAAAAGGAGATTGGCGTTCGGTTTCCCCATTACATTTGAGGTTAAGTAATTTTACTGTAGAAATGAAACGCTAAATTAATTTGATAGAACAAAATATATTCTTGATATAATATATAAAAATAGTGAGAACTTCTGCGATTAAAACAGATGAGAATATGAAATTATGACATTACAACTGAAAGAAACTAGGCATGAATTTGAATTTAACAATTTATACGAAATATATCCCTCACTGTTTCACTTGACTGTACCTTCAACACTTTGAGTGTAATTACTACGTATTCCTTTTGTTCTGCTGTTTACTGTAGATGTGTCACGCCTAACTTGGTGATGCATCCTTGTGACTGCTTCTTCTCCATATTATATGATTTCTGAGTAAGTCTGCACTGTATGACTTCATTGCAAGTCCTCCCGTCCGTATCTTCAACTAAGAGACCGACCAACTGTAGCCTCACTCTCTCAATGACCAACGACTAATGTTTCACTGAGTCTTCTCCATCTCGTTGACTGACCGACTTAGGCCTCTGCTTTCAATTGAATAATGACTGACGCTACAAGATACACCCAGCTTATATAGACGTTAGGTTGACGCACCTACGTAACCTCCAGAAATAACTATAATATACTCCCACCTCGCGACTAGTATTACATACAATGGTGAAATCCCCTGGGGCGGCCTGAATATCTGAGCTCATCGCTAAATGCTCACGATGACGTAGCCATGACGTAGCGATGACTTGGCAGAAACGCCAGCAGTATTGCACAAGTAACAATGTCACATCCACATCTGACATACAGCAACTCTTTACTGTACATGTATTTAGTATTAATCCACACAAAGGTATATATACATATATTTAACTACAATCACGCAAGCGACAAGCATTGCAGAATCGAACTGAATAATAATTATATACAATAATAATAATAATCTCACAGATAAAATAATAATAATACGGACATAATCATAATAATAATAATAATAACAACAACACAAATAAAATAATAAAAATACAGATATCATCTTGTAACGGGATTTGAAGCGTTACATCAGAAACCGTATCCCTTGGAGCTCACTCTAAAATTATAGAAATTGAAAACAATGAAAAGAAAATTCTCCGGAAAATGTTTGGTCCCATGAGAGAAAATGGAATGTGGATTAAGAGGAGAATAGCGGACCTCTTCTCATTAACTGAAAAGTTCACTGACGCCGTACGCAAGGGACGCCTGAGATTCTATGGCCATATCTATAGAACGGACAGCGACAGACTCACCAAAATATTATTTAAAGTAATCACCTCAAGGAAGATCAAAATAAACTGGCTAGAAGAAACTAAGGCGGACCTCCAAGAAATGAACACCACGGACGACATCATAGAAGATGGAAGAGCCTTTAGTGCAATAGTAGCCGAGCATAAATTCGTGGAGAAACCTAAAAAAGAAACCTGGTAGGAAGTGGTCAACAGATCGCAAGCTGCAACACAACAGTGCATTCATGAAGATATTTTGGGAGGATAAGAAGGGGAAAATCATCAGGCCAGCGAACAAGTTCAAACGCACTCTTTGAATGGGAATAACGAAGGGAAAATAATAATAATAATAATAATAATAATAATAATAATAATAATAATAATAATAATAATAATAATAATAATAATAATAATTGGCGTATGGCCTCCGGAGAATTGACGCCCTTGGTTGACGTGGTCCTCTGAGTGAATGGAGCCCTACTCATTATGAAATCTAATATTGAAGACGACACAAACACCCTGTCTTCCAGCCAGAGGAGAAAGATCAATGGAAGTTATAATCCCATTGGGCCAAAGGCCAGCAGGCTAACCAGTTAGCCGTGGTGTCGGTCATAAACAAGAGTATTTTATTTAACTGGATAAGTGTAGTTGCAGCAAAATATATGAAAAGTATTATTAATTTTTTTTTTTCACAAGTCGTTTTACGTCGCGCGGACACGGATAGGTCTTATGGCGACGATGGGCTAGGAGAGGCCTTGGCCTTAATTAAGATACAGCCCCAGCAGTACTATTTACACGAGTGGCACTCATTAAAACCTTCTTTAGTTTATCCGAGATATCTCTAGGATAATTTTGGATTTGCCAATGGGTTTAAAACAGGATGCCTTTCCTGACACCACGTGTTTTTTAGGTTGAAATTCCAGGTCATAATCGTCCGGGATTCTAACGTCAGACGTTCCGGACAGAAAGCTGCGCTAATATTTTCTCGCTGGTTTTTCGAAATTCCTTTACAGCCCTTTATTGAGTAAACTGAACATTAGTGAGGGAATTGGCCGTGCGGTTAGGGTTCCGCGGCTGTGTTCTTCCATTCGGAAAATAGTGGGTTCGAGCCCCACTGTCGACACCCCTGAAGATGGTTTTCCGTGGTTTCCTATTTTTACACCAGACAAATGTTGGGGCTGTACCTTAATTGAATCGATTATTTCAGAAACCAGTCAAGCGCCAAGTCTGTCATTTTTGGGAAAATGAAAAAAACTGCCTAGCATCAGATAAAATGTTATGGTAGGGGTTTTAATATTTTATCTTGAAAGTATTATATCTCTTAATACTTTCTATCTAAGGAAACATATTTTGTGCTTATTAACTTTGCTGTAAAATAATCCGAAAAAATTCCACTTGACTGGTTCCTGAAATAAACGAGTGTTACAAACATATTTTTATGGGATAATTCTTGAATTTGAAAAGGATTTTGTCATAAAACCCATATTTGTGGAAATAGAAAATATTTTAATTGGTTGAGACTACATTGCTGATGAAAATATAATTATTAAAAGGGTGAAATCAGCAATGCCTGATCATCATGACAGGTGGTAATCAATCCTCACAAACAAACTCCACAGCACATTCTGTCTCTGTTGTAGTCCTTTGTAAAATGCTGTCATAAAAGTGTTCATAACCCATCAGGTAAGGTTTTAAGGCATTTAGGTCACGCATATTCTTGATATTGATGGGCACCTAAAAGAAACAATAACAAAGAATAATGTAGGGCTCAGACCAGCTACTTCCTTGCCTGAGTAGGAAATATATCCTTCTCCTTTTACCCTTGCATTCCGAATATTATTACGCGTGTGAGTTTGTTTGTCCACCGCTCCTCATTTCCTCTTAGATACAGGTTCGTCTCCTGAAGATTCAGACATATCACTAGAATTATCAAAACACTGCACTAAACAAGAGAAACACTTTTTCAATCAGTTGTTCACAAAACTACGAACACGCGATTCTAGAAACACAACAATGACAATAAAAACAGCTGAACAGCTGGCTAATCTGGATTCAGAGCAGCAGGCAAGGTGCGGCACATCACAAAATGTAGCAGCAGTTTACTGCAGAGACCAGCCAAGTGGTGTCACTTAACTGGTTTCTGAACTAAATATGAAATTCAACGTAATACCTGACCATTATAGGAGGACGTTTCTTGACTGGTTTCAGCACCAAAATGTGCGTATACCCTTTTAGTAATATATTCTGCCAATAACTCATTTTTTCATTTTTTGGCACTTGACTGCTTTCTTAAATAATCGATTCAATTAAGGCCACGGCCGTTATTTCCCACTCCTAGGCCTTTCTGGGGATTGCTTGTTTCTACAAGGTAAGAAATCTGGCATTCGCTGTTTGAGTTATTTTAATATGGTGAATTTTTGAGCCTGTCTTTCCTGGAAATTAAGGGTTCTAGAATCTGTTGATGAACACTACTAGCAATGTATGACACCGAGTTTCATGATTATTTAGCTCATTTAAGTGGAATTTAGGCTCGAAATAGGACAGAGCTGAGTACCACATTTCAGTCTTTCAACCGCGTCAAGAATGTAATGAATAAATCCCCCATCTAGTGGCGAGCATAGGAATTGTGCCGGCTGCCGAAGCCTGTCACACTCCTCTGGGGCAACGATTAATGACTGACAGATGAAATGAAATGATATTGGAGTGTGTTGCTGGAGTGAAAGATGACAGGGAAAAGCAGAGTACCCGGAGAAAAACCTGCCCTGCCTCCGCTTTGCCCATTACAAATGTCACATGGAGTGACCGAGATTTGAACCACGGAGCCCAGTGGTCAGAGGTTGGCGCGCTGCCGCCTGAGCCACGGAAGCTCCCCTGAATACTACATTCGTGTGAAAAAGTAGAGCTTTATCCCTGGCTGCAGAAAAATCAATCTAATACTATCAACACTCATACTCTAGAAGGTAAAGTTACTTTCTTTATCCACAAATGCGATCGTCGGGTGTGCAGTTGATACAAGAACCCCAGCATGTCTGCTACCTTTTGTCTCTTCACACTGTATATTCCAATTTAATTTTTCACTGATAGTTATTCCGAGTATTTTATAAAGAGTGTACTGAGGAATGATTTTTTTCACTAGCTTATAACTGTTCATACTTACACGTACTCATATATTTACTCTTTTAAGAGTGATATGTTTTTGGGCACTATTTTAACCACCGCTCTTCATCTATGTACACTAGGTCAGTAGCGACATCTTCTCACTGTGCGCTGTTTTCTGTAACTAAGAACTTGAAGAAATCTCCTCTCCTCATGTTAGAATTAAAATCGTTGAACTGGCCGGGAAACGAACCCACGACCTTGGAATAAAAGACAAGCACGCTACCTCTATACCACAGGGCTGAATAAATAACTCCGCCTGCAGTTTCTACTGGGTGAATTGAGTAGCTCAGTAGTTGCTCTTGCCGGTCCCAAGCCCGGATAAAGGAGGGGGGTTCAACGTCATGCTTACAGTAACATGCAGGTTAGTAAAAACATCTGTTGCATCTAAATGCACTGGCTAGAAGAAATATTGAGATACAAACTGCTAGAGCGTCCCACCTTTAACCGACGCGCATCATTAACGCCTAAATATTGTAGGAAATGGGACGGAGTTGGCTAAAGAAGCAAGTCCAACAAATCAGGATGGTATCCATCAACATTGGTACTCTGAAGAGTCGAAGTCGAGAACTTGCTGATGTACTGAATAACCGGCACATGGGCATTGCCTGCATCCAAGAAACAAAGCGGAATGGTTCCAAGGCTAAAGATATTGGTGAAGGATACAAGTTGTTCTACCACGGGAAAACACTTAAACGTAATGGCGTAGCTATTGCTGTGAGCCCTAGCATCCGAGATCATGTCACCGAGTGATATCCATCAAGATTAGTAGTGGAACGAAACTGTTGCGCGTAATCTTCTGGATGTGCTGGCGATGAAAAGGATGAATTCTGGACCAGCCTTGAAACTCACCTACAATCTCTTGAGGAAAACGAGCTCCTCTTCATTAGTGGTGACTTAAATGGACACGTCGGGGAAAAGAGGGATGGATATGATTGAATACACTGAGGTCAAAGCTTTGGAGAGAGAAATGAGGATGGGAAAAGAATCTTGGATTGTGCTGCGGCATTTGACTTGCTTGGCGAAAACCAACACCTTTTCCATAAAATGTCCATCGCACATCATTACTATTAGCAGTGGTGGAAGAAGTACACAGATTAATTACCGGTTAGTACGAAGGAATGACCTGAAGTCAGTCATTGACACTATGGATGTAGAACGCACCTCGATCTCTGTAGCAAAACCCTGAACTCTACGTCTGAGAAAATTAAGTGGTGAAAGATAAATCAACATTACACCCAGCTGAAGACCATTAGTTGTACAACATGGACAAAATATCAACGAGGCCTCGACAGCAATCACCGAACACATAAAGACTTGTACCATGACCATTGTTGGTACAACAAAACCTGGATATCGTTTCATCAACAAGGAGGTTTGGTGGTGGGGTGAACATGTACAAGTTTCCGTTAAAGCAAAGAAATTAGCCGATAAGACCTGGCGCAATTCGGGAGGTGATGCTGATCGTCAACAATACAAAAGACAAAAGTCACAAGCAAAGTTGCAAAAACTAAAGAAGAACATTATAGAGAGATGTATGATAAACTCAACACCCCAGAGGGAGCAAAATATATTCACCAAGTAACGAAAAATCGTCACCGTTCCGCAGAGGATATTGGACATGGCATGGCCATAAAGGATGAACACCACTTCGAATAAATCTCCAGTGAAGAATTCCTACACCCGCCAATACCAAGAGTAGATTATGTGTATGGTCCAGCTCCATCCATCACGGCTGCTGAATTAGAGGTCGCCATTAAGACAATGTAAAACGGAAAGGCAACTGGACCGGATGACCCTCCATCAGAGGTGTGGAAGATGCTCTCGACCAGTTCGTCTGCTTTGTCATACAATGAAGATCTTCGAGCGTGTCCTTGACGCACGCCTTCGTGACATCGTTCACATTGCCCCAAACAAATGTGGCTTTGTGAAAGGAACGTGAACGATTGACACTATACAAGCAACACGTCTTTTGATAGAACGTCACAGTGAAAAAAGAAACCTCTCCACATCAGTTTCTTGGATCTCAAAAAGGTCTTTGACAGGCTGCCTCGTGATCTTATTTGGCATGCACTCAGGCTGCATGGTGTACCAGAAGTATATATTCGATGGAACCAGCTTCTGTATCGGAATGCCACCAGCTCGGTCCGATGTGCTGCTGGAATGTCTGAACCATTTCACAATGAAGTTGGGGTTCATCAAGGATCGGTCTCGACACCGTCAGTACAGAAGTGTTAACACCACCCTCTTGGACTCTATTCTATGCTGATGATATTATGGTCGCCTGTGAATCCCACCAAGATTTTCAACAACTAGTCCAACGTTGGACAGACATAGCCTGCGACTTAACGTCGGGAACACTGAGTACCTAGAGTGTGGGGTACAAAGAGATGGCTCAATTAACATCAACGGCGTTGAGATTCTCAAAACATTTCAATTAAAATATCTGGGATCACTTTAATAATTTCGTGTGGCTATTTCTAGCCGAGTGCAGCCCTTGTAAGGCAGACCCTCCGATGAGGGTGGGCGGCATCTGCCAGGTATAGGAAACTGCGTGTTATTGTGGTGGAGGATAGCGTTATGTGTGGTGTGTGAGTTGCAGGGATGTTGGGGACAGAACAAACTCCCAGTTCCCGGGCCACTGGAATTAACCAATGAAGGTTAAATTCTCCGACCCGTCCGGGAATCGAACCCGGGACCCTCTGAACCGAACGCCAGTACGCTGACCATTCAGCTAACGAGTCGGACTCTGGGATCACTTATCCAATCGGATGCTGCCTGGATGAAGTGGCGCCAAGAGACAGGAGTCCTTTCTGATCGGAAGGTGCCAATGTATCTGAAATCCAAAATCTATAGACCCATCATTAGACCAGTGGCACTGTATTGAGCCGACTGTTGGCCAATCACAAGGAGACACGAATAGCAGCTGCATGCCATGGAGATGAAGATGCTTCGCAGGCCAACGGAACTCACTAGACTGGACCACATCGGAAACGAGGCATCTGGTGTGGCCCTAATCCCTGAGAAAAATGCGAGAGAATCGTTTGCGATGGTATGGCCACGTACTACGCAGAAACGGTTCTTCAGTTGCGAGAAGGGCATTACACTTAACTCCTATGGGCTGCAGACCAAGAGGGCGACCAAAGAAGCACTGGTTCGACACTCTGCGGGAGGACATGCATGTGCCGAAAGTCTCTCCTAAAGATGCACAAGACCAAGCTTGATAGCTGCAGTCGCTTAAGTGCGGCCAGTATCCAGTATTCGGGAGATCGTGGGTTCGAGCCCCACTATCGGCAGCCCTGAAGATGGTTTTCCGTGGTCTCCCATTTTCACACCGGGAAAATGCTGGGGCTGTACCTTAATTAAGGCCACGGCCGCTTCCTTCCCACCCCTAGCCCCTTTCTGCCTCATCGTCGCCATAAGACCTATCTGTGTCGGCGCGACGTAAAGCAAATAACAAAAAAACAAAGATGCACAAGACCGCATCAAGTGTAAAAGAAATTGCACAACAGTGGAATAAATGCTAAGGGGAAGAAGAATCAAATTACCGAGTGAGTTTGCCGTGCAGCTGTGAGTTTGCATTTGGGAGATAGTGGGTTCTAACGCACTGCCGGCAGCCTTGAAGACGGTTTTCCGAGGCTTCCCATTTTCTCACAATTCTTTTGTGGATACTCATATTTTTCTTGAAGTTTATCGGAACATTTACTCTCCCCCTGTGGGTGGAGTCGAAGGATGTATTATCTCTTCTCGCTTTCTCGTCTTCTAAGACCAAAAAAGTATCCAGGTAGGGAAGATTTTGAAATTTATATTCAGGCCATTTACATAGCAGTAGTTTGGTGTGTATGAATGAAAATGTGTTGAGATACAGAAACATTCAGTTCTCGATTTAGATTGATTAAACCGACAAGCTTAAAATTCCTTATCCGGCCAGGAATCCAACTCTGGACAGGAGGCTATGATGTTAACAATTAGGACATGGAACCAAAAAATAATCCTACGTATCAGCTAAGAGAAAGAAATTCTAATATTTATAGAGTAATGATAATAATAATTGAAGTTGTCGTAGACATACGTTTGACATTTCCAGGTAAGCGATCGAGGAAACGTGGGTGTGCTACACTGTGCAGGAGTTAAGGTCAGAGGTGAGAGAGATGTTGTAACAGAGTCTTCTTATCTGATACTCACGTAACGTCAGCGTGCTGTATGACGGCAGGCTGCTTCTTATTGTTCCACTGACGTCGAGACCAGATCATTGTTTGTCTAAACGTGACGCTTTTACTGACACATTGCATTGCACCAGGACGACTCTAGACGTAACACTGGTTATGTCCACCACCTCTTGACGTTAGTGAGTTATCACTGGTACCGTATCTCTAATTCTGTCTCTACACTTGTGCAATTCATAAAGATGTCCTCCACTAAAAGTGCACAAAGTAATGGATAAAAACTGGAGAAATTAGCACTTGCAATAATCGCGAATTTTTGTTTTACGAATTAAAAATGAGTTGTTTATAAGGTGTGGAAAAAAATCTGTTACCAAAGTTTAAAATGCGACGAAATGCTAATTTTATAAATACAGAAATTGTGTAGCTAATTCACCATTTCACTCTGCGAAAAATAAAATTACCTATAGTCCAGACTGTAGTGCCTTATATTTCGACTTTACATACCGATTTTCATTAACTTCTGTTCAGTCAGACAGACATGACGGAAAATTCAAAAATAAAAATATAAAAAAAATTGCGTTTCCTACCGACTATGGGCATAATCAACATAGAAATATCTTTTTTTTTAAATTCTGACTAATTTACACACAAAACTATTTTATATGTAGAGATGCATTCAATGTCAAAGGTCATACGCTTCAATTTAAAAATATTATACTATATAAACATGTAAGTGGCAGCCCTAATAATAATAATAATAATAATAATAATAATAATAATAATAATAATAATAATAATAATAATAATAATAATGTCTGACTCTGTTGTGTGGTTAGTACGATTAGCTGTCATCCCCGGAGAACCGAGTTCGATTCCTGGCTCTGCCGCGGAATTTGAAAAGTGGTACCGGAACTGCAACGGGGTACACTCAGTCTAGGGAGGTCAACTGTGTAGAGGTGGGTACGGTTCCCACCTCAGCCATCTTCGAAGTGATTTTTCGCGCTTACCCACTTCTTCTCCAGGCAAATCCCGAGATGGTACCTAACTTAAGGCCACGGCCGCTTCTTTCCCTCTTCCTTGTCTATCCTTTCCAGTCTTCCGATCACCCACAAGGCCTACGTTCAGCATAGCAGGTGAGGCCGCCTGGGCAAGGTACTGGTCCTCTTCCCCAGTTTCGTTTTCGACCAAAGGTCTCGTCCTCCATTACACTTCCCTTGAGGCGATAGAGGTGGGATCCCTCGCTGAATCCGAGAGAAAATCCAACGCTGGAGGGTAAAACGGATTTAATAATAATAATAATAATAATAATAATAATAATAATAATAATAATAATAACAATAATAATAATAATAATAATAATAATAATAATAATAATAATTACTACTGTAATTGAACATGTAAGTGTAATTCAAGAGAAACTTGACATTATGTGATGCAAACGAATGGGCTTAACAAAGAGTATCCAAACTGCAATTTCTTCATGAATGGACAAGGTTGTGAGTTAAAGAAAAAGAGAAGGTGATAACCACAAAACATTCCAATAGCTTGGATCTGTGATTCAAAACAACAGAGATATTCATTAGTAAGATAATAATAACGACTTGGAAGTGTGACTGACCAACGGGGGTTCTCTGTGATTAAAACGTGCCAATCCATCACAAAGGTAATACTGTATATGCAATACGATGGTTTGTCTAGTCATATTACAGTAAAACCTCGATAAGGCGTTCCCATTTATTGCGCTATCGGGTAATATGCACTTTTTAACCGGCCCCTATATTCGGCGTCAACTCAAGTCCTGATTGGTCAATTTAATGTTTAAAATAACAATGTTATTTGTTTTTAAGTCACAATAACTACTTTTGCGGTTTCCGGAGACGCTGAGGTGCCGAAATTTAGTCCCGCAGGAGTTCTTTTTATGTTGCCAGTAAATCTACCGACACGAGGCTGACGTATTTGAGCACTTTCAAATACTACTGGACTGATCCAGGATTGAACATGCCAAGTTGGGGTCAGAAGGCCAGTGCCTCAACTGTCTGTGCCACTCAGCTTAGTAATTTAATGTTATACTGGCAGTCAACTCTACAATGTCGAGAATATCCTTCGGCATGTGAGCGTTTACTCTCTTTCACCCCTTCCATCTCTGTTGCAGTTCTGAACCTGGCAGCTAATGTAAGCGGCTTTTATGTAACATCAAAGGGACTGCTTAGGAGTTGAGTTGACTCCGAGTATAGACATTTCCTATAGCACGCTATTATAAATACACCTCGGATTTGTAGTTGGTAATAGGTTAGAATGCAAAGTAATTTGGTTTGTAGGAAGTGCCATGCAATCCGTTGTACCATAATGTAGGAAGAGTAGCATAAATTCAAGGAGTTCTATAGGCTGTACCCCTAATATTTATGCAAATCTCATAGCATAACGTTTGTACAGTGTAGGGTATACTTGTTACTGGCTTAAGTAAGTTTGCATTCTAACCTATCAGCACCTAATAATCCGGACTCTAATTATAAAATACCCTGTCATATCGCGCTTCTCTCCCATTTAAGACACACGTTTTCGATGGAATATTCTTCGGTTAATTTTGAGCAAAGTTCAGAAAATATGGAAAATTTTACTCCCTTGTCACAAGTTTACTTCTTCTTAATCTGTTTACCCCCCAGGGTCGGTTTTTCCCTCAGACTCAGCGAGGGATCCCACCTCTACCGCCTCAAGGGCAGTGTCCTGGAGCTTCAGACTCTGTGTCGGGGATACAACTGGGGACGGTGACAAGTACCTCGCCCAGGCGGCCTCACCTGCTATGCTGAACAGAGGCCTTAAGTTAGGTACCAACCCGGCATTTGCCTGGAGGAGAAGTGGGAAACCACGGAAAACCAGTCCCAGGATGGCTGAGTTGGGAATCGAACTTAACTCTACTCAGTTGACCTCCCGAGCCTGAGTGGACCCCGTTCCAGCCCTCGTACCACTTTTCAAATTACATGGCAGATCCGGGAATCGAACCCGGGCCTCCGGGGGTGGCAGCTAATCACAATAACCACTACACCACAGAGGCGTCCTTATCATAGAACAGCAAGGTTCTGCCGATCAGTCCTATTCAAAGCGACGCTCTCTTTCTGGTGCTACGCATAGCGTTGTTCCAGGATCAGCCGTCTGGTAGGCGAAGAATACGGCCGGCTAGACGCATTCGACGTTTCGCCATATTATCTTGCAATTCCCTGGATTTCTGTATCAAAATGTCCTCATTGTTGACTCGACCTCACTAAGGGATAACCTAAATTTTCCTTTAACAATGTACGTGTAACACTTTGAGTTTCCGTGCTGTATGCACCGTAATTTTCCATGTTTCACTGCTATAGGTTGCTGTTTGATATATATATAAAGTATTGGCAGTATTGGGAGAACGCAATATTTAATGAGCTAACAAGTACAATTGCATTACATTCACTTCAATGAAGTCACCCGCAAAGTCTACTAACCTATTTCCAAATGTTGGGAAGTCGTTGAGGACCGCTGACAAGGCGTTCTCTGTTGACGGCAGCGACAGAGCGCCCTACTACTCGGCGGCCTCGGAGAGGTTCCTTTAACTTCGGAAACAGGTCTGAGTCACAAGGATTCATGTCTGGTGAGTGCGGAGGGTGTTCCAAGAACTCTCCTTGCCACTGTTACAATAAGTGCGATCGTCTCGCAATAAACGTTTGCACCGCATAGCCGGACGCAGATGTCGCTCCAGAAATCGGCAATAGTACTCATTGTTGACGGTTCGTCCCTCAGGCACAGCAAGCGTAAGAATAGCCACAATCAGCATAAGCTTTACCCGACTGGGTTTCTGTCCAAATATCTGTGGACGTGGCGAACCTGGGTGACACCATTCATTCGATTGACCCTTCAATTCAGGCTGCACGTCTCATTTACAGCGACAATACGCTGCAGAAATGCGTTTCCCATTTACTTGCTCTAATATTAGTGAACAGGATTTCCTTTACACCCAAAGTTGAGGTATATTTATAGGTTCTATTTTTTTTTTTTTTTTGAAAACTTATAGAATCAAGATTTAAACGTGTGATCTTTAGTAGTTGTATGTCAATACGAATAAGCCACAAGATATCTTGCGAATCAATTTGTGCCATAAATGTAGGACTCGGAAGTTCATTAAGTGATTTATTTTCGCACTTATCTTAAACACGTGGTGGCTGTAATAGTAAGGAAACGAAGTTTTTCCGAGCATCTACGAGCGATGTTTAACTCACACACCTATGTGTGGAGCCTGACACACTCTTATATAAAATCGGTGAAGGTCGACATGGCTTAATTTGCCCGGCTCTTTCGTTGAGTGGTCAGCGTCATGGATTTCGATTCAGAGAGTCCTGGGTTTGATTCAAATCCGGGTGGGGAATTTTAATTTCGACTTGGTTATTTTCTCTGAATCAAGGACTTGGAATGTATTTGCATTTGTTTCAACACATCCGTTGGTTGGTGTAGGGAAGTGTATCCGACCGTAAAACTAAGCCAGTGTTACTCAGTTCGCACTCGCACCCCACCAGAGCCTGGGAAAATTGTGGAAGAAGACGAAGAAGGAGATAGACAGGGCGTTATTTATTTATTTATTTATTTATTTATTTATTTATTTATTTATTTATTTATTTATTTATTTATTTATTTATTTATTTATTTATTTATTTATTTATTTATTTCGGCTAATGGGTTGTCATAGGCCTCCTGTGTGGATGCAGAGGTAAAAACACAACTACTACCTCCTAATTCCTGAAAATTCCATTTTATGAGATGGAAAAATTATCATATCATCATCATCATCATTATCATGATCATCATGATCAGGTTCTCGGCACCGTAGCTGTCTTCACCTACTCCCATCCCAGGCCAACGGTTTGATAGTCTACTTTCACTTCTTTCCTCTCCTTCCTTGTTCCTTTTCCTCTCAGATAATGTTTCATCCAGTTTGCTTTCCTCTTTTTTTATCAGGTTTAGAAGATTTCTTTCTTACTTCATATTTTTCCAGTACTGTACTGTTCTTCGCTTTACCCACCCATTTTATTTTCTCCATTCTCCTCCAAACTCACATCTCGAAGGCTTCAATTCTGTCTCCTTCTCTCCTCTTCAACGTCCATCGTTTACCCAACTACATCCCCAGGATTTCTTTCTCTTGAAACCTTGTTTTACCATTGCTATTTTTGTTTTTATTTATTTTTCACTCATCCTGTTGTCACTTAACATTCTCCCCAAATATCTGTACTGTACTACTTGTTCAATTTTACCTCCTGTTGTTTTTATCTTCGTAGGCTATCTGCTCACCTTAGTTTTCGTGTTTTATTTTCATATCATACTCTTGTATTTCTTTTCCTAGTCTAGATAGTGTTCTTTTCTTCTCTAAGCAGTACCTGATACAGGTGATCTTCGGCCCTCCTCTGCTTATTCCCACTTTCTCCTCTACTTCTAAAGTCTTCCTTACGACCTCTTCAATATACTGTATATTGAGAATAGAGTTAGAGAAAGGCAGCAACGTTGTCTTACTCATCTTCCGATTTCAAACCATGCTAAGATATTCCTTAAATGTCATACACTTCAATTTATACCTGAGAATATAATCTCTGGCTAACAATGGTTTTGCTAACACAAATGTTTAATTAGGTAAAAATTAATTAGGCTACTAACATTTTAATGTTGTAAAAGCAATTTCAATTTCTTTCAAACTGTGAGTCTTGGATAGCTCTATCAAATTTAAAAAAATCGAAAATCACTTCCGGCCTAAGTGCAGTTCCGGAAAAACAGCCTATAATCGATTGTTTCTTTATTAGTATTCTTTTTTTTATTAAAATCCTAGCCAAATTAAATTATTTACATAATCCTTTCGGTGATGTATTCTCTCAGTATTAGTGTGTGGCAGTCTACCTCATCCTGAATAAACTAGACCCACTCAACAGCACTGCAGCTCTTGTTAATGAATAATCACGTTTCTCATCGGGCGGAATGCATACCTGCCATGGAAAGACGTTTTAAAAAATCTCCTACAGCTAGAGAAACTAGAAACCCTCAGGTGTTTTTTTACTTTGAAAAATGTCCACACCGAATAGAGTTATAAGTAGAGTCCGGATTATTAGGTGCTGATAGGTTAGAATGCAAACTTACTTAAGCCAGTAACAAGTATATCCTACACTGTACAACGGTTATGCTATGAGATTTGCATAGACATTAGGGGTACAGCCTATAGAACTCCTTGAATTTATGCTACTCTTCCTACATTATTGTACAACAGGTTGCATGACACTTCCTACAAACCAAATTACTTTGCATTCTAACCTGTTACCACCTACAAATCCGAGGTATAGTTATAAGGGCTTAAGTGAAACTCTGCATTGACTCACATTAGCGCTCGTAGTGGTAGAAAAAAGGCAAACTCCTAATCTAATCGACCTGATAACGATGACAAAGTAAAGGTTTGTAATATATAGGAATAAATAAAGAATATATTCTTATAATTTATTATATTTTATTTACCTGTGGATTTTTTGCTGAATGAATTCCGGACCTTTATGGTCATCCTCGATGGAGAAAGGATGCTTTATTTCTAATAAACCGTATTACTACTATTGCTTGCTTTCTTTCTTTCCTTTTTCTTTCTTCGTTCTTTCTTTCTTTTTTCTTTCTTTACGTATTTATTTAACACCCAAAATGAGGTTGCTTCATCGATCCCACATGGAAAGATGGAGTTGAAAAGAATGAGTTACACTCACGCTGATAACATAATAATTATTCTTTACTACTGAGGATATAGTTATGACAATACTGTCACTTCTCTGACACTACGCTCTTTGTTAGCGAAGGTTCGTCACACAGTACGTGACAATAGAAGTTCTTTGAAATGAAGCTATGATATCACTCGCCAGGTTGTGGAGGAAATGTCAGTAACAGTGTATCTGCTGTTGAATGGTAGTCGAGGTGAGATACTGAATGTCACCGTGCCCCGTGACGTAATCTATATAGGCAACTGTTTCGACAGCTCTCTTGAACGTGGCAGTCTACCTCATCCTGAATAGACTAGACCCACTCAACAGCACTGCAGCTCTTGTTAATGAATAATCACGTTTCTCATCGGGCGGAATGCATACTTGTCCTGGCAAGACGTTTGAAAAAATCTCCTACAGCTAGAGAAACTAGAAAAATGTATTAATTCATCCAAATATTGTTTTACACAACGGAAAATTTATGGTTTTCTCCCATAGTTAAAGACAATGAAAGGTGGCTACATTACGTTTATTTGCCGTCTAAAAAAGAGATTCCTTTCGTATTGTCGAACTAGAAACGTCATACAATGGACTCTTTAAAAAATGCATCATCAGTTACATCACCATTTACAATAGAAATACCTCCTAGCTGAATTCCTTCAAAAATATTTGATACGTAAAGAATGAATAAAAGAGGTACCAAGACTGACCCCTGTGGGAGATGACTGTTTCTTTCCTCGAGCAAATATAATTGAAGACGTGAAATTCCAAACGGCTGAATGTACTAAAATGAACAAAGAACAAATTTATACGTTGCACAATGCATAAATACAGCAGAACAGCTCATTCTTTCAAACTGCAAAACAAAGAAACATAAATTACAACTCAGATACTTTCACTAGACTGGTAGTACGAACGTGCTACATAATACGCAGGCAAACATGTTCTTAAAATAGCTAAATATGACCCCCAAAAAATGAAAAAAAATGGCCAAACACATGTACTTTATACGGATGACTTTTACCGCTAGTTCCTTTATATTAAAGATGCAATTCATTATACTGTAGTATCTTATTCCGATACTTCATTGAATTTCCTCACTAGTTATTTTAACTTAATTCCACTAGTCTCTATCATAAATTTATTATCAATAGTTAAAGTGGGGAATTGCTAAGGAACACCTGTCATCATAGACTGGGAGTAAGCTTAGGCACTGAGAGATTTGAAGTGGATAGTTTGTGCAAAAGAGCACTGTATCTCTTCCGTGCGGACGAACAGAAGAGCAGATATTGTTTCCATTGACCAGCTGACTAGTACAGCTGTTATTATTTATCCAATCATCCGGTTCGAAAGAGATTTATCCCAGACCAAGGAAGTTGACCAGGAGAAGAGAAGCACTTATGATCTAGGAATCCCATAACTGAGTGAGAGACATAACATTCATGCAGAAATCTGTTCCGTGATGGATCTGTTATTTGGAAGCAGAGGCAGTGTACCCAAACGTACGTGAGAAGTCTCGAAAAAAGTTGGAATCCAGCACACGATATTAGAATAAATTATGTTGGGCATTTTAAAAGATTCAGTGACTAATTCAAATCATCACTTATACTACTTCTCAATCATCAGACAGTGAACTCGTTAATACATCATCATTTATATCACCATTTACACCATAGACCTCCTAGTGCCATTCCTTAAAAAAACATTTGATACAGTACGTAAAGAATGAATAAAAGAGGTACCAAGACTGATCCTTGTGGTAGATCGCTGCTTTTTTCTTCTGGAGCAAATACAATTGAAGACTTGAAATTCCAAAAGGGTAAAGTGCCAAAATGAACAAAATCGTTTAGTACAATATTTTAATTATTGTAAACATTCAGGATCCTTGTGGCCTTTCATGGCTTTTGAAATACCTCTACTAAATTAATATTACTGTCTTCATAATGGTGACAAAAACCACATCGCTGTTCCTTCAAACCAATGCAAATCATATTAGTTATAGGAATTGAGGATGCGCCGACAGTTGGCGTACTCAAACAATATTTAATTGAAGGAAAATGAAGAAAAATCGTACATATCTCCAAAACAGGAGGTTGTTGGTGCCTTAAAGAATATATCACTTTCAATCACTAGAACTGTTCTTTCATTTCTCGGTAATATACTGAGCGTGGGGAATACATATAAGTTTCATAAATATGAGAAGCGGGAACGTCGCAACTTTCCCTTGTTTGATGCGCCTGTTTGCCTTCTTTGTTCCGTGATATCTTTCATTTTGTAGCTGTGAAATTCATTTCTCTCTTCGGTACGAGATATTTTGGTCCTTTCCTTCGATTTTTCCTCCTCGTGCAGATCTATGTGTTTTGGATGCGATACCTGATAATTTAACCCATAAGGGATACACTTATTAAAACTGTTGTTATTTAAAGCAGCCTACAGTATAGAGCACCGCCAACGCTAGCCTGGGTGAATTTTCACTCGTCAATTATTTTCTAATATATTTTACTAGCTTATATTGGAATTTTAAATTAAACTATTGCATACATTTGTTTACCCTTTATGTCTGTTCGTACATTTTAAACAATCGTAATCTCATTACGATGAATTTACAGAAAAAATATTATTTCATTATTATACTTATATACTGTAAGGTCCTTTATGGTCATCCTCACTAGAGGACGGGCGAATCCTTTTTAATCTTACTACTACTACAATACATTTGACAACAAACTGATTTTTATTGAAATGAATTGCATCTTTATTTGCTTTATATCCTTAAAAACTGATAATTTGTGCGAAACATTTTAATACAATACTGAAGGACTTTCTTTCACTACCCAGTTCAGATTCCATTGGCCGCACTTCTTACAAACAAAATCCTGCAGTGATCTGCACACATGAAGTATGAACATGAGGAATACGTCACTGAAAATTTCTGGTAAATTTTCCCTTGCATCTTCCCTGTTTTAGATCAGAATCAATTCTTGGTTGGTTGATGAACTGTGGGAAGATTCTCCGAAGAATCGGTACGTAAAGAATGAATAAAAGAGGTACTAAGACTGATCCCTGTGGGAGGCCGTTGTTATTTTATCCTGGAGCAAATAAATTTTATTGAGGTACAAGGTGAAAGCAGGATAGTTAAAGGCCACCTTCGAGTTTACTTTATTGATAAAATGAATAGACAGTGAACATCAACACAGCCGGAAAAAATAAACACCACAGCTACACTGGGTGGAATATCACTCATACACTAAAAAATTCAACACAAGACAAATTGGAATTTAACAAGCCATAACTATGGCTGCGTGTATAGTCCGGATTTTTAGACACTGATAGGTTAGTATACAAATTTAATTAAGGGGTGATATAATGAATTTGGAATCAAAAATCAATCATTTTGGAAATATGCTTTTTATAATCTACACTGGCGGAATAAAATATCCAAAAATCAAAAAGTAAGGAATGTAGAATACGGAAATTTCGGCAATATATTTGTCGAGGTAACATATTTGATTAATTAAAGGTACAAGACTACCAGTAAATAGCCGCGCGAGAAAAGCCACCGCAAATGTGCTTGCTGGTCCGTTATTAACCGGTGTAATCGCCTGACTGTTTAATGCAAACGTGCATGCATTGTGTCGTACAGGCGCCGGATGTCAGCTTGTGTTGCACTTGGTCGGTCAATACAGGGACGGTTAATGCCGGTTGTGGATGACGCTGGAGTTGTCGTCCAATGATGTCCGATACGTGCTCGACTGGAGACAGATCTGGGAATCGAGCAGGCAAAGGCAACATGTCGACACTCTGTAGAGTACGTAGGGGTACAACAGCGACATGGGGGCGTGCATTGTCCTGTTGGAAAACATCTCCAGGAATGTTGTTCATGAATGGCAGCTCAAGAGGTCGAATCACCAGACAGACGTACACATCTGCAGTGAGGGTGCGTGGGATAACCACCAGAGTGCTCCTGCTGTCATAGGAAATTGCTCCCCAGACCACAACCCCCGGTGCAGGTACAGTGTGTCGACGCTGCAGACAGGTGGAATGCAGCCGTTCACCTGGCCTCGGTCTAAACATCACACGGCCATCACTGGCACCAAAGCAGAACCAGCTTTTATCGGAAAACACAACAGACCTCCAGTTCATTCTCCAATGAGCTCTCGCTTGACACCACTGAAGTCACAGACGGCGGTGGTTTGGGGTTAGTGGATTGCACGCCGCAGGGCGTCTGCCTCGGAGTTGTCCTTCAAAGTAACCGATTTCGAACAGTTCGTTGCGTCACAGTGGTGCCAACTGCCACTCGAATTGCTGCTGCAGACGCAGTCCGCTGCGCCACAGCCATACGCCGAATACTGTTGTCCACCCTCTCGGTGTGCCACGCGGACGTCCGGTGCCCGATCTTCTTGCGATCATAACTTCTCTTGACCACTGCTGCCAGCACGCATGCACAGTAGATACATTCCTGCCAAGTTGTTCTGCAATAGCGCGGAAGGAAAATGCACCTTCACGTAGCCCTATTTTATGGCCTCGTTCAACCACAGTAGATATGGAAGGCTTTTCAGGCGTTTTCTCTATTAACCAGCGTTTCGTCTTAGGTCTGACACTAGACTCATCAGAGTGGTATGTGTCAGACCCTACCCACTGACGCTGGGGTGTAGGCAGGTGAACTTATCAGAAGCCCATTATAAGAGGAACAGTCTGATAACTGCATACGGGAGATAAATCTCCACAATGGAATTATTGCCCGCCTAGCAATTCCGAATGGAAAATTCAAAGTTACCATGGAGGGAATTAGATATTTTTCGCCAACAGAGCATGTCAAAAACAGATCAGATATAAGGCTTTTCAGGCGTTTGCTCTATTAACCAGCGTTTCGTCTTAGGTCTGACACTAGACTCATCAGAGTGGGATGTGTCAGACCCTACCCACTGACGCTGGGGTGTATGCAGATGAACTTATCAGAAGCCCATTATAAGAGGCACGCTCTCGCACAGTACAGCCCGTATTTAAAGTAAACCTGACGTGCAACTTCATGGGGCTGCTACTAGCTCCACGCTAATGTCATTGGCGGGAAATTTTAATCAACGTCATCCTTCAAATGTATGAATACGCCTACCACCATTGGTTAATGTATAGCTCATTCCACGTTAAGAAAACAGTATTGCTCTTATGACAACAGGGTTGCCATATTGAAAGGCTCTACTCAACACCATCACGGGAAAACGCCGGTACACACAGATTTATGAAATTCAGTATTTAAGTTCAAGACAAAATGCGGAAGAAACTAAGCTACAAATTATTTTTATGAACTAAAGAGGACGGGAGTTTTACAGCGACTATTTTTGGTTTGTACAGAATCAGAGGTAAACTAAGGCACATGAAAATCCTCTGCACTGAAGTGTAAGGCAAACTGGGGGAGAAAATAGACTAATAATGTTTATCGGCTCGAGGGGTGCATTTAATTGCATTTAATACATTTCCCCAGGCAATAAACGCTAGAAAACTGACGCAACAAATAAATACTGTAGATTATTCAACAAAAGATCACAGTATTCATGTTAAATAAAGAAATCCCACACATAGGCTGATCGCATAACTCACTCAACACAAGACAATTACGCGCTGATTTAAAGCCTCAAAACACATACGCAACAAATAAATACAGTAGATGACTTCACTACAGAAGTGAGCTGCCTGCGGATCACAGTGAGAGACTACACGAGGCGTGTATCAGAGCAACACAGAAGGAAGGCAACGAAGCAATGGCTGTTCCTGCTATTGTGCTTCCTCCCTACGAATGTATTTATGAAAAAGAAAATGTTATGCAGTTATTTTAATAACTCACGGGCAAAAATGCCTTATACTTGTTATCTATCCTTCGTAATACTTTACAAACTACAGTAAAATATCCCTTAATCACAAGGAATTATGGGTGTCTCACAGGGGGTGTGTTCACTTCTTGTAAGTTCATAAGAGTAATGCTGTTTTCGTAACGGGGAATGAGCTATAGCACAACCACTTCATGGTGTTTGGATAAATTTTTTTCCGCCAGTGCATTTACATTCTGTATAAATTTAACAGTTATAGAAGGCATAGACCTATATTAGTTTTTTACTTTAAAAGTATTGAACTTAGCATTGCAAAAACAAGACATTTCTTCATCACATAATACCCTACGAATAAAAATGTAAATAAGTGATCATTACAATTATAGTCCCGTTATGTTCAAAAATGTGTAATGAACAACTCCTGAAAATATCATAGCACTGTGATTTACAGTTTTTTTTAGAAAAGGTTAAGTGCCGGCTGAGTGGCTCAGACGATTGAGGCTGGCCTTTTTACCCCAACTTGGCAGGTTCGATCCTGGCTCAGTCCGGTGGTATTTGAAGGCGCTCAAATACGTCAGCCTCGTGTCGGTAGATTTGCTGGCACATAAATGTACTCCTGCGGGACTAAATTCCGGCTCTTTGGCATTTCCAAAAACCGCAAAAGTAGTTAGTGGGACGTAAAGACTATAATATTATTATTAAAAGCCTAAGCATTTATAAACTTTGAATATGGTAACTGAATTGTTAAATGCATTTTTCTCTAATAAAAATATGAAGCCAAAATTCCGTAGGCATTGTTTCTGGCACGGCATTATTTTAATCCCATAGACATGTGTACTTTTGGTAGGAATTTATAAATTCTACCCCAAATTCACACTCAGATATTTTTTCTGCCCATGATCACTTTTCAGAGATCATACTTATGGCCCTCTTCTAAATAAATGAAACGTGTAAATACAACTCTGTTTTAAGTTATCTTTTCAGGAACAAAATAGGTTCTTGCCTAAAATCCGAGCTCTATTAATGACCCAACAACAATAAAATATTGTCTTACATTTAATCAAAGACACTTTCAGGTTGCCTGACTACTAGGAGGTGTTCAAAGTTCAATTACTCGAGATACAAGGAACTCCGTAATAAACTCCTTCACCGATACACTACACAACGGTTAAGTTATGAGTCTTGAATAAATTTTAGGGGTACTGCACATCAGAAGCTCTTGGAATTTGTTACTCTTGCTACATAACGGGAGCAGGGATTGCACGACACTTCCTAATAAGTCAATAAGTTTGCAATTTAATCCAAAAATCAGAACTGAAAGTTTCATAAAAGTCAGAAGTGAATAATATTACTGTTATCCTGGAGAAGGTTGTAGCAGATAAACTCCCCACCTGCTAGTGTGTTTATAGGACCCCAGGGTAAGCGCTCTGTGTATGCTGTGTCACTGACAATTTAACCTTTATTAAGCTCGTACAGTTCGCGATGTGGGAGTCGCTGTGTGCTGCATACGAAATAGAGCCAGCTTCTGTCTGACACGGATCACTCTCCTATTGCCTCGTTAGTAGACACTAAAAGAAAGCAAACCAAACCCCATGGCACTACAGCCCTTGAAGGGCCTTGGCCTGCCAAGCGACCGCTGCTCAGCCCGAAGGCCTGCAGATTACGAGGTGTCGTGTGGTCAGCACGACGAATCCTCTCGGCCGTTATTCTTGGCTTCCTAGACCGGGGCCGCTATCTCACCGTCAGATAGCTCCTCAATTCTAATCACGTAGGCTGAGTGGACCACGAACCAGCCCTCAGGTCCAGGTAAAATTCCCTGACTTGGCCGGGAATCGAACCCGGGGCCTCCGGGTAAGAGGCAGGCACGCTACTCCTACACCACGGGGCCGGCAAAAGGGAATTGAGCCAACGGCACGTGGTGTTCCCAAGCGGTCACCCATCCAAGTACTGACCACACCCAATGTTGCTTAAGTGCGGTGATCCAACGAGAACCGGTGTATTCAACATGGTATGGCCGTTGGCAAAAAGCAAAGACACCTCCGTACAGTCCATGAAGGCCCTTGGAGGAGTGGAAGGTAAAGGATTGCACCATTGTTAACGTCGGCACGTGATGGGGTAGAGTGGTTAGCTCTACGCCCGGCCGCCTTTGGCCCCAGGAATTAACCTGGTACTCATTTGTGGTGTAAGTGAGTGAACCTCAGGTCTATATGCACCTCCGGAAGTGGAAATCTCGTTTCTTAAAGTTTACGACTTCCTGACGGGGATTCGAACCCACGTCCTTCCGGGCGCACCGAGCACGCCTTTACCGCCTCGGCCAGGCAGCGCTGTTTCAGAGAAAATTCCGAGTACTCTTGTGTCTTTAAAAAGTGACAGCAGATCGAAGGAGAGTACCAAAGAAAATTAAATATGAAAACAGTGTAGAAATTCAGTAAGCGCCGCCTAAGTTTTATAGCTTTCTAATGGAGTTTATAAATACATTTTTTTTGTAGAAATGCTAAGGCCGGGCTGAGTGGCTCAGACGGTTAAGGAGCTTGCCTTCTGACCCCAACTTGGCAGGTTCGATCCAGGCTCAGTCCGGTGGTATTTGAAGGTGCTCAAATACGTCAACCTCGTGTCAATAGATTTACTGGCACGTAAAAGAACTCCTGAGGGACTAAATTCCGGCACCTCGGCGTCTTCGAAAACCATAAAAGAGTAGTTAGTGGGACGTAAAGCAAATAACATTATTATTATTATTATTATTAGAAATGCTAGGGACTCACCCGGCAGCTCCCAGAAATACATTTACTTTTATAACCTAATATAATTTAGCACGCACTATTCTCCATTGCTCAAGCACGTAGTAGCATTTCCATAGGCTGAGATAAATCGAATATGACGTCATGCAACCTGTAACGAAACAATAAGAAATTATTTCTTTGTCATTAGCTGCACCACGTAAACAACGGTTATGTTAGTGTCAACTTTTCGCCAGTGTCCAACATAGAATGCGCTGCTATCGCCCGACAGAATGCTAGAGGCCTAACAGCCACTGGAGGATTACGCCTCCAGAACTACTTTGTTTGTTCACAGTACGTACAGAGGTGTGAACATTATTAGACTCAACACTAATTTTTGCCTTATTTCCAGAGGGCAAGTTGTATTTTCTTCCAATTACACCAGTGACGATATCATAGTTAATAGACTCTTCTTCTTCTTCTTCTTCTTTTCCTGCCACTTTTTCCCACACCTGTGGGGTCGCGGGTGCAAACTGCGTCGCACATGTGGATTTGGCCCTGTTTTACGGCCGGATGCCCTTCCTGACGCCAACCCTCTATGGAGGGATGTAAGCACTATTGCGTGTTTCTGTGGTGGTTGGTAATGTCGTGTGTTGTCTGAATATGATGAGGAGAGTGTTGGGACGGACATATACACCCAGTCCCCGAGCCAGAAGAATTAATCAGAAGCGATTAAAATCCCTGACCCGGCCGGGAATCGAACCCGGGACCCTCTGAACCGAAGGCCAGTACGCTGACCATTCAGCCAACGAGTCGGACAGTTAATAGACTCCTCTATCAACATTAAATTCCAATGTTGAGGGTTTTTAATTTCTTTTTTGAGTATAATTCGATAAAAATGGAATTAAATGCAGTGGTTCTGTCATATTTTGCTTTACTTGAGAGCTGGCAATTCGCTATGCTCTGTACTGTTTACTACCCACACTCTTGGAAAATGATGTTGTAGGATAAACAACAGACCAAACAGAAATATTTAATCTCAATATAATATATTAAAAAATACGAATAATACGGTATTTCACAAAGTTTAGTAAGTTGAATGAATATTTGACTGAAAAATAGGGAGTTCGATGGAACAAATTAGAAGGACAAGCGAGGGAAAAACAGAAACTAAGGCAATTTAATTTTTTTCTTCTTCTTTGAATCTAATAATTTTCACACCACAGAAATCTTCAAAATGAATTGTCTTTCTTAGCTTTTGGTTAGTAAAATGATAAAACATTTTCAGTCCTTAAAGTTTATTTCACCCAAAAGAAACTAGGTACAGTATTTACAAAAAAAAAACATATAAAATTAAAAAGTGGTCAATGTCTATTTTCTGTATTTACATTTTAAGTTATTTTCTTTGAAAATAATAACACTGTTACTTCTCCAGTTCCTCCAGAATTCGAAGAATATCTTCGTGATTGTTGTATCGTTGAACCCTAAACAAAAGTGTAGATAACGAGATCGGTAACTCATCGTTAGTATTTTCTTGCAAAAAGGAAAAAAGGAAGCTATATTTCAACGAAAAAATAACACGTAAAATGTTTACGCTACACTAGTTTACTGAAAGATGAATATAATTCACATATTATATATAATATATAATATATTCATAATGAATATTATCGTCGCTTCCGCGCGCAAGACGGAAGCTTGGCCGTCACCATCCGCTTTCGGACTGTACTGAAATGAAATATCGTATGGCTTTCAGTGCCGGGATATCCCAGGAAGGGTTCGGCTTGCCAGGTGAAGGTCTTTCTATTTGACCCCCGTAGGCGACCTGCGCGTCGTGATGAGGATGAAATGATGATGAAGACAACACATAAACCCAGCCCCCGAGCCCTTGGAATTAACCAATTGAGGTTAAAATCCCCGACCCGGCCGGGAATCGAACCTGGGACCCTCTGAACCGAAAGCCAGTACGCTGACCGTTCAGCCAACGAGACGGGCTGAAATCGAATTCCGGCTAGCGGCGAGATGACTAGCTAAGGAATACCTGCCCCTCCCAGGCCTCTATCAATTCTCTGGTGAGAACTGTGTCACACAATACAAAAATGCAGCCAATCTGCCGTCAGCGGTAGCGGATGAAGGTTAAATATGTAATATTCTTAATGTTGTTGTTGTTGTTGTTGTTGTTGCTTGAGTCATCAGTTCATAGACTAGTTTGATGCAGGTCTCGATACCAGCCTATCCTGTGCTAACCTTTTCATTTCTACGTACATACTGCATCCTATATCTGCTCTAATCTGCTTGTCATATTCATACCTTGGTCTACCCCTACCGTTCTTACCGCCTACACTTCCTTCAAAAACCAACTGAACAAGTTCTATTCAGTATCTCATCATTCGTGATTCGATCTATCCATCTCACCTTCAGCATTCTTGTGTAACACCACATTTCAAAAGCTGCCAGGTTCCAGATGAAAGTCTTCAGAAACATCTTTCTAATTCCTATATCAATGTTCGAAGTGAGTAAATTTCTTTTCTTAAGATAGCTCTTCCTTGCTAGTCTGTATGTTATGTTCTCCTTACTTCTGCCATCGTTAGTTATTTTGACTACCGACGTTACAATACTCATCTATTTCCTTTGAAACTTCATTTCCTAATCTAACATTTCCTGCATCACCTGACTTCGTTCCACAGCACGCCATTATTTTTGTTTTGGATTTATTTACTTTCACCTTGTACTCCTTCTCCAAGACTTCATCCATTCCATTCGGCAATTTCTCCAGATCTTCTACAGCCTCATTCGTCACCAGATGGTTCACCGTACACTTCTATTCTTCTTCTAGTCTCTATCCGTTCCGGATGTCGGCAACCATCTTGGCTGTGTCTTCTCTGTTGTGAGCTGCTTGGAGTAACTCTGCCGATGTCTTGAGAGCCCAGTCTCTGAGTTTATTTAGCCAGGAGATTCGTCTCTTGCCAACACTTCTCTTTCTAGGTATCTTTCCTTGCAGTAGACAGTACCTGCTTCTGTTTCTCATGATGTGACCGAGGTATTGTAGCTTTCTCGTTTTTACAGTGGTCAGTACTTCCTTATCTTTTCCCATTCTTCGAAGGATCTCTGCATTTGTGACATGATCTGTCCATGACACTCTTAGCAGCCTTCGATATAGCCACATCTCAAAGTCCTCTAATATTTTACTGAGCGACTTCGTTAAAGTCCATGTTTTAACACCGTAATACGGAACAGAAAATACTTAGCAGCGAAGGAGTCTCATTTTTTTGTAACTAGTGTTAAGTCACGACTTTTAAACAGTTTTCCCAGTTTGTTGAACACAATTCTAGCTTTTCAAGTGCAGAGCTTTCAAATAGTTTTCCCAGTTTGTTGAACACAATTCTAGCTTTTCCAGTGCAGAGCTTCACTTCAACAGAATTATCCCATTGATCATTAACGATGGTGCCGATATAATTGTATTTCTGGACTCGTTCAACAGGTTTATGGTCAATTACTAGATGACATTTCTAACGTCTAAATTTAAACTTTCACCGGGCGAGTTGGCCGTGCGCGTAGAGGCGCCCGGCTGTGAGCTTGCATCCGGGAGATAGTAGGTTCGAATCCCACTATCGGCAGCCCTGAAAATGGTTTTCCGTGGTTTCCCATTTTCACACCAGGCAAATGCTGGGGCTGTACCTCAATTAAGGCCACGGCCGCTTCCTTCCAACTCCTAGGCCTTTCCTATCCCATCGTCGCCATAAGACCTATCTGTGTCGGTGCGACGTAAAGCCCCTAGCAAAAAAAATTAAACTTTCATTATTAGAGAAATCTTCCTCCTGAAGAGTGGAGATTTTCTTCTGAAGACGCAGAGCTAAGTTCTCTGTGAAACGTAAGGAGTGATTTCTTGACACGGCATAAGCCCAAAAGCCCACATCATGTCTATCGAATCGATGTCTGTCATGCCAATAATGGCGCACATAGTGAAATATATTAAGGTATGTAAAAATCTCATCAGTTTAAAACCTTAATCACTTCAATGTTGTATGTTTATACCATTTGAACAGCAATATTTTATAATATAGGCCTAGGTTGGCCTGCCTACTGTCATTTCTTGATGGATACAGTACTTTTGCATCCATCTCTTGGCCCAGGCCAGAGCAAAGTGTAGCTTCCACCGAAGTCCCAGTCTCAATCATGGCTGTGACAATATGGAAGCTGCTGGGGTGTGGGTCGTGCTGAGTAATGACATTCAGAGCACGACCAATGTGTCTGAGTGTCATGAAAGGTGTTGCTCATAGGGTTAGCTGTGCTACAATAGCACTGTCTGGCCCAGTGAGGAAAGCAATGGCAAACTACCTCACTCCCCATCTTGCCTAGTACGCCTCATTATGGTATAGTTGGGGACAAAACATGACGGCCTCAGTTCCTGGAAGCGAGCTGGAAGCCAGTAGTCAATCACACCCTGCACCCTGCTGAATTAACGAGTTCTAAGCGATCCTTGTTTGTTTTGGAGAGGCTGCCAAACCACTTTCTTCCTCACTCTCTGTAGTATTCCTGTAGAATGCAGTAGCCGATTTGGCAACTCTGGCTGCAGTAGAGGTAGTAAATCCTATAAGTCGCTAATTGACACCGAGCTGCCGCTGGAACGTAGTGGTGTGAGGCGAGGTCGTCATGATTTGTCCCCAACTATACTGCCTTTGGTTTTTGTGGTTTCCCAATAACTGCACAGCCTTTGGTGGTGCTGTTTGAAGATCCAACCAACCTCTGGGCTGATGACCTAACAGACAGACAGACAGACAGGCCTAGGTATTCTTTTCCGATGACTCTGTGTTTAAAAAGATGACGTCAGCCGAGACATTTATATAAATCTCAAATGTTATTTCCTGTTGCAAGGAATCTTGAGACAATTTAAGACCAGAGCATTTCTTATTTCAACCTGTACCGTCCCCTTTGTTCCGTCTTATGATGTCCTTTTCCCTCTCTCTTGTACATATTTTTTTGTTTTCATCTAACATCATCCTGTCTCTGGAACTGACATTTTATACTTCATTCAGTTGGTAATTCTCTTCATTTTCCGCGCCATCATTGCATCGTCAAAGAGGATCAAAAGCTCGACCGTCTGACATTCTTATCCCCGCCCACATCGTCTGACGAAATGAGATTCCCTGCAGGTGGCTTTGTCTTGTGTGTTCACAGCCTCCTACGTTCGTCGCCAGAGGGGTTATACAAATTAACACGGCCGTCATATGGCGACTGAACACGGGTGGAGTTTAGTATGGCTTTAAACTTGGTGATACGGGGAGGGGAGGGGGAGAGAAACGTGATTGATATAAACCACAAGTAATTACGCAGAGGAAGGGGATAATTTTATAACATAATATCTTAAAGGGACACATACAGGGTGCAAAACATGAAAGCTGCAATATCTAGGAACCCAAGATGTCATTTTCGCGAAGAAAAAATCTGCAGTTTCGTGTACTCGAGAGGGTATGTATCACGTTTGATACATTGTTAAACATAAGTTTAATTGAAATAATAATAAAATTAGTATACAAGAAGTGTAATACATTTATTAGATGCCAATTTATACAAAGGAACTAGGCAAAATTAATGTTCGCATGTTTATCAAAAACATGTCCTTTTGAACGTTGTTATTAACATTAATCAACTAAATTAAATTCAGTCTTAAATCAGCCACACTAAAGAAAATACATTTTGTTCAAAATATAATTTACTGTAAGACCACATATGTTTTCATGTTACAAAACAAGTTTCAATTTTCACGAAAGTATTTCAGTCCCATTTTTATCACCTTTTAGAAGAATTTTTAAATATCCATGAATTTAGCATCATCATCTTCATCTTCATCTTCATCATCTGCAGAAAGTGTTGGTGTTTGAATATTTGCTTTATTGTTGTCATTATCAAACTCGAAATTGGAATTGCATCCAACAATTCAGATATTTCATACAATTTCAGTAGTGAAAACAATAATTAATACAATCTTGAAGTTAACGGTAAACATAACCTCAGATATTAACGTTAGTATATTAAATACAGAAGCCACAATATGTTAAAAATACTGCATAGAAGTATTCAAAAGTTTGTAGGTTAAACAAGTACAGAACCAATCTCGTGTTGCCTGTAGAAAGAAGGATACTTCTCAGCGTGCAATATTGTGTTTAATGACTAGAAATAAGTTGTAGTGTCCCAATGTATCATGCATGTACAGATAAAACGCATACAAATTTCGCAACCTTAAAATGAATTACCTGACAGAGATGTGATATTTACACTCATGTTCATAAAAACCAAAACATCTTGAAAGACTAAAGACAGGAAGTTCATATTCACAGGACATGTGCATCAGTATGTTCTTAAGAAATGGTTAACATTTGAACCATGTCGGCCCTCAGGTTCAAGCTCCACATCGATATCTCGGTGCACCACCACCAACTGGTAAAATGTGCCTGCGGCTCTCGCTGTCACTATAAACCGAAAGTAATGGATCAGTGTGACTTGAGCAGACGTGCAGGATGCCTCGCAGACATATGCGAGAACCGTACCGTCAGGTGAGTGAGTTTGAAATAGGGCGCATTATTGGCATGAGAGAACGTGATACATCCATCCAGGAAATTGCTGCTCGTGTGGGACGAAGTGTGTCGGCATTGCAACGGATGCGTACAGAATGGTTCACAGAAGGCTGTAGAACACGACGAGATGGGTCTGGTCGCACCACTCAGACCACCCCCGAGAAGATCGACACCTCATACGAATGGCAATGCAGGACAGATCTGCGTCCTCCTCGGTTCCGGCGCAACAGTAGAACAGTGTAACACGTCATACACTATGAGGAGTGACAGTCCGTCGCCGTTAATTACCGTCTGAGTTACCGGCGCTTCGTCTACTTCTCCGCCCACCTTTGAATAATGTGCATAAACATGCTAGACTGCAATGGTGTATGGAACGACGTCACTGAAGACAGGAATGGCAGCAGATAGTGTTTTCGGACGAATCAAGGTTCTGTTTGTTTGAAAATGATGGCCGCATTTTGGTTCGCCGCAGACAGTGCGAGAAGCATCACATTGACTGCATTCGCACTAGACATACAGCGCCAGCTCAAGGCCTTATGGTGTTGGGTGCTATTGGGTACAACCACAAATCACAGTTGGTGCGTATTCAGTTTGACCAACGTGAATGACATACCCTTTCTGCGCGACACACCAGACGCCAAATTTCAGCACGACAATGCGCGACCACATGTTGCTGCACGAACATGTGCCTTCTTGTTGTCACAGGATGTCAGACTGTTGTCCTGGCCCGCCCGATCACCGGACTTGGTGAAACGACGGGTGCAGCGCTGTGACTCAATGCCAACCGCTATGGAACCTGTGGAACCAGGTGAATGTAGCATGGATGGCCTATACCCCAGGACGCCATTTGCGCCTTATACGCATCGATGCCATCACTCATGGAACAAGTTATCAGTGCCCATGGAGGACCCAGTGCCTACTAGGCAACAGGACACAAGCTGAACCTAGGAGACTGAAATGCTAATCGTTTCTGCGGAACATACTAATGAACATGTCTTATGAATATGAACTTCCTATCTCTAGCCTTTCAAGGTGTTCTATTTTTTTATGTACATGAGTGTATGTTATCTGCAGGCATCACGTTACATGATTATCAAAGTTAGAACTAAAAATAAGATTATCTATAATGTTTGCTTTATTTCCTGTGACTCATCTTGATTTAGCTCAACATGCATTGACACCTAGCACCGCCGTTGGTATGACGAAACAATTGACGCATAAACAATATAAGGAAGCCGGAAGATGATTCCATAGCAACATGAGGCCTCGCTTTCGTTAAAAAATGAAAAATAAGGAACGGCTTTATCACATTTGATTCATCACTTCCTGTTACACATCGCATAATAATGCCCGCACTTCGCAATTCAGGTCCGTGCTTAGAACGTGTATTAATTGTTGACCTGTCGCTCCAACTGTTCTCGAGTTATGAAGTGTTACTTTGGAGTATAATTCTCATAATGCCTCCACATGTGTACACGGTGCGATAATTATGTGAAAGTGGAGTCTTACAGGGAAGTCGTTAGATTTTTAACACAAGTTCCAGGTGTACTCCCTCCACATAGAAAGAGCGTGCGGAAACTCGTAAACAAACTGAGGAGAACTATACTGCTAATAATAAGAGTTGGCGTCTGACATTTCTTAGAGGGAGGTCCGTTTACTGCCTGCCGAGGCGGGATAAAGGGAGTAGCTGTGTGGTTGCCATGGAAACGAGGGTGGAGCGACTGCGGTTGCCATGGAGATAACACTTCAGGGCAGCTCGTCTTGCTGGGAGTTGCCAAACCTGTCACTGTCACTGATAAGATTGTTTGTATAAGAGTGATTGCAAATGGGACGACACCGCCTGGCCAGGTAGTCTACAACAGATGACAGCGGTCAGAATGAAGGAGGGAACAAGTGAGCCGGAAGCGAGGGGTAAGAGTATGTAGAAAGGAATGCTGGAATGTGGCAACATCGTGAAATGGCACGTGCAGTGCTCCTCCCTCCAACCTTACCTGTCAGACGTCAACTCTTATTATTAGCAGTACAGTTCTTTACTCGATAAGAAGCGAAGTGTAGAAAACCTGTACTTAACGATGGAAAAGTAAATGAAATCGCAGAAAGATTAGAACATACGAATACAAAATCCCTAAGATGACTTGTACAAGAAGCCCTTCAACGTAGTCACGCGCAAATGTCGGGAAGACGTTGAGGACCGTTGGTGAGGCGACTGAGCGTCCCACTGGGCGGAGTACAGGTGCCATGTCATATAATCGGCGACCTCGGAGAGGTTCGTTCAACTTCGGAAACAGGTGGAAGTCACAAGGACTCATGTCTGGTGACTACGGAGGGTGGAACTTTACGCCGCATATCCGGACATAGATGTCGCTCCAGAAATCGGCAATAGTACCCACTGTTGACGGTTTGTCGATCAGGCATAGCATGCGTTGGGGTACGGCCATAGTGCACCCGCCTACCTGCGTTAACCAGCTCAAACCGCTTCTACCCGCTTTAACAGGAAATAATAATTATTTCTTTTCCCCGCTTGAACCGCTTACCGCTCAACACAGTCTGCTGTTTATCTTCCGACTGCGCACCTTGTTCTCACACTTGCTTTAATAAAATGGAACTGGATAAAGACATTTTAATCTCCAAAGTATTTATGAAAAGTGTACTTTGGGGCAAAAGGTTGCAAGCCCATGCCAACGTTGTTGACAAAGGAAAGAGCTGCTGAAATGGGTGTTGAATACGGTACGTGAGAAATAGACAGTACATTTATTATTATAATTATTATTATTATCAACACAAATTAAGTCGTCATTATTATATCAAACAACTACATTAGTAGTTACTAAACAGATTTTTCCTAATCGTTTTGCACGGGACTTCAGCTGATCAGCGATTTATTAACAGTATAAAACTAAGTAAATAATCAATCGATAAACTAATAATTCTGTTTCTTTTCTCAGATGGGGTTCAGCGGAAAAAGTGGAAGTATCTGAGAGAACAATTCGCCATAGAAATGGGAAAGTTCCCTGCCTGTCGTTCAGGTGATGCTGGCGGTCATCCAGAATTCAAATGGCCATATTCTAAATTACTGATGGTTTTTAGTGGGCATCGTCAACCCAAGAACTACATCGAGCAATTTGAAAAACAGTAAAACTCCAGCTCAAATGAGCATTCTGAAATGGTTGCTCACACTGCAGCTGGGTGCGGAATTGAACTTACGGAGGGTGTTCAGGAAGTGGAAAATCACCACACAGCTCAGGAAACACAGCAGGATGAAACCATAGGCTTGCCAAGAAAAAGGAAGCGAGGCGAATTAAGTTCAAAGTACACTGACTGACAGAGCAAATGCAACACCAAGAAGGAGTGGTCAGAACTTCATGCCAACTGCAGGGTAGACTGACGTCACTGAGGTATGCTCATGATGTGAAATGCGCCGCTGTGCTGCGCACGTAGCGAACGATAAATGGGACACGGCGTTGGCGAATGCCCCACTTCGTACCGTGATTTCTCAGCCGACAGTCATTGTAGAACGTGTTGTCGTGTGCCACAGGACACGTGTATAGCTAAGAATGCCAGGCCGCCGTCAACGGAGGCATTTCCAGCAGACAGACGTCTTTACGAGGGGTATGGTGATCGGGCTGAGAAGGGCAGGTTGGTCGCTTCGTCAAATCGCAGCCGATACCCATAGGGATGTGTCCACGGTGCAGCGCCTGTGGCGAAGATGGTTGGCGCAGGGACATGTGGCACGTGCGAGGGGTCCAGGCACAGCCCGAGTGACGTCAGCACGCGAGGATCGGCGCATCCGCCGCCAAGCGGTGGCAGCCCCGCACGCCACGTCAACCGTCATTCTTCAGCATGTGCAAGACACCCTGGCTGTTCCAATATCGACCAGAACAATTTCCCGTCGATTGGTGGAAGGAGGCCTGCACTCCCGGCGTCCGCTCAGAAGACTACCATTGACTCCACAGCATAGACGTGCACGCCTGGCATGGTGCCGGGCTAGAGCGACTTGGATGAGGGAATGGCGGAACGTCGTGTTCTCCGATGAGTCACGCTTCTGTTCTGTCAGTGATAGTCACCGCAGACGAGTGTGGCGTCGGCGTGGAGAAAGGTCAAATCCGGCAGTAACTGTGGAGCGCCCTACCGCTAAACAACGCGGCATCATGGTTTGGGGCGCTATTGCGTATGATTCCACGTCACCTCTAGTGCGTATTCAAGGCACGTTAAATGCCCACCGCTACGTGCAGCATGTGCTGCGGCCGGTGGCACTCCCGTACCTTCAGGGGCTGCCCAATGCTCTGTTTCAGCAGGATAATGCCCGCCCACACACTGCTCGCATCTCCCAACAGGCTCTACGAGGTGTACAGATGCTTCCGTGGCCAGCGTACTCTCCGGATCTCTCTCCAATCGAACACGTGTGGGATCTCATTGGACGCCGTTTGCAAACTCTGCCCCAGCCTCGTACGGACGACCAACTGTGGCAAATGGTTGACAGAGAATGGAGAACCATCCCTCAGGACACCATCCGCACTCTTATTGACTCTGTACCTCGACGTGTTTCTGCGTGCATCGCCGCTCGCGGTGGTCCTACATCCTACTAAGTCGATGCCGTGCGCATTGTGTAACCTGCATATCGCTTTGAAATAAACATCAATTATTCGTCCGTGCCGTCTCTGTTTTTTTCCCAACTTTCATCCCTTTCGAACCACTCCTCCTTGGTGTTGCATTGTCACTGTCAGTCAGTGTATAACCAGAAAATGATACTGATTGCGGGGAAAAAGCCTTCTTTGTTGGAACGCGTCATACAGGAACGCAGATGTGACCGATGTGACGACAATGATGATGCATTGTTCTTTCGAAGCGTTTTGGCTTATGTAAGCAAAACACTGCAACACCTGAAACTGCGGCTCAGAAATAGAGTTCAGCAATTAGTTGAGTTCGTTTAACCGAGTACCCAGGATATTCCACACATTCCCAGACCTAATTCCAATCATGGTGGTACTTCATACTCAATTGAACAGACCGTTCAGACCGCACTTCATGGTGATGCATTTGAAGCATTGCGCACTGCGTCAAACGAAACTGTTAGGTGAAATTGTGTTACGTTAAAAAGTGTATTTGTAAACATTTTCATTAATATTTACTTCGTATTCATTATCTAATAAAATTAGTTTTTGAAAATGTACTTTTAACGCTTCCACCATTAATTTATCGTTGAAATTACATGCGTTTTTATTTTATAAGACGATTTACGTCGCACCGACACAGATAGGTATTATGGCGACGATGGGACAGGAAAGGTCCAGGAGTGGGAAGGAAGCGGCGGTGGCCTGGTGTGAAAATGGGAAACTCGGAAAACCATGTTCAGGGCTGCCGACAATGGGGTACGAACCGACTATCTCCCAAATACTGGATACTGGCCGCACTAAGCGACTGCAGCTATCGAACTCGGTAATTAAATGTTTATAGCCTAACTATTCTTATAAAATCCTGTTCAAAATTACCACACCCTTTTACACACACATTTTCCCTTTTGTATGAATAAAACAATCGAAACTAATAATTCAAAACTACTTTCCTACTACCATAAGACGTTCTTCTGGAAGAATTCTGTGTTGTTGAAAGTTACACCATCCTTTTCTTATCCGGTATTCGATTTTGTTCAAGATGTAGTCTGTTCATTCATTCAGAAATATTCGTAAAATTTCTTGGGGTGAGCTTTCAGTTGAGGTAACAAAGTATGTTATTCCCCTAATTTAAGGCGAGTTCTGTTCATTTCGTACCGCGCGAGTTGGCTGTGCGGTTAGGGGCGCGCGGCTGTGAGCTTGCTGGTGGGTTCGAATCCCACTGTCGGCAGCCGTGAAGATGGTTTTGTGGTTTCCCATTTTCACACCAGGCAAATGCTGGGGCTGTACCTTAATTAAGGCCACGGCCGCTTCCTTCCAACTCCTAGGCCTTTCCTATCCCATCGTCACCATAAGACCTAGTTGTGTCGGTGTAACGTAAAGCCACTAGCAAAAAAAAGTTCTTTTCGTGGACGTCTGTAATTCTTTCTTGTTTAATTTTATGATAAATAATATTTGTTGTCAACAACATACACATTAAATTCTCGCGTGACACCTTTATCTTGCCTACTGACAGATGCTTCCGCGAGCGGTGCACTATAACCACCACCAGCTAGAATCGCGCGGGTTCACCTCGCTGCTTGCAACTGGCGCGGTTTACGCGACAAAGCGAGAAGCGGGAAGCGGTGCACTATGGACGTACCCTAACAATAACACCTTCGTATTCATATGCCACAATCAGGCATAAGCTTCACCCGACTTGGTTCCTGTCGAAATTTCTGTGGACGTGGTGAACCTGGGTGACGCGATTCCTTCGATTGACGCTTTATTTCAGGCTCCGTGCCCACATCTCATCATTGACGACAATACGTTGCAGAAATGCGTGTCCAGGTGGATGCCAGCCAGTGTATACCGGTGCCATTTCTGTATGTCGGTGAGTTAATGTGGAACCCAACGTGGGGCAATTTTCGTCATGTGACTGAGACTAACCCGGTAAGTCCATCGATGCTCTATTGAAACGAGACCATACACGATTAAAATCCACAGCCGCATTCCGACCTGGACGAAACGCCTTGACCCATCGTGCAACCGTCCAATACGGTAAAGTATTCTCGCCACAGTCTTCACATACTCCTCGATAACATTCTGTTGCATTCTTGCCACGGGCAACCTTAATTTTGATCCACGAACGCTGATCACCTTTTGAAAACATGCTTTAGAGCGGTGAAATGGACACTCTTCACCTTCAACGGCACAGAGGAACGATACTCTCAACTGGATGCCCGTCAAATGCATACTACACATAGACAACAGCACCACCTGACCGCTCCTCTTTGCGCATGCCCGATCTCCTGCGAGTGTCTGGACTACATTGCCACTACTTTATTCATCTAGCATTGTTGTCGGTTTAACAGCTGCTGAAGTTAGCCAGTCAAATCACTTCGCGGGAGAATTCACAAATGGACTTTGCGAGGCGGGTTTTCTAAGTCTGCACGTAGCTTTGAACCCGCCTTGAGAGCGGTACCGAGATATGAGCATCAAATACAAATATACCAGGAGTTTCAGCCGGTGTCTTGCTATGGCGTGACCCTGTCAGCTTGGAGCTCCATGTTCGAATCCCTCCCTGGCAAAGGATGCGTTTCTTCGAATGGTGCTCTCAAGACTGTGTTAAGCCACGCAACACTACCTCGCAAAGGCCATTTGAATTCACCTGCGAAGCTATCTGATTGGCTGACTTCAACAGCTGATAAGATGACAATGGCGCGGCATGTCAAGTTATTTTACAGTGTGACCACCACTCTAAAGCTCATATACCTGGATCACATTGTTTTCGACCACCCTGTATACGTTTCTTTGTTTCTTTGCAGCAGCAGTATCGGGCGTTTGAAATCGTCTCTTATTATTTTCATTGCAATTATGTCTGACTCGTTGGCTGAGTGGTTAGCGTACTGGCCTTCGGTTCAGAGGGTCCCGGGTTCGATTCCCAGCCGGGTCGGGGATTTTAACCTTTATTGGTTAATTCCAACTGCTCCGAGACTGGGTGTTTGTGCTGTCCCCAACATTCCTCCAACTAGCACACCACACATAACACTATCCCCCACTACAATAACACGCAGTTACCTACACATGGCAGATGGCTCCCACCCTCATCGGAGGGTCTGCATTACAAATGCTGCACTCGGTTAAAAATAGACACAATAAATTATTATTATTATTATTATTATTATTATTATTATTATTATTATTATTATTATTATTATTATTATTATTGCGTTCCGGCGTTCTAAGGATCACGTTACAATTTCAATTCTTCCTCCTTAGTTGTTCTTTCCTTTTCTTCCAGTATTCTTTCATCGTTTCACTGTGCTTATTTTTCCTGTCTTCAGTCCACTTTGTGCCTGTTTTCATTTCCTTCCTCCCCTGGAATTCTTCCATTTGTAAGACTTTCTTCCTAAAAATCTTTCTTTACAATAATTCTTCTTCTCGTATGTTGTTCCTTTCCAGGTCTTTCTTGAGTTCTTGAATCCAGGTGGTGGTTGATTTCTTTTCCCAAAGGTACTTGAAGATTCGTTTAGTTAGTCTATTGTCATCCATTCTGTAAATGTGTCCAAGAAATAGCAATCTCTTTGTTCTTGTTGTTTCTGATATGTTTTCTATGTTCGGGTAAATTTCATTGTTACTTCTTAATTTCCAAAACTCTGCAATTCTTAGAGGACCTAATATTTTCCTTATAATTCTTCTTTCTAATGTTTCTAATTTATCAAGCTTGTAGTTCAGTGCTAGACACTCGCCGGCATACTGGCATTCTGGTTTCACTATTGTGTTTTAGTGCTTTATTTTAAGTTTTGTTGATAAGCACTTTTTGTTGTAAGTATTCCTAGTTATACCGAAAGCTCTTTCCATCTTTTGTATCCTCTCCTCTATAGCAGATTTTTCTACCATTTTCTTGAATTGTCTCACCCTATAATAATAATAATAATAATAATAATAATAATAATAATAATAATAATAATAATAATAATAATAATAATAATAATAATAATAATAATGATGAATAGGATATAGACAAAAACTAACCAAGACCTACGACACTTAGTGAACTCGATGGCGGTACATGGGTACCACCAGAAGCTGTGCAGACCCAGACGAGTCCTGCGTATGTAAATCGTGCGATGTACAATGGAGCCGATTATTATTATTATTATTATTATTATTATTATTATTATTATTATTATTATTATTATTATTATTATTATTATTATTATTATTATTATTACCTCCAGATTAATAGAGGGCTACCATTCACAGACTAATGCAAGGCAGAGTAAAGAAAAGAGACGGAGACCACGATGAATAGGATATAGACAAAAACTAACCAAGACCTACGACACTTAGTGAACTCGATGGCGGTACATGGGTACCACCAGAAGCTGTGCAGACCCAGACGAGTCCTGCGTATGTAAATCATGCGATGTACAATGGAGCCGATACCACGTACTCACTTGTACAAATCGGAGAACTTCTATTGTGGTCTTCTGTAAAAGTGAGTGATGACAGTGGACAGGATAATTCTAGTTCGTTTTCAACTCTATGCACAATTTGTGCTCTGTATCTTCAAATAAGTAAAATTATTATTATTATTATTATTATTATTATTATTATTATTATTATTATTATTATTATTATTATTATTATTATTATTTCCGATGAGGTCTGCTAAGGACCACGTGCCAATTTCAATTCAGTTCTTCATACTTTGTTGTTTTCTCTTCCGTTCCTTCCAATATTCGTTCATCGTTTCACTATGCTGTTTCTTTGTGTCCTCGGACCAATTCGCACCAGGTTTCTTGTTCAATCTTCCTTGAAATCCTTCCATACTTGCTACCTTCTTTCTAAAAATCTCTCTGTCCATACTTTCTTGTTCTCTTATATTATTTCTTTCTAAATCTGTCCTTACTTCTTGAATCCAGCTAGTTGTTGCCTTTTTGTCCCAAAGCTACTTGAAAATCCTTTTTTGTTAATCTGGAATCATCCATTCTGTAAATATGTCCAAAAAATGTGCAAACTCCTTTTTATTATTATTATTATTAATTATTATTATTATTATTATTATTATTATTATTATTATTATTAAGCTCGCTTTTGTGAACTAGATAGTTACCTCAGTTTCTGATTTTCGTAGCAATACGGTTAGCATTATTGCTGCTGTCTTCGGAGCATTGTTGCCAACACGGTGGTTTTCCCACGAAATCTAGTTCTTTTTCTCTTCATCATTAGTGGGCAAATTTCAACACACGGTGGGCAATGGGAACTCAAGTCTTTTTCATGCTTATGTCAGTGGATATTTTGGGGTTTTTCAATTAAAGTTGTATGTAGTATGGTTGAGGGCGATATAATACGACAGTTCAAATAGTAGTTCTTGACGTAGATAGTCATCATGACTCCACCAAAAGATAACCCGCGGAGGGCCTGAACTGTAGCGGAGTTACGGCAAGCAAGGAACGCTTCAGTGAGTTTTTCTTTCTTTCATTCTTTCTTTCATAGCACTTTAAGTTGCTACGAAAACCAAAACCAAACCCCATGGCACTACAGCCTTTGAAGGGCTTTGGCCTACCAAGTGACCGCTGCTCAGCCCCAAGGCCTGCAGATTATGAGGTGTCGTGTGGTCAGCACAATGAATCCTCTCGGCCGTTATTCTTGGCTTTCGAGACCGGGGCCACTATATCAACGTCGGATAGCTCCTGATAGACTGAGTGGACCTCGAACCAGCCCTCAGGTCCAGATAAAAATCCCTGACCTGGCTGGAAATCGAAGCCGGGGCCTCTGGGTAAGAGAGAGGTACGCTACCCCTACACCACGGGGCCGGATGCTACAGGGTCGTTCATTTCCCTTTCTGAATCATGTAGTTTAGACGTCAGTGCAAAGATAAATAGGTATTCTTTCATTCGGGCGATAGTGGGTTCGTATCCCACTGTCGGCAGCTCTAAAGATGGTTTTCCGAACTTTCCTATTTTCACACAAGGCAAATATTGGGGGCTGAACCTTAATTAAGAACACCTCGGCTTCCTTCCTACTTTTAGTCCTTTCCTATCCCATCGTCGACGTAAGACCTATCTGTGTCGGCGCGACGTCAAGCAAATTGTACAAATAATAATAATAATAATAATAATAATAATAATAATAATAATAATAATAATAATAATAATAATAATAATAATAATAATAATGTATTCGTTGGAAAAATGTGTTCTTTTTAAAAATGGTCTCAAACCAGCCACCGTTAATTTCTGGCGTAAATTAATGAAAATGTTCTGATGCAACTAACACCAATCCATTTCAGGAGCTGGTAACATCTTCATGGCGTGCATGTTATTGCCATGGTCAAATGCGGAAATGGAGAGTTTTTTTTGTTTTTTTTTTTGCTATTGGCTTTACGTCGCACCGACGCAGATAGGTCTTATGGCGACGATGGGCCAGGAAAGGGCTAGGAGTGGGAAGGAATCGGCCGTGGCCTTAATTAAGGTACAGCCCCAGCATTTGCCTGGTGTGAAAATGGGGAAACCACGGAAAACCATCTTCAGGGCTGCCGACAGTGGGGTTCGAACCCACTATCTCCCGCATACTGGATACTGGCCGCACTTAAGCGACTGCAGCTATCGAGCTTGGTGAGAGAATTTTTAGTCAGTAGAATATTATCAAAACGAAAGCGAAAAATAGAATGATACCCGAAGTGATAAATTTGCTTTTATCGATCGAGTCAGGACTGAGAAGAAACAATGCTGCCATATGAGCTACCAAATTAAGTATTGCAACCAGTAGGGAATGTGAAAACATTTCAGACATCTTTTTCTACTCCTGTTTCTTCCTCTGAACCTTCTATTCAAGTGTTAGAAAAAGACATCAATGATCCCAGACTATTAGATAAGTTCACCTTGAAATATACTTTGAACTACAAGGATATACTTCATTTTCGTGTTGATATAGTGTGCTTGTAACTCAACAAACGTTAAGTAGGGGCGGGGATTAGTGGGGGGGTTAGTGGTTTCTAGTGGTTTTTCAAGGAGCCTTTTATTGGGCAATCCCATTCGACTGTTGGCAACACTGCCTCGGAGACTTGTATTCGACTCCAGTTACTATCAAACATTTAAGAGACCGAGCTCGGTAGCTGCAGTCGCTTAAGTGCGGCCAGTATCCAGTAATCGGGAGATAGTGGGTTCGAGCCCCACTGTCGGCAGCCCTGAAGATGGTTTTCCGTGGTTTCCTATTTTCACACCTGGCAAATGCCGGGGCTGTACCTTAATTAAGACCACGGCCGGTTCATTCCAATTCCTAGGCCTTTCCTATCCCATTGTCGCCGTAAGTCATATCTGTGTCGGTGCGACGTAAAGCAAATAGCAAATAATAATAATAATAATAATAATAATAATAATAATAATAATAATAATAATAATAATAAGATTGGCATGGATATATTGTTGAAAGGTACATGCAGCCTCACTTCCATCGAGGGTGTACCATCATTTTTATGTTATTGATTTTACGTTCAGTACCGGCCCCGTGGTGTAGGGATAGTATGCCTGCCTCTAGCCAGGCGGCTCCAGGTTCGATTCCCGTCCAAGTCAGGGATTTTTACCTGGATCTGAGGGCTGGTTCCAGGTCACTCATCTTACGTGATTGGAACTATGGAGCTATCTGACGGTGAAATAGCGGCCCCGGTCTAGAAAGCCAAGAATAACGGCCGAGATGATTCGTCGTGCTGACCACTCGACACCTCGTAATCTGCAGGCCTTCGGGCTGAGCAGCGGTCACTTTGGTAGGCCAAGGCTCTTCAGGGCTGTAGTGCCATGTCGTTAGTTAATTAGATTTTACCTTCCACTGGAATGTTGTCCCGCAGGAGTTCTTTTACGTGCCAGTAAATCTACCGACACGGGGCTGACGTATTTGCGCACCTTCAAATACCACCGGACTGAGTCAGGATTGAACCTGCCAAGGTGGACTCAGAACTGTCTGACCCATTCAGTCCAGCTGAAAAAAAACTGCACCACCTCAGGATGAAGACACGAATTCACATTTTAAATTATGTGTTAATGACCAAAATACTATTTTAGAACAGAATTACTTTTTTAAGTTTGTGATGTGTGGTTCTTACGAACAGTTCCCTCGTTTCATCTGCAATATTTACTTTCTAGGGACCAATTTTGCACCACTTCAACTATAAATGCTTATCTTTATGAAAAAGTAGGAAGGCCACAAAGAGTAGAAGGACACACAGAGCAGTTGAGTTATTGTTCCAGCAGGGGCTATGTAGAGAATTATGAGCTGTGTACGTAAGCGGATACATCATGAGAACATTACCGAACACTGGAGCTTTTATACCCTCTCTTCATACAGACGAATGCATTCCGGTGTAAAAAGAGGAGAGGAGATAGCGTGCAGAAGTACCTTTTGTGGCTTCAAACGTTTAACTTCCCTTTCATGTTGCTGTGCAGTAAAAACCTGTGCGACAGAACGAAATAGTGTACTTACAAATATATATGCATGATACTGTCACAGTTTTTTTTTGTTTTTTTGTTTTTTTTGGCATTCGGGTCAAAGCCCACTCAGCCAGTGAATTATGAATGGGAGGGATTTTTAGGAACTTATGTTTTTATTTATTTACGGTATTTTATTTATTGCTCGGAGACAGGGGAGATGGATTCGTCTTATCATCATAAGGCCTTTGTAGTTCTGATAGGGTAAGTTCGATGCTAGGTGAAGGTCTTAGATTCGTAGTCCAATGTCAGAAAGAAATGCATATAGCTCAAAGTAAGCAGGTTGGTCACTTTTGTGGAGAATTGACGAAAGAATAGGGGGTAATTGGTAACCCAATGCCAATAAATTTTGTAGTAAGCAGGTAGTGCGAACAAAGTGGAGTGGACATCCAAAGAATATATGATTAAGATCGGCAACTGTATCAGCTGAACATGAACAGAAGGGAGATCGTAGTACTTGAATTTTGTGCAGATGCTGAGGGAAACAACCATGATGAAACTTCATTCTTGCGATTGCTCTGACGAATTGACGCGAATAGGGACGCTGATGGTACCAAAGAACGTTCGGAATATCTGGATGGATAGTGGCATAGTGTTTTCCGCGTTGTTGGGAGGTATCATGCCACTCGTTGTTCCACGCCGTCAATTGCCGTCGACGAAGCAAGGAGGTGTAATCCGATGCAGGAACTGTCGTGTGTGTCTGTTGGCCTTCAGTGGCAGCAGATCGTGCTGCTTTGTCTGCTAGCTCATTGCCTGGGATTCCTACATGGGCTTTTACCCACACAAATGAAACTTTCTTCCCCTGTGTCTCAAGTCGATGTACCTGTGCAATAATCTCGTGCACGAGAATCAAGGATGTTGACCGTGAGTTTGTAGACTCTGCAGTGCTGATCTAGAATCAGACAACACCACAATCAATCGCTCAGGAAGATTTGTAGCGTATTCGAGAGCCCCCAAAATGGCTGTAAGCTCAGCCGTAAATATAGATGCTGTCGGAGGTAGCTTGAATTTACCACAGCTGCCGGATTGAACATCAATATAGGCACTACCCACTGTATTACAGTCCTTTGATCCATCTGTGTAGATGTGTCGGGCGTGTGGCCATTCTGTCAGGTAACGTTTCAGGCTGACATCGTTACAGTTCACAGTGGTCTCAAATGATGTTTCTAGTCGAATATCCAGTTTCTTAATAGTAGTTTCAAAAGAACAGTTAAAACTGGGATGGGTATCTGTAGTGCTTATAATACGTCTGCAACCACTGAGATTGGTAAATTCATCCACTAGGATCGGTTGACGTTTCTTTCTCCAGTAGCGTGAAGTCAGTACTAGGGTAGTCAGCTTGGATATCTTGTGAAGTATTGGAGACTCCCTGTATTGAAAAAGTTTGAAAATATATTTCCCCGCTAGATACTGCCTTCGTAGATGGAGAGGAGGTTCAAGTGTTTCAAGTAGCAGAGCATTTGTAGGTGTAGACTGCATTGCTCCTATGCAGAGTCTAAGGGCCTTATACTGACATTTGTCTAGTTTAGTTAACAATGTTTTAGAAGCCGTAGCAAAGCATCCACTTCCATAATCCAGGAGAGGTCGAATCAAACTTCTGTACAGTTGCAGCGCAATTTTCGGGTCACAGCCCCACCAAGAGCCGCTAATGGCTCGTAAAATATTGACTGAAATATCACACTTGCGGAGCACATGATGAATATGTGGAGACCATGTCAATTTATGATCGATGAGAAGTCCTAGGTAAGGCACCACCACCTTGTAGGGAAATAAGTAGGTACCCAGATGAATCGTGTCCAGTGGGGGTCTCGAATGTCGAGTGTAGATAGAGACTGCTGATTTTCCTGCAGATATCGTTAAACCATGGTTATGAAGCCAAGGAGTGAAAGTCCTCATGGCAACCGTCATCTGTTCTTGACACTTGTCCAAGGTTTCAGCTTCTGTATAAATGCAAATATCATCAGCATACTGGAGAACTTGTATCTCAGGAGGAAATATAGATGTGAGGTCTGCTGTGTATATGTTAAAAAGCAACGGAGCCAAGATAGAGCCTTGTGGTAGTCCTTGGGATGTCATTCGAGGACCAATTGTCTTGCCATTGTGAAACATGATGAGATGTCTATCTTGTAGAAGGCAACGGAGGTTCCCAATAAAGTCCTCTGGGAGATGTAGGAAGCGTAATTTGTCTTCTAATACGGGAATAAGCACGCTATCATACGCAGAAGACAGATCAGTGTACAATGCCACAACGTAATTGTTATTGCTCAGACCAAGTTGGATGTCTGTAATTAGATGTACAAGTGTATCTATTGTACCTTTCCCACGTCGAAAACCCATTTGTTGAGGTGGTAGCAACTTGTGATGTTCTACCCACCATTCTAATCGATGCTTAATCATCCTTTCCATAGTCTTGTACAAGCAGGATATCAAGGACAGTGAGCGATAGGATGAAGACAGTCGTGGATTTTTCCCATTCTTCAATAATGGTACCAGACGAATAAGTTTAAATGACGGAGGATGCACTCTTTGAAACCACATCCTGTTCATCAGCTTAAGAAGTTTCTTATGTCCAGAACTAGACATGTTGAGTAGCATTGGGTAATAGATGTTATCTGGGCCTGGGGAAGTATTATTACTCGTTTTCAAGGCTTTAATAAGTTCTTGAAATTCAAATGGACGAAGTAGAGGATGGAAATTATCTTCATGGCCATTGCGTGGTAAATAACCTATATGAGCTGAAGGAGGGGCCATTTGTCTAAGGATGTCCTCTTTTATTGGTATCGTAGATGTAGATGTAAACTGAGGGCAGTTCTGTGAGTTTCGGAAACGACGAATATTCCGCCATATCGTAGCAGGAGAGATAGATGAGTTGAGAGAAGTACAATATTGGCGCCAACCCTGACGCTTTTTAAGCTTGAATAAGCGTTTTGCTTTCGCTTGAGTTTGTTGTACGGTGAGGAAGTTAGCTTCAGAAGCGTCCTGTTTATACTGATGGAGTGCCACACGCCTGTCATGCAGCGCAGCTTGACATTCGTTATCCCACCAGGGAGTTGGAGGTCGTTTGCTGTATGCATATGGTCTGTTTTGTGGAATTGTAAGGCAGGCTGCTCGATTAATGGAATCGCAGAATGTTTCGTAGTCTCTGACAATGTCATTCGTTTCGTGGTATTCTTCCAGGATGAGATCTATTGCCTCCTTGTAACTTGCCCAATCAGCTTGTCGAATTTTCCAACGATATGTTGGGTAGATGGTGTGAGGAATGGTTGATGTGTTAGTCGATGTTAATAATATTGGAAAGTGGTCAGATCCTAGAGTGTCCTGTAGAACCTGCCAGGAGTAGTCGAGTGCTATTGAAGGAGATGCAAAAGTAACATCAACTGCCGAAGGAGCTTGATTAGGTCGAGAAATGCGGGTAGGGGACCCATCATTCAGTAGCACTAAGTTTTCTTCTTCAGCTACACCCATGAGTTGTATTCCATATGAGTCAGTAGAAGAACTTCCCCAATTCAAGTGGTGTGAGTTGAAGTCTCCGAAGATAAGTACAGGCTGTGAAAGTTGGGAAAAGAGTCGACGCAGTTCGTGTACAGATACCAGTTGGTTAGGTGATCGGTATACGGAAACAATAGTTAACGGTGAACCCCTGTAGTTGACCTTGATGGCACATGTTTCCAGTTTAGACCCTCGAAGATTAAGAGTTACTTGATCATAAATTATGTTCTTCTGGAGGAGGATTCCAACCCCTCCATAACCATCACCACGATCACTTCTTAAAAAATTGTAGCCTGGAAGCTGAAAGGGGGTAGTATCCTTCAGCCAGGTCTCACTAACTACACACATTGAAACGGAGTAATCTCGCAGTAGAGTCTGAAGGCTAAGTTTATGCGCTCGTATTGAGTGACAGTTCCACTGTATTATTTTATTCAGTTGAGGTGCGGCATCCATGGTCATTCTGATTCAAAAGTAATGAAATAACGTCACGTATATGAGAGGGATCAATTTCCGAGGAGGCCGTGTTTTTAAGCGTCAAAATAAACTGGACAATGTTTTCAAGTAGTGGAGTTGTAGGTACAGCCTGTGGTGTTGTTTGAGGCTGTTGACTTGGTTGAAATTGTTGTGTAGGGTATATAGGTCCAGTGGAGTAGGCAGGAGAACGCTGTCCATTGTAGTATGTTTTCCACTGGTTGTGAACTGGAACTCTAGACTTTGAGGTGGAAGGACGTTTGGGTGTAAAACGAGAGGACACCTTAGAGGTACTAGGGAAAGAAGAGTTGGAAAGGTTATTGGTGGGAAGTGGCCCACGTGCAGGGAAAGGAAGGGATGGAAATTCCTTGTGATAAGATGTACTTGCTGGAGGAGTGTTATTTTGCTTCACAGTATTAGCATATGTGCTTGTAGATTCCATTTCGAGTGCTTGCTCAATGGTGATATTTAAATGGGCCATATTATATTTAATCCTACGCTGTCGTTCGTATTCTGGACAGGATCGATCATCTGCACGATGAGGGCCAGAGCAGTAAATACATTTAGGCGGATCTGGAGTAAGGCAATCTGCAGTGATGTGACTGTCGCCGCAGCATGCACAGCGTGCTTTGCTACGACACTGTTTATTTACGTGGCCGTATTTAAGACATTGGTAGCAAAGGGTTACATTCTGGACGTAAGGTTCTACACCACACCGAGTGTTAAATATATACACGTAAGGAGGTAAAGTGCGACCTTCAAATACAACACGCAACAGTTGCCGAGGCACTAGTACAGTCTGTCCATCTCGCACAAGTTTACGGTGAAAGCGATGTACTTCTAATATTTTCTTATCTGACTGAATTTCTGAAAGTAATTCTTCCTCCGAGAAGGACGTATCTACTGCACAAATAAGACCTGTCTTCACCGTTAGATGCCTTGGTATGTAAAGACTGAGTGAGGGGGATTGTAACTGAGCAAGCCTGTTTGCACAGGTAGCGGAAGAAAGTTCTATTTGAACCCTATTACGTCCCTTTGTAGTAATGTTCATTATAGAAGTACGCATGTCTGGAATTAAGGCCCTAATACACTTTCCCACAGACATTGGATGTAACCGGCCGATATGTTTAGTTGCCACACCTGCCTCATCGGGTTTATGTTCAGCGTACACTATGAACGGACCTTCATCATCTAACTTATAGAGGTATGACTCATGCTGAGCGCTGCTTCGTACCTGTTGACTTGGAGCAAGCTGGCTAGCTGTGTGCTGGGACGTATTCAACTGCACAGGCTGCACAGATGGGGCTGGCGGAATTGGGCAGCTAGTTCGATGTTCATGAGAATGTTCACTGGCACTTACTGACACTGATAGCTTCTTCACACTTAGGCCCTCTTCATTCCAGTAATCAGGACGCTCGTCCGGGAGACCACGTTTACGTAGTGTAGATATTTGAGAAGGTATTTGGTCTACATCACTTAACGGGCCGTCGGAATAGCACAAATTTAATGCGGTACCTACAGCTGAGCTAACTAAACTATGGTTAGATAGAGTACCTAGACCACCATCTGATGATTCCTCCATCCTCACTAAGTCCCTGGGGCCCTCGTCCCCACTCACAAGTAACACTAATCCCTTGTGTTCACGTGTCTATATAATACTATTATTCAATACAGTCACACTGAAAGAACAGTTCTGTAAAACACAGTTCAACGGACACGAGGTGATAGCGAGCTCTAGAAAGCGAAGCGACACACCTAGCACAGCGAGCACAGCACAACCATCTCCGACCGAAGCTCGGGCGGAACTGCGTACTGTCACAGTTCCTACCCTCACTTTGCTACGTAGGACTGATTTCAGGATTTCACACTCAACCTCGCCTGTAAAAATGAATGTTAATAATAATAATAGTAATATCTAGGTGAAATTATTCAGCCAACATGGTTAAATCAGGAAGCTAACAAAGAAAGAACTGCTAAACTGCAAAGGGCTTACAAAATCACATGGAACAGATACTAGAACAAAAGATGTATATCAAAAAATGCAAAATTACGACACTACAATACAGTCATCAAACCAGAGGCACTTTATGCATCTGAAACACTGATCATTGGTGGCAGGTCACAAATGAAAAGCATTGAGAAACAAGAGAGGAAAATTCTCAGAAAAATCCTTGGACCAAAGTTCGAAAATGGAATTTGGATGAAAAAAGAAACCACACGAAATTTTTCAATTCACAGAAAAAAGTCACAGATACCATCAGAAAGAGACGACTAAAATTCTACGGACACCTACACAGAATGGATAACAACAGGCTGACAAAGAAAATTCTAAATCAAGCTCTAACCCTGAAAATCCGCAACAATTGGTTAGCAGAAATTCATGAAGATCTACAAGAAATGGGTATTGAGGACGAAACCATTCAAGATAGAATGAAATTTAGAAGCTTAGTAAACAAACATAAATTTGCAGAGAAACCAACAAGAAAAAATGCAGGCTGGAAAGAAACACGCAGAAAGGAACACAGTGAAAAAATGAAGAGATATTGGGAAGAAAAAAAGAAGAAACATTGTGCAAAATAAGTTCAAACGCGCTCCGCAGTTGGGCACAACGAATCAATAATAATAATAATAATAATAATAATAATAATAATAATAATAATAATAATATGGGGAGATGAACCGTAGTCGATCTCAAAATTACAACTGGAGGTTTTGTGCCCAAGATGTTGCCTCAAGATGTATTCTGGCTGTTGTTTTGTTTTTGGCTGTAATTTTTACGACGGAATGCCCTTCGTAACGTCAACCCCCTCCTTGATCCGAGCTTGGGACTGGCAACAACAATTAATGAGCTACTCAGTCCACCCATTAACTGCTGCAGGCGGAGTTTGGATTTAAAAAAAAACACATGAAATCTATCAAGTTACAGGAAAAGAAAATCACAGATGCAATCAGGAAACGACAATCCTGAAAAACTGCTGAGGTACTAATTTGATATGCTCAGTTTCAGAAAATCAGCGAGATATAAATAGCAAATACCGCTCGTATTTTGCGGCAAGGAGCCTCCGGGGCTCAGACGGCAGCGCGTTGGCCTCTCACCGCTCGATACCATGGTTCAAATCCCGGTCACTCCATGTGAGATTTGTGCTGGACAAAGCGGAGGCGGGGCAGGTTTTTCTCCGGGTACTCCGGTTTTCTCTGTCATCTTTCATTCCAGCAACACTCTCCATTCTCATTTCATAGCATCTATCAGTCATTAATATATCACTTTGGGAGTGGCGACCCCATCGTAATAACAGCCTATATACGATTCATTCATCACATCCCTGACCCGGTCAAAGACCGGAAAACAGGTTGTAGGTTTTCATTTTCATTTTGTGCTAAATGTAAATATTTGTTTTTCCTTTTAAACTGAGAGAAATTATCGAAATGAGTTTGAGCAAGCCAGTACTTTAGGGATTGCGTCGTTCATGGAACAAATATATAGACAACATAGGGCAACATGTAGGCTACCGTTTCGTTCTGACAACAATTAAACCTCGGCATATGCAGAAACGAAGATATTTCTATATGAAAAACGGATGTAACTGAATCCTTCTTCCCTAATAGCTGCTTTTATAAAAGAAAGAGGGCCGTGCCTTTGTTACTCCAAGAATTTAATACGGGTAACCTCAACATTAAACTCTAAACTCGTTATTTTAAAACTCAAATAAAGAAGCTTGACTCTGGATGTACAATTTCAATTTGATTCGCTCAATTTAAAATGTAATTTCATACCCTCTTCTCTTGCCTTCTCCGCAGGGAATGGGAGGTAGTCTATATACAAGTTTCTTATCGTTCTTCCTCTTTAATCACCTTCAGTGCTGCCAACTTATATTTTCAAGATCCGCTAAATAGTACTAAAAATCCGCTAAAATTACGCCAAGAAATCCCATCTCAAATAATGGGCAATAATAATAATAATAATAATAATAATAATAATAAGAAGAAGAAGAAGAAGAAGAAGAAGAAGAAGAAGAAGAAGATCAAGTAATTGCTACACGGAACTACCGTAGATTTATAATCATCATCATCATCATCTGTTTACCCTGCAGGTTCGGCTTTTCCCTCGGACTGAGCGAGGGATCCCACCTCTACCGCCTCAAGGGCAGTGTCCTGGAGCTTCAGACTCTTGGTCGGGGGATACAACTGGGGAGTATGACCAGTACCTCGCCCAGGCGGCCTCACCTGCGATAGTGAACAGCGGCCTAGTAGGGGGATGGGAAGATTGGAAGGGATAGGCAAGGATGAGGGAAGGAAGTGGCCGTGGCCTTAAGATAGGTACCATCCCGGCATTTGCCTGGAGGTGAAGTGGGAAACCACGGAAAACCACTTCGAGGATGGCTGAGGTGGGAATCGAACCCGCCTCTACTCAGTTGACCTCCCGAGGCTGAGTGGACCCCGTTCCAGCCCTCGTACCACTTTTCAAATTTCGTGGCAGAGCCGGGAATCGAACCCGGACCTCCGGGGGTGGCAGCTAATCACGCTAACCACTACACCACAGAGGCGGCAGATTTATAATGAATGATCCAACAGTTGTCTCAGACAACTGCCACAGCTGTTCCAGAACTACAGAGAACATACAGCACGTCATCTCTGGTTGCCCACACTTGGCCAACACCGATTATAAGCACCGACATGATCAGGTAGCAAAAATCATTCACCTGAAACTTTCTGTAAAATGTGGATTTCTTCAGTCATCAACTGCATATTGGAAATTTACACCTCCACCCATTCTCGAAAACTATTCTTGGGTATTAGTATTGCATCTTCAATATACACAACACTCTTCGTGGCTCAGGCGGCAGCACGCCGGCCTCTCACCGCTGGGTTCCGTGGTTCAAATCCCGGTCTCTCCATGTGAGATTTATGCTCAACAAAGCGGAGGCGGGACAGGTTTTTATCTGGATACTCCGGTTTTCCCTGTCATCTTTCGTTCCAGCAAAACTCTCCAATATCATTTCATTTCATCTGTCAGTCATCAATCATTTTAATCTTGAAAACATATCTTAACAGACAAAGTAGGTGTCTCCGTATTACAAAAAACGTAAAATTAAAAAATTTCCTCAATTGTGCCGAAAGTTGGAAGGTCTAAAAGGACCGAAAAGGTTTCAAATTGTGAGTTTCTACAAAAAACAAACAAAAATTCAAAAATCACTTCCGGACTAAATGCAATTCTGAAAAAAAAAAGCCTAAAATCATTCGTTTTCTTCTTTCTTTCTTTCTTTCTTTCTTTCTTTCTTAATCTGCTTACACTCCAGGGTTGGTTTTCCCTCGGACTCAGCGATGGATTCCACGTCTACCGCCTCAAGGGCAGCGTCCAGGAGTGTGAGACTTTGGGTCGGTGATAAAATTGGGGAGAAGGACTAGTACCTCAGCCGGGCGACCGCACTTGTTATGCTGAAGAGGAGCCTTGTGGGGGATGGGAAGATTGGAAGGGATAAACAAGGAAGAAGAAGGAACTGGCCGCGGCGTTAAATTATGCACCATCCCGGCATTCGCCTGGAGAAGAAGTGGGAAACCACGGAAAACCATGAATAGCTGAGGTGAGAATCGAACACCCCTCTACTCAATTGATCTCCCGAGGCTGAATGGACCCCGTTCCAGTCCACGTACCACTTTCTAAATTTCGTGGCAGAGCCGGGAATCGAAACTGGGCCTATCCCTTCCAATGTTACCATCCCCACAAGGTCGCTGTTTAGCATAGAAGGTGAGGCAGCCTGGGTGAGGTACTGGTCCTCATCTCCAGTTATATCCCCCGACCAAAAATCTCACGCTCTAGGTCACTGCCCTTCAGGCGGTAGAGTTGGGATCCCTCGCTGAGTCCGAGGGAAAAACCAACCCTGGATGATTATTATATTTTATCCATAGGATCCCGGATTCGATTCCCGTCAGGGTTGAGGTTAATTTATCATCATCATCATCAACTTCGGTGGGGCCCATCCTCACAGACACGCCAGGATAAACGGATTACATAAATTATTATTATTATTATTATTATTATTATTATTATTATTATTATTATTAAGGAGCCTCCGTGGCTCAGACGGCAGCGCGTCGGCCTCTCACCGCTGGATACCGTGGTTCAAATCCCGATCACTCCATGTGAGATTTGTGCTGGACAAAGCGGAGGCGAGACAGGTTTTTCTCCGGGCACTCCGGTTTTCCCTGTCATTTTTCATTCCAGCAACACTCTTCATTCTCATTTCATTGCATCTATCATTCATTAATAAATCACTTTGGGAGTGGCGACCCCTTCGTACTAATAGTCTATATATGCTTCATTCATTCATTACATCCCTGACCCAGTCAATCACTGGAAAATAGGTTGTAGGTTTTTCATTATTATTATTATTATTATTATTATTATTATTATTATTATTATTATTATTATTGTCCGACTCGTTGGCTGAATGGTCAGCGTATTGGCCTTCGGTTCAGAGGGTTCCGGGTTCGATTCCCGGCCGGGTCGGGGATTTTAATCGCTTATGATTAATTCTTCTGGCTCGGGGACTGGGTGTATATGTCCGTCCCAACACTCTCCTCATCATATTCAGACAACACACGACACTACCAACCACCACAGAAACACGCAATAGTGCTTACATCCCTCCATAGAGGGTTGGCGTCAGGAAGGGCATCTGGCCGTAAAAACAGGGCCAAATCCACTTGTGCGACGCAGTTCGCACCCGCGACCTCACAGGTGTGGGAAAAGGCGGCAGGAAAAGAAAGAATTATTATTATTATTATTATTATTATTATTATTATTATTATTATTATTATTATTATTATTATTATTATTATTATTATTATTATTATTATTATTACCTTTCGTCCGTACGATCCCGGATTCGATTCCCGTCAGAGTTGCGGTAAATTTATCATCGTCATCATCATCACCTTTGGTGGGGCCCACCCTCACAGACACGCCAGGGTAAAGGGATTAAATAAATTATTATTATTATTATTATTATTATTATTATTATTATTATTATTATTATTATTATTATTATTGTACCGGGCGGTACACCTCTTCACCGTTTATTTAAAAGTTGCGCCAGTTGAAACTCCTCTTCTGGAGGAAGGTTGAACTTTATCTATTCTATTAATTCTCTACTTTCTCAGAAGATGTCACCACGTGGAAAATTTTGAGTTTTTGAACTGTGTCACTTTTGATGTGTTTTTGTTTCGCTTGAAGTAAGAAGTGTGAACTTTCTCTTCTAGAGGACACTACTGAAGATCAACAATAGTGCAACCTAGTGCGGAGTCAAAGAACTATTTTGTTGAAGAAATTTTTATTTCAAATGTTTGTTCTTTGCTAAATTTCTTTCTGTTATTGTTTAAGTTGGCTGTATACCCCTCTCTTTCCCCTTGTTTTGCATGTAGCCAATCCCGAATTTCTTAAATTAATTTCTATCCAATCAGATGTATCTTCCCCCAACTTGAATCGATTGCGGGGTCCTATCCAATAAAAACATTGTGGGCGGGTGTTTTCATTCCCCTAACGCCTAGAAACTTCCGCGAGAGTATATAAACTGCTGATTTTAGGGTCTCCGGGCCACTTCTGTTCCATCTTTCAGTGTATTAAGTACATAGCAGGAGGCGGGAAGCGCCTCTTTCTTCTTCAGCCGTTCAACACCAGGTAATGGCCTATTAATAACTTCTTTTCTTGCTAGGTCGGCAGTTTAACACTCGCGGCGGGTTCGAAGCATTTCCATCATGTAACCTTTTCCCAAAATGTAATTACTCTTTTCATCTTTTTCTTGTAAAGCTACATATTGGGATAGAGAGTGCTAACCCTCTCGAGCTCCCACTCACATTTGTTTTGAGGTGAACTTATTTTCTCAAACTATTCTTCGTTTATGTAATGTAAAGTGTTCTTCTCTAAGTCACCTCTGTAGTATGGGATTAGCCCTTGCGTTAGCGGCCCAGAGCCAGATTAGGTTTTAAAAACAAAGTGTATTAGGAGTGCAAGATCGCCTCCTCTCAAATTGTTATTTTAGAGGTCATGTAATCAACCTTCTTTTCATGTAATAGACCTCCGTAGGTTGGGTATTTTACCCCTGTGAATACGTCCTTAGAGGACAGCTTGAAGGTAGAGTTTGGTGTGGCCTTGTGATAGGCTTACAATTTTGAGAGCGGATCGCTCTTTGAAATTTGTTTCTGTATGCCTCGTGCAGGCTTTATGTGTAATGTTTGGAACCAGTGCTCCTGGGCATGAATGGGGTTTTCTGCCCCTTGGCTAATTTTTTTTTTGGAGTAAGGCGGGGCTGATTGCCCAAGAGTTATGAAGTAAGGGCACTGAGCCCGAATCCAGTAATATTGTACCTACTTTTTTGCTACTCTGTACCTGTTATGATTGTTATCTCTTGTTTTTTGAAAAGAAAATATAACCTAGTTAAATTTTAAATTAATTTTACATTGCACGTTAATTTCGTAGCTTGAAACCCATTCACACCCGCACCTTCTTTCACCTCTATCTACCACGGATATCTCCGTAACAATTATTATTATTATTATTATTACCTTTCATCCATGGGATCCCGGATTCCCTAATTTCCTAATTTCATTAAACAGCAAGAATTCAGAGACTTTCCTTTTTGTTCACCTAATAGCTGCTCCCTACAACTTCGGCTCAAGTCAAGTGTTCCATGGCCCACTCACAGAGGAAATTACAGTGGGATGGAAATCTGGTTGCCATGGCAACACAAGTGGACCATCTTCTCCTCCCGCCAATACCAGTGTAATTCAATGTTGAAGGCGACGCTCGGAAAATGGGCTCAAATAGACTTAAGCCCGATAAATGATCTGCTTCCGTCAGCACACTAAGTAAACTAGACTTAGAGTTTGATCTCAGTCGACTGATTTTACCCAAATATCTCCTCCTCTTAAGGATAAATCTGTTCAGACTGTTTTCTTTGTCATAATAGGATTTACAATATTCCGATATTAATTTCACCAAGATGCCAGGTTGTATTTTTCTTATATTCTGACTTATGAAAATTCCTTGTCCCTTCAAAAGAAAACTACGCCATCTGCTGAGTTTGCCTCATATTTCTTAAATATTTTCAAAAAACGTGAAAATGTATCGAACACTTCCCTTGATGAATTATTCCAATCCCTTACTCCTCTGGAATTCCAGTTTTATCTTCAAGTTATGATCTTTCCTACATTTAAATGCTCATCTCATACTTATTTGTCTACTCATGCCATTCCATGGTATCTCTCCACTGACAGCTCGGAACATACCACATAGTCGAGCATCTCGTCTCCTTACCCCCAAGTCTTTCCAGACCAAAGTCTGCAAAATTTCCGTAACAATACTCTTTTGTGGGAAATCGCCCAGAACAAATCGCGCTGCTTTCCTTTGGATCTTTTCCAGTTCTCGTATCAACCAGTCCTCTACACTGGAACCATACTCTAGTTGGGGTCTTACCAGAGACTTATATGCCCTTACTGCTACTCCTAAATACCCTCTTTGCCAGAGACCTATACGCCATCTCTTACGTCGCACCGACACTTGGCGACGATGGGATAGAAAAGGGTTAGGAGTTGGAAGGAAGCGGCCGTGGTCTTAATTACTGTAAGGTTTAGCCCCAGTATTTGCCTGGTGTGAAAATGGGAAACCACTGAAAACCACTTTCAGAGCTGCTGACAGTGTGGTTCGAACCCACTATCTCCCGAATACAAGCGCACACTTGCGCGACCCTCACCCCACTTCCAACTCACTCGGTTTATTATTATTATTATTTATTATTTGCCAACCCCGGAGACCCGGGTTCGATTCTAGGCTCTGCCACGAAATTTAAAATGTAGTACAAGGACTGGAAGACGGTACATTCAGCCTCGGGAGGTCAACTGAGTAGAGGGGGTTCGATTCCCACTTCTTATCCTGGCAAATAACTCGCCACGACCACTTCCTTCCCTCTTCCTTGCCTAACCCTTCCAATGATCCCATCCCCAACAAGGCCCTTGTTCAGCCTGGCAGTGGTACTGGTCCTCTTTCCGAGTTGTATACCCGACCAAATGTCTCCTGCTCCAGGACACTGTCCTTGAGGCGGTCTCTGTCGCAGTGTGTTTGAGACTAAACATAAACACAGATTAACCACATGGCAGAGCCGCAAATCGAACCCAGCCCTCCTGGGGTGGCAGATGATGATGATAATAATAATAATAATAATAATAATAATAATAATAATAATAATTTATATAATCCCTTTACCCTGGCGTGTCTGTGAGGATGGGCCCCACCGAAGTTGATGACGATGATAATGATGATGATGATGATGATGATAAATTAACCTCAACCCTGACGGGAATCCAATCCGGGATCCTATGGATGAAAGATAATAATAATCATCCAGGGTTGGCCTCCGTGGCTCAGACGCCAGCGCGTCGGCCTCTCACCGCTGGATACCGTGGTTCAAATCCCGGTCACTCCACATGTGAAATTTGTGCTGGACAAAGCGAGGCGGGACAGGTTTTTCTCCGGGTACTCCGGTTTTCCCTGTCACCTTTCATTCCAGCAACACTCTCCATTCTCATTTCATAGCATCTATCATTCATTAATAAATCACTTTGGGAGTGGCGACCCCATCGTACTAACAGCCTATATCTGCTTCATTCATTACATCCCTGACCCGGTCAAATGACTGGAAAACAGGTTGTACGTTTTCATTTTTCATTTTTCTGTAATAATAATAATAATAATAATAATAATAATAATAATAATAATAATAATAATAATAATAGAGGTTGAGTAGACAAATTCAAGTATCTAGGAGAAATTATTCATCCAGCAGGGTTAAATCAGGAAGCTAACAAAGAAAGAATTGCTAAACTGCAAAGGGCTTACAAAATCACATGGAACAGATAAAACAAAAGATGTATATCAAAAAATGCAAAATTACGACACTACAATACAGTCATCAAACCAGAGGCACTTTATGCATCTGAAACACTGATCATTGGCGGCAGGTCACAAATGAAAAGCATTGAGAAACAAGAGAGGAAAATTCTCAGAAAAAATCCTAGGACCAAAGTTCGAAAATGGAATTTGGATGAAAAAGAAACCACACGAAATTTTTCAATTCACAGAAAAAAAATCACAGATACCATCAGAAAGAGACGACTAAAATTCTACGGACACCTACACAGAATGGATAACAACAGGCTGACAAAGAAAATTCTAAATCTAGCTCTAACCCTGAAAATCCGCAACAATTGGTCAGCAGAAATTCATGAAGATCTACAAGAAATGGGTATTGAGGACGAAACCATTCAAGATAGAATGAAATTTAGAAGCTTAGTAAACAAACATAAATTTGCAGAGAAACCAACAAGAAAAAATACAGGCTGGAAAGAAACACGCAGAAAGGAACACAGTGAAAAAATGAAGAGATGTTGGGTAGAAAAGAAGAAGAAACATTGTGCAAAATAAGTTCAAACGCGCTCCGCAGTTGGGCACAAGGAATCAAAAAAGAATAATAGAGGGTGATTGCCTATTTGTATTTCCTTCTTTTTAAATTAATCATTACCACCAGCGGAGTTATTGAAAACATTTTAAACAGTTATCATGAAAAGGTTCATGCGGGTGATACGATTCTTTCAAACAATACAATCCTGAAAACTGTCATTTCATTGGAGAAACAGAGAATGTGAACAGTGTATGTAGCGATGTTGAAAGAGGCACAACGTCAAGCAAGTAGACAGAGTTCAATGGAATGTCATCAGACTAACAAGAAGCGGAACTTCCAATCAATTAATTCTTTGTTATTTCTTGCCTTGCCTTTCACTGCTCTTGCTTTATAGTCTTGCCGAAAGGAAGGGAACCCTGGAAGATTGAGAGGCCTCACTACTTACTCTCTTTCGCAGAGTGTTTCAGACTCAACATAAACACAGACTAACCACGTAGGTATAGTGCTACTGACTTTCCTGGAAACATTCGCTACACTACACAACTTAAGCGACACTGTCTGGCGCCTTGGCTAAATGCTTAGCATGCTTGCCTTTAGTCCTAGGAGTCCGGTTTCGATTACCAGCCGGGTAGGCGTACTCGACTTTAAATGATTAATTTTTCTCGCTTTGGGACTAGGTGTGTGTGTGTGTCGCCTTTATCATAGGTGGGGCCCCATTCACACAAACGCGCAAGTCGCTTGCAGGCGTCAGTGCGAAGGACTTGCACCGGGCCTCTCCAAAGGCTACATGCCATTATTATTATTATTATTATTATTATTATTATGGCTAGGAGTGGGAAGGAAGCATCCGTGGCCTTAATCAAGGTACAGTCCCAACATTCGCCTGGTGTGAAAATGGAAAACTACAGAAAATCATCTTCAAGGCTGCCGAGAGTGGGGTTCGAACCCACTATCTCCCGGATGTAAGCTCATAGCCGTGCCCTCCTAACCACACGGCTAACTCGCCCAGTAATTACGTATTTAATGAAGGAATATAATATTTAACCCCAAATCCCATGGTGCAAGAGCCCCGAAGGGCCTTGGCTTACCAAGCGACCACTGCTCAGCCCGGAGGCCTGCAGATTACGAGGTTTTGTGTGATCAGCACGACGGATCCTCTAGGCCGTTATTCTTGGCTTTCTAGACCGGGGCCGCCATCTCACCGTCAGATAGCTCCTTAATTGTAATCACGTAGGCTGAGTGGACCTCGAACCAGCCCTCAGATCCAGGTAAAAATCCCTGACCTGGCCTGGATTCGAACCTGGGGCCTCCGGGTAAGAGGAAGACACGCTATCCCTACACCACGACGCCGGTAATACACTGACTGACAGAGCAAATGCAACACCAAGGAGGAGTGGTTCGAAAGGGATGAAAGTTGGGGAAAAAACAGAGACGGCACGGACGAATAATTGATGTTTATTTCAAACCGATATGCAGGTTACACAATGCGCACGGCATCGACTCAGTAGGATGTAGGACCACCGCGAGCGGCGATGCACGCAGAAACACGTCGAGGTACAGAGTCAATAAGAGTGCGGATGGTGTCCTGAGGGATGGTTCTCCATTCTCTGTCAACCATTTGCCACAGTTGGTCGTCCGTACGAGGCTGGGGCAGAGTTTGCAAACGGCGTCCAATGAGATCCCACACGTGTTCGATTGGTGAGAGATCCGGAGAGTACGCTGGCCACGGAAGCATCTGTACACCTCGTAGAGCCTGTTGGGAGATGCGAGCAGTGTGTGGGCGGGCATTATCCTGCTGAAACAGAGTATTGGGCAGCCCCTGAAGGTACGGGAGTGCCACCGGCCGCAGCACATGCTGCACGTAGCGGTTGGCATTTAACGTGCCTTGAATACGCACCAGAGGTGACGTGGAATCATACGCAATAGCGCCCCAAACCATGATGCCGCGTTGTCTAGCGGTAGGGCGCTCCACAGTTACGGCCGGATTTGACCTTTCTCCACGCCGACGCCACACGCGTCTGCGGTGACTATCACTGACAGAACAGAAGCGTGACTAATCGAAGAACACGACGTTCCGCCATTCCCTCATCCAAGTCGCTCTAGCCCGGCACCATGCCAGGCGTGCACGTCTATGCTGTGGAGTCAATGGTAGTCTTCTGAGCGGACGCCGGGAGTGCAGGCCTCCTTCAACCAATCGACGGGAAATTGTTCTGGTCGATATTGGAACAGCCAGGGTGTCTTGTACATGCTGAAGAATGGCGGTTGACGTGGCGTGCGGGGCTGCCACCGCTTGGCGGCGGATGCGCCGATCCTCGCGTGCTGACGTCACTCGGGCTGCGCCTGGACCCCTCGCACGTGCCACATGTCCCTGCGCCAACCATCTTCGCCACAGGCGCTGCACCGTGGACACATCCCTATGGGTATCGGCTGCGATTTGACGAAGCGACCAACCTGCCCTTCTCAGCCGATCACCATACCCCTCGTAAAGTCGTCTGTCTGCTGGAAATGCCTCCGTTGACGGCGGCCTGGCATTCTTAGCTATACACGTGTCCTGTGGCACACGACAACACGTTCTACAATGACTGTCGGCTGAGAAATCACGGTACGAAGTGGGCCATTCGCCAACGCCGTGTCCCATTTATCGTTCGCTACGTGCGCAGCACAGCGGCGCATTTCACATCATGAGCATACCTCAGTGACGTCAGTCTACCCTGCAATTGGCATAAAGTTCTGACCACTCCTTCTTGGTGTTGCATTTGCTCTGTCAGTCAGTGTATAATGTTTGAAAATGCAAAATGATGGTGGTATGCAACACACAGTCAAAATACATATGAGTGAAATGTCCTGTTTTCCAGTCAGTGACCGAGTCAGGAATGGAATGAATTAAGCCCCATCTAGCGGCGAGGATAGGAATTGTGCTGGCTGCCGAAGCCTGTCACACTCCTCTGGGGCAATGATTAATGACTGACAGATGAAATGAACTGATATTGGAGAGTGTTGCTGGAATGAAAGATGATAGGAAAAACCGGAGTACCCGGAGAAAAATCTGTCCCGCCTCCGCTTTATCCAGCACAAATCTCGCATGGAGTGACCGGGATTTGAACCACGGAACCCAGCGGTGAGAGGCCGGCGCGCTGCCGCCTGAGCCATGGAGGCTATTGCACAAATATATTATGCACCATTAACTTTGGATTACAAGAAATTTCGGGAGATTTTTTGTTCTTTTACGCGTTTTCTGATGGGTTGCAAAAAATCGGGAGATTTTAAATTTCGGGAGACCTGGCAACACTGGATGGAATGTTATGGCGACGATGGGCTAGTAAAGGGCTAGGAGTGGGAAGGAAGAAGCCGTGGCCTTAATTAAGAAACAGCCCCATCATTTGCCTGGTATGTAAATGGAAAACCGCGCGTAACCATCTTCAGGGCTGGGGACATAGTGATTCGAACCCATTATCTCCCAATTGCAAGCAGCCACTCGTTCAGTTTTAAAATAAGCAAATTAGTTCCGAAAGACTGAAGAACCTAATAGTTATAAATTAACTAATTCGAAATTGAAAAATGGATTTCACTAGAACAATTTAAATTATGTAACGATTCTCTTCTCACTGTATTAATAAATATAGCATGGCGTTTCTTTTTTTATAAGTGAGTGTGATATTCTTCGCGCGCATTATTAAATTAAATTAATTTGCACATTTCTCGACTTGAGGGGAGACAACGAACCCTCCGTCTTTCGTCCACAATTCAGCATGTGTCAAGTTCTCTGGGATACAGAGCAGGCAGGCACTTTCTAGTGTGATTCGTTTATCTTGTGTAATTTGTTTGGCACGGCATGGTAGCACACGTGAATGGCTTGTTTTCACTCTGATGTAAGCCAGTTATGAAAATAAAGAAATCCACGATATTAAACTCAACCCACGTGATGTAAATCGCCTACGTCTTTGCAACTATGTTGCACGTCAATAGCGTTCAAGGCTGGTTATAAAACGATGGATGTGTAATTGTTTTGCTAAATCGATCGTAAGAGTTGTAAACCGAAGACCATGGACTTCATGACTAGCACCCAACATTTCCCTGTATTTAGTGAGCTTTTAATGCCAAGAGATGCGAGAATGTCAGCGTAACTGCTAACAATCATCACAGAATGGGACACCAGATTTACAAACTAAAGATGATTGGCGCCTGAAATGTCGCTATTTTAAAATTTAAAAAATCCCCAGTTCTTCCTCTTTCTAATCCCCCCATCATTTTTCCTTTAACGCCATTTTTAAACCTTAAAATGTCAGATTTAAGGGGAGTCAAGTCTGAAATTGTCAACATCTTCTACAGTTTACCACTCATCAAACCAAATTTAAAACACAAGCACATATTAATAATATAAAGCCCCACACAAATTTGGAGTTGATTAGTTAATTGGCTGCAAAAGTTATTGACAAATAATTTTTATATGTTGCATGGAAAATAAATACTCATTGCGGCAGAATTCTTAATTTTTTTGGGCTATAATTTGGCAGACTTTAATAACAACTCCGGATTTTTGCTGTCAGATAAAAACTATTGGAGATATTTTTTTCAATTTTCATTATGAATTCAATAGGCAAAAATCGAGTTTTGTGCAATTTCAGGAGTTAAAAAAACATGAAGGTAATATTCATCTGATAATAAAATGCACAACTACTTTTAATTCCTCTGCATATTGATGCAAGTGTAATGAACTAGCGTAACTTGGAAACAGTTCTCTAGACACATGAGTAAATAGTAGAAATGTCGAGCTGGATTATTATTTATTATTATTTATTATTATTATTATTATTATTATTTACGTAGGTATGTACGGACTTTATTTGATATAAATCGTGGCCATATCATTTATTATTTGTGTGTTGTATGATCTGTCTTGTGTAACAAAACATGTGAGGTTATGTCACGATACGTGTGCTGTATGTATATTAATAAGACTTTATTTAATGTAAGAATACGTAATTATATAATGTAGGGTAACTTAGGGAGATCCCGACGTGAGGGAGAACTCGACACTTTTAAGCTTAGCTCCTCTGGTAACCACAGTACTCCACAGGTCAAACTTGCAACTACATTTACTGGAGCCGTATGGTTTTGTGCTCATGGTCACCCTGTTAGCTGAAGATTATCACTATAAATACAAGTCATATGAAAAATTGAAGGTGAGTAAGCAAGTGATATATGAATTAAAAGTAACTTGCTATAATATGATGAGTAGGTTGTGTAACGAAAGAGGTAGATATGCGATACTTTTAAGATAATGTTTTAGGTTAGGCGCACTAAGCATGTTTCGGAGAAGCGGTGATGTAATTTCCAAATCGCCAAACCTTAAGCTTGGTAAGTGTTGTGACCTCTTGCCTGCCAATGGAACTCGGGGAGATCTAGACACGACAAGTTGGGAGATCTCGACACTGTCGAGAACTCCCTGAATCTCTAAACCGGGATACATTTTTGGGGACATGGTTTAATGGTGCGTAAATTCTACAATTTGGTAGGAGTAATAAATGATGACAATGTAGTGTATTTGGAGATGTATAATATTTTTGTAATGTGATATTTTTATAATAATGTTTGTAGTGTTAAATTAAACTCAAATTACGAAGGTTGGAGACTGATGATAAAGTAGAAGTTTCGTATTAATCGTTTTGCATCCCAATGGTTATAGGTGGAGGATGCCACGGAAATATGTGTACAAAGGTCTGGTTGGACGATGGAATGCAGAAGATATGGCTGCTGCTATTAAAGACGTGAAAGAAAATGGAAGTACTTTAGCAATAGCTGCGAAGTATTTCAGTATTCCAAGGAATACACTCAGATCCAGAATACTATCTGGTATATCTACCAATAGAAAACTGGAAAAAGGAGCAAGAATTGACAAAGCTATGGAGGACCAGTTAGTCAACTATCTTTTTCATTTCGATTCTAAAGGGTTTGGGCGAACGGTGACCGACTTACGAGAACTGGCTTTTAGGTTCACTCAGAGGAATGGTGTTAAGAAGCATATTTAAAAACCAAAAGGCAATGGTTGGATATGACTGGGTTTTTCAAGAGCCTGGTAATATTTTGAATGTCAATGAAACTGGTGTTCAGCTCATATTTAAGGCAGGGAAGGTTATTAGTGAAAAAGGAAAGAAAAACATGTTTCACAGCACTACGGCAGAAAAGGGATCTACGGTAACAGTAATGGTGTATGGTAATGCTATTGAATATGCTATCCCACCCTTTGTTATAATGAAAGGGGTAAGGCAAAGATACACTCAAATCAGTTGTTAAAATGTCCGAATAATTATTCCTTGATCACCTAAACCGTCACAAACCTCGGGGCAGGATTCGGTTCATAATCGACGGACACTCAACGCACTGCAAAGATCCGGATGTGCTTGATAAGGCATCAGCTGTATGAATAGGGACGTGTTGCTCCCCCCACCCCCATCCGCCACGGTGACTTCACAGGATTATCGGGAAAATTTAAAGAATAGGAAACGCGAAAATGAAAAGAATCCTTCAAATCGAAGGACAACAACGAGAACTCGGCGTGTGCAACGGGGAAGCTAGTTTCTCAAGCAGTCTTCTTTGCTCTGAGAATTACTGCGTAGTGTGTGACGACAACCGTAATGATGCATGGGTCCAATGTAGTGGGGAATGCAGGAAATGGTTCTACGAGGTGTGTGTGGAAAATGGAAACGATGAGCAGTTTATATGTACCCATTGTGTACAATAGTTGCGTAACTATTCGGAGGTCCTACCTAGTGTCAGGTTCTCCCTAAGTGCGGGAGAAGTGGACATTATTGCATCCTTTCTTTATCTGATAATTTAGCATGTTATGAAATGTTATTTTTTTTCATAAATAATAGAAAACATAAAGTAACTGTGTACAAAATCACCTGGGAAATAATTGAAATATTTTACAAATAAAGCATGATCAAAATTACAGGTTTTTGCTTAGCGTGTCGAGATATCCCTAAATTACTATATTATTACCTGTAAATATTATGCGCCGGCCCCGCGATGTAGGGGTAGCGTGCCTGCGTCTTACCCGGATGCCCCCCGGTTCGATTCCCGGCCAGGTCAGGGATTTTTACCTGCATCTGGGGCTGGTCGAGGTCCACTCAGCCTACGTGATTACAATTGAGGAGCTGTCTGACGGTGAGATAGCGGTCCCGGTCTAGAAAGCCAAGAATAACGGCCGAGAGGATCCGTCGTGCTGACCACACGACACCTCGTAATCTGTAAGCCTTCGGGCTGAACAGCGGTCGCTTAATAGGCCATGGTCCTTCGGAACTGTTACACCATGGATTTTTGTTTTTTGTTTAAATATTATGCATAAATCCAATATATGGTTGTGCAACACAGCGTAATAGTCCAGAACAACGCATCTTTGTCACTAGAGTTGTATAGAATATTCTTTCCATTTGTACATAAGTTATTGGAGAGGGTACGAGAAAAACATGTTGTGTCATACTTTTCTAGAAACCTGACAAAGCAACGTATATAAAGAGACAGCCTTGAGTAGTAGACTTGACTTGTTAGTGAAAGACGCTAGTCGAATTCAGTGTGTAAATTCGTGTTATGATTTTGTTGTGTTGGTAGTTGGCTGACATATACAAGTATGAAGGATGAGTTCTCCACCTAATCAAGGAGTTAAGGGGGTTATTTTCAAATATTACATTTACTGAGGCTGGAATCGGATACAGTTCTTAGAGTTAATCAAGAATCACTGATATTCAGATGTCAAGTTATCTGTGTTAAATGTCACTATTATGTCCAACGGTTTATGAGATCTTTGAAGTGCATTGTTGTGCCGAAAATATTACGGGGGTGTCGTGTTCCTTAGAATAAGAGGTTCAGCAACCAGTTCACGGACACATAGCTTATACTCAGTCTATATCACTGCTGAAAAATATATTAGTGAGTGCCACTATTCTAATGTGTATATAATTTGTAAATAAAACTGTACTCAATTGACGTCATCTCGTGTGTGCGTCTTTGTGAATACGATAATATTCAAACATTCTGTGAAAATTTCCGCTCAATCGGATAAGAATTCTGTCGCAATAAGCAACTTAAGAATGAGAAAGAGCTGAATGTCTTTTAAGATAAATGAAAGCAATTTAAAGTTTTTAGAAATATGGCTGCTTTGTCCTGGACTGTAAATTACTCTCTCAGATTTATTTCTTCTCTTACGCACAACGTAGGCCTTCTACAAGATACATATTATACTCCTGCGGTATTATTGAAATGGTGGTCCGAAAGAATGCTCAATCTAATTTTGTCTGACAACGTGAGAAAGACGTAGTTATGTACGGACATTATTATGTCTGCGTTGCCTGTGATTTGTACTCTCAGTGTGAGGAACACCACGGGATGGTACGAGTCCCTATATGAGGAACACCACGGGATGGTACGAGTCCCTTTATGAGGAACACCACGGGATGGTACGAGTCCCTATGTGAGAAACACCACGGGATGGTACGAGTCCCTATGTGAGGAACACCACGGGATGGTACGAGTCCCTGTGTGAGGAACACCACGGGATGGTACGAGTCCCTATATGAGGAACACCACGGGATGGTACGAGTCCCTGTGTGAGGAACACCACGGGATGGTACGAGTCCCTGTGTGAGAAACACCATAGGTCTGCGTTAACCTGTGCGACGTTCAATACTTGTGAGTAGTACCATAACGTTTGGAACACCGTGAGTCTACAATACTCTTGATTAGCACCGCAACTTGAGAAATACCGTGGTTCTACTTTACTAGCGATAAGTACCATTATGAGGGGCCGTTGACCTCGATTTTGGACCCCTTTGGTCAACAAGAATCATCGATTTAGAATTGTGCTTTGTAAGCAGTCCCTTGGTCAGGAATACTAATGTTTCCAATATAGTTTCTGGGAAGGGGAGGCATTGATCATCGTCATCTTTTTAATGTTGATCATGATGATGATCATGATGATGATGATGATGATGCTTGTTATTTAAATGTGCCTAACATCGAAGTCATCGGCCATTAATGGTACGAAATGAAATAACAAAAAGTTCAAATTCATCCACTGACCAAAATAAAATAAAAAATGTCATGAATAATGGACATGAACTCAACAGAAAACAAACAAACAAACAAACAAACAAACAAACAAACAAACAAACAAACAAACAAAAACCAGTGGAACAGGCTCAAAAAAATATCGTAAATAATATTACTTACCAAGGGACCACTTATAAAGCACAATGATGCTTGCTGTCTAAAGGGGTGCAAAATCCACGTCTAAGGCCCAACAGAATGGTACTTATCGCTAGTAAAGTAGAACCATGGTATTTGTCATGTTGGGGTACTAATCAAAAGTAGCAAAGACTCACGGTGTTCCACACAAGATGGTACTACTCACAAGTATTGTACGTCGTACAGGTAACGCAGACCTATGGTGTTTCTCACATAATGGCGCCACTCATAGCCAACGCAAAACCGATAAGGTTCCCCACCTAGGTGTACTAGTCACGGTCGCCGGTATTCCCGTCGTGTTCCTCACATAGTGGGTACTAAGCGCAGGCTAGGCCCAGACCCGCGGTGTTGCTCACATGGGTACGACTCACGGGTTCTGGAAACCCACAGGAGAACCAACTCATTGCTGCTACCACTGCCTTCGTAATACACAGGCCGTACTGTAGAATGCACGCCAAGCCAATCAGCTGATCGATTGAGGCGAGCTAAGCGAATGTTAAAAATTATTGTACTTTTGAATGTAATCCATAAGGATTGGGGGCATTCATGGGACAATTGTGACCGTTGAGAGACAAAAATGTATATTTAAGTACGGTATATTGCATGTTTTTCTCTAAATTTATCACATCAGGATTTACGTAAACAGCTGTTATTAACATAATGAGACCTCATAGTTTAGGTTAGGCATGGTATCTTCACGTGGTGAGTAATATAAATTCAAGGGACATATAACTTCTCGTGTAAATTATTCATTTAATTGTTATCGTACAACACGTTTTTGTGGAAATATAATGTGATACAAATTTAAATAGAGTGTGTGAAAGTTTGCATTTGCCACAATGCTAAGAACTTGTGCGTACCACGGCGAAAATACAACTATACAAGTAAATAAACATTAATATTTTCATTTTCTTCGTGTGGGTGCAGGTTACCTTTATGAAAAAAGAAAATCCCAACCGAAAAAATACCTGTTACGAAGAAGAAAGGTGTATGTTTCACTCATTTTCCAGAGCTGATGATGAGTTCTGCTTTTGACTCCCTTGTTACCCAGATTTACAGCAGAGCGTTTTATTGCTGATACAGAACAAGTTTAAAAGTGGACAGTAACCAATTGAACCTACATATCGTTATTTCTTTGGTTCGTAATGTTGAGTACGCGCTGCCTCTTTTCCCCAAAATAAATGCGAGTAAGGACCATTCCTCGTCAGTTTCAGTGAATGTGGGAAGTAACTAATAGATCTGGATGATCAGTGCATGAATATTTGGGAAAACATGAGCTATTCCTAAACAAAAAATGATACAAATGATTGTATAGAAGAAAAGGTCTCAAGAAAGTCTTCGAAGGATAGTGCCAGAAGTGTCAAAAAGAAACTAAGACAGCTACTGTATTTATGGCCATTTAGAGGTATAGAAGTAACGTTTATTATTGCACGTTTGTTGTCTCCATATTTTTATTAATGCATAATACTTATTTGTTGGGTAGATTGACGAGTAAAACACTGAAGCTTTGACCGCGTAGGTCGCACTTCAAACCTACTTCTCCTATAATTACATGGACCTGACTTTCGAGTTATGATGCGATTACATGTTTTCGTGATCTAACCTGTAATATTAATACAACACTTGTAAATATTTCATAATTACAAAAGGTACAGACGCATCCTGTCCTTGCATTACACGGGTCGGACGGAGGAAACAGTTCGCCTCTTTGTGTGACGTCATCGGAGGTACAGTACGGCCTGTACATCACGAAGACAGTGCTGCTACTAATCACAAACCTATTTCGTACCAATATAGTGGTACCACGCGCAAGTACAGGCAACCCATGGTGTTCCCCGCATGATGATACTAATCAAGAGGAGTTTCATAGTTCTAATTCAATCATCCCTTGATCGCCCCTTGTAGTCGCCTCTTACGACAGACAGGGGATACCGCGGCTGTATTCTACATGTGCGTCCCCCACCCACAGGGAGTCTTTTTGAATTCTAGCCAGTGGATCGATATTGGAATTATTTTTAACTTTCAGTATTGTGTGTTGACTCCGCTGATTATTTTAACTTCATATTTATCATTTCATTCTTCATCCTCATGTTTTTAATTCTAGTAAGTGGATGAATGTTGGACTTTTAAATTGTCGTCGCATTTCGTCTAATTTCGTACCATTACGGGCGGATACCCTAGATGTTAGGTGCCTTTAAACAACAAGCACCATCGTCATCGTCATCATCATCATCATCTTTCTTTCAAGACACACCGTGCTAGGTAGAGCGACTAACCCTTTCATTTTAGCTCCTCTCATTTGCTCGTCTCATTGTGGTTTGCTTCTTCGTTTCGGCCGGAAGTGGACCACGTTATTTCAACCGTTGAGCTTTGAATTTTTTTCCCCAGCATTCCAGCATTCGCTTTCTGCGAGCCTCCTTTCCTTCATCAGTCCAAACGGGCGAGTGCGGGGCGCGCAGCTGTGAGCTCGCATCCGGGAGATAGTGGGTTCGAACCCCACTGTTGGCAGCCCTGAAGATGGTTTTCCGTGGTTTCCCCATTTTCACACCAGACAAATGCTGAGGCTGTACCTTAAGGCCACGGCCGCTTCCTTCCCATTCCTAGCCCTTTCCAATCCCATCGTCGCCATAAGACCTATCTGTGTCGGTGCGACGTAAAGCAAATAGCAACTTCAGTCCACCTCTTTCGTGTTTTTAACTGATCCCTATTTCTTGAAGGTTTTGGTTTTCTTGTTTATAAAGTAGGAAAAGATCCGCTTGGTCAATCTCTGCGAGCTTATACGTGTTACACAAATTAATTCTCCGTTTCCGAATGGTATTAGATATCCTTTCCACATCCAGGCACAGTTCATTGTGATGCCGTTTCTTGTACTCACAATTTTCTCTGATTGGTTCTAAGATCTTCTGTTAAATATTACGGCAACAAAGACATTATTAATATCTTCTTGTCCTAGTTTCAGTTATGCTAAATGTAATAGGGGGGAGGGGTATTTTAAATATCCACAGTTGAAAGCTTTATAGGGAAATGACCTACGAATTTCAGGTAAACAAAATATAATAAATTATGAAAATAGATTCTTTATTTATTCCTAAAAATTATACTCCTTTTTAATCATCGTTATCCGGTCGATTAGTTTAGCAGTTTGCCTTTTTCTACCGCTACGAGCGCTAATGTGAGTTAATGCAGAGTTTCACGTAAGCCTTGTAACTACGTTCGTTGTGGACATTTTTCAAAGAATTAATAAGCGCGTGGGGGCATTGAAACCAAGGAACACATTATAGAAAGACACATGTAAATAAGTTGTCTAGTATTTGAATAAAAAATAAAGAGTAAAGAAACATGCGATTTTAGGCGACTTTTCTGGAACTGCATTTAGGCCGGATGTGATTTTCGAAATGGTTTTTTTTTTAAGTTTGATAGATCTATCCAAGACAGATATTTTCAAACCTTTCCGGGCCCTTTAGCTCTTCAATTTCCGGCACAGTTGAGGTATTTGCTTAATTTTACGTTTTTCGTAGTATGAGGACTCCTACTTTGTGTGGTAAAAATTATTTTCAACATTACAATAGGCAAGTTTGTGTTAAAAAGTATCTCTCTCTTTGAGTCCAACCCTTCGTAAGAGTGTAATGGCATCACGCGACAAGCCTTTTGGTGATCTGCCTCCAAGGAGATTCTGTTTTGGGCATGGTGACTTGCTTGCTGTAAACTCATCCTGGTCAAGCTCTTGATCTGGTCCAATCCATAGCAACGGTGCACGTCCCCTAGGTTTTCAGCCGTCGACTTTTCCCTCTATGATAAGTAAACCTCGGATTTGTAGGTGGTAATAGATTAGAATGCAAAGTAATTTGGTTTGTAGGAAGTGTCATGCAACCCGTTGAACCACAATGTAGGAAGAGTAGCATAAATTCAAGGAGTTCTGTAGGCTGTACCCCTAATATCTATGCAAATCTCATAGCATAACCGTTGTACAGTGTAGGATGTACTTGTTACTGGCTTAAGTAAGTAACGTATCAGCATCTAATAATCCGGACTCTAATGATAAGTATTTTCATTGCCTCTTGTCTTCTGGCAAATGACCAAAATATCCGAGTTGTTTTTTTTGTTGATAAGACTAGACAGTCTTGTTCTGATAACGAGCTGTTTCGGGATCGATTCATTAGATACGGTATGCTGTCCATTACTCGCGAAACTTTTAGGCCGGTCGCAAAATGAGATGCAGGTCCGTGAGGTGACGCAGTTGCTGCGCGTGGTGACCCTGCGGACCGCAGTCTCTCTTCCGCAGTTTCCTGCAAGACTAGCGGTGATTTTGGTTGTTCATAGTGTTGATAAACCATTTTTCTGACTCAGGATTCTTTTTTGAAATATCATATTAAATGTATTTTTTGTCTAAACCACCATAAGCTATATACTGTGTTTTGAGGAAGAATTAATGCACAATATAAAGTCACAGAATACCAATTTATTGCAGTTATAATGTTTTATCTACTGATGAATGCAAAAATAATTGTTTTGAAACGAGAAATTCCAAAAATAAACTCATGTGACAAATACAAATTATTTGTAATGGCTAAACTGAGATATAAAAATTTAAAACAACTTATTTCCATAAACAAAAAGTGCGTTTTAGTGAGAAAAATAACTAACAAATAATATGACGAAGTCATGACAAGGGGGTATGAGAGAAGGAAGTAATTATGAGTATTCTTTTTTTCTTTTTACAAGTTGCTTTACGTCCCATCGACACAGATAGGTTATAAACTGCGTACTGAAACTGCGATCCAACTTGCGACGATTGTCGCCGTGACTCACGCTGCCGTGAAGAATTCGACGTGAGTCGCCCTGCGTCACCTCACGGACCTGCGTCTCATTTTGCGGCCGGCCTTATAATAGAGGTTTAAACTGTTGGTTCAGTTTAAACTTCGGTTTATCTGTTAGTCGCGTATTATAAAACTTAATCTTAAGTTTAACTAGAGATTAATTTACTGCCACTCATCTACCGTTTCAATTGAAATTTAGGAATACATAACCTTACAACATGGCAGAACGAATTGATCTCGAAGATATTTTTGAGGTGATTGAAGAAATACTAAGCGATGATGTGGTTCAAATTAATTAACGACCGCGGGCACCAAGAGTTTTTCGAGGAAGGGCACATCACTTTTATATATGGAACGAAACCGAGTTTTTAAATGGGGTTAGGCTTACAAAACAGACTGGCATAACCCTATTTCAGCAAATTGGTGCTAGAATAAAACATGCAACGAAAAGGTAAGAATGTCAACATTACTTTTTGAACTGTTTGAATGTCAAAAGTGTAAATTTTAGAAAATAAACTTCCTTCTATTTCAGAAATCATTCTGTAGAACCCCTCAGTCAGCTCAGCGGTTTCATGCCTGCGGTAGTATGTTTCTTAAAATGGGAGATTTCGGAGGAATTCATAAGGCCACTATTTCACGGACTACGGTATATAAACATTTCTGTACTAATTACACAAGCAATTCTATTTCCTTATAAGTAAAATTAGGACAGTGTTTATTGTTTTTTCCGCCATTTTACCTACAAGAAATAAACAAAACATTATCGATAGTCATCTTTTCTTGTAAGTCACTGCAAGACGCGTTGCTCACACTATTAATCAAAGCTGGGAAATGAGCCATGAGAAATGGGGTCACCGAATTTAGTTTTCAGTTCTTCCGCTAGGATCGCCTTTCTTAGATATAAGTTTTGAATGTCTACCTACGTTCAGCATGGATTTTGTGACAAGTGCTCGTGCAACGGGGTGACACTTCATAGGGAGCGTCCGAAGCAGTTCTGAGATGGGCCAATCGATCTCCGCCAACTAATGAAAACTAAAATTCTCTTTTAGAGGGTTAATTTAGAAGGCAGAGGTTGGCATTACACATTCAGTTGCGTGGTACAGCAAATTCAAAACAACACCGTTATCGTTGCGCGCGAAGACACCTTAGTCGTAGGGTATGTAATAGTGTTTGTTAGACGAAAATTTGTTGAGATTCTTTCGCATTGAACGAGATTTTTGATCCAGTTTTTTGAGAGTATGGTGTGAAATTATAATTATGCGCGTTCTTAGTGTGAAGAAATAGTATTATGGTCATGAACGTACTTCACATTGAACTACCTAGCTGTTGCGAGTAAACGTCTGTGTGATTGTGCTTCTTACCTGCTGTTTGGAATAAATAAATTCAAAATATAAACTGTGTGCATTATGCTCTGTATTACTTTCATCCTTTCCTTTTCGTGTTTTCCATTCCCATACATAAAAGTCGTGGGAAGGGTTCAACGAAAGAACGAACGAAAGAATGAGGTTATGTTAGATCGTGATTTAGGCAAGTATGGGCGTTTTGGGGTTTTATATGAATTGCATTAACATTTTCAGTAATCAATGTTGCATTTATCACTTAATAGATGTAAATTTACATTAAAATGCGAACGGTGAAACAAAGATACAAGCTAGCGTTATAACAGTATTGCCAATATACAAATACGGTAATTGCAATTTACTTTTCAAGTAAAAGACACGAGAGAAGCTTTAGATACAACTTTCCTACCGAAATACAATCATTATCTCTATCACAATTAAAATTTTAACAAAGTAACAACTATCATCATCGTGTTTACTACGAGGTACTATCGTGGGATTTATTTCCTTATGTTGGCGGAGAGAAAGTGGCCACTGTAGCTTCCATGACCTGTTTTCTCAGCCAACTTTATTTTACAGGAGTGACGGATCTATTTCTCTTATATGATCCTTGTGCTCGTGGAAATTCGCTAATATACAGCCAATTATGATACTTACGGAGAAACCACGTGTTTTGAATGTTGCTCGTGACCCATTTTTGTTGTAGTGCAAATAATCCCGTCAATATGATATTTAACATGCCTGTTAGAAACTTATTTCCATCAGTATCTTGGGGTTATGAGTCGTCGTAGTATGGACCCACAGTCAACACGAATTTATACATATTTACAAAGGTGTTTTAAAGTGTTTGGGAAATATATAGTCAGTTTATACTCACGTAAAAGCTATTACTTAAAATGTAGTATTATTGTAATGGTTCTCCAGTTCAGAGTTACCATTTGAATCTTACATCACTTCCTAGCCTAACGTAACATTAACACTTTTCTGTTCAAAGGTTTTCGGTCCAGATTCGGAATATTTTGACACTTTGATGAAATATTCCTTGCAATATTGTCCAACAAAGGCTTGAGTAATTTCTGCAGCAACAATAGTAGCAATATTTCGTTATTGCAGGTCCTGCACATGAGTTCCTTTAAAAACCCGTCTTTCTTGGGAGATGTTGTACCGCTTCAATAACAAAATCGTAACACATTTGTATCAAAGCCCTGAAGAAATCGTTAGGGTACATTAACTCTCCCCTGTCTTGAAAACGGATTAAGCATACTGCAGGACTATCAGTTGCAGGTAAGGATATATTATCTGTAGACAACTGTCACAGCTAGTTTCTTCTTCTGCTACATGTATTAAATATCCAGCTATCATTGCCAGTGAAACTGATGACAGAGTAACTACAGATTCTGAAAACAGAAAAAAGTAATTATCACTGCTGCGTTAAGGATCATTTGTAAGCACTTTTAAAAATGTTTGTTAAATTGGCTTGTAGATGACCTGTTGGACAGTAATATGCAGACCTTTATAGTGTTCTCTCTGAATTTACACTTTTGTGTACAAAAAGCCTCAATCTGCTCATTCGAGAAATTTGCTTTCAAATCACCTTGTTCAGCTAGTCCTGTAATTTTATTTAGTTGACTGTCAAGTCCATGTTTATTTTTTTAATTTTTGAGTTGATGCACCCTTTCTTTTAAAGTTGTAATACTATGTTTCTGCTTTGCTGTATATAAGTGCTCTTTGTTTCCTACATTTCCTGGCTACTCTTTTCAGTGGGGCCGATGACCTTCGATGTTATGCCTCTTAAAACAACAAGCATCATCATCATCATCATCATCATCATTCTTTTCAGTTTCAAATCTAATTTAGTGCAATATAGTTTATGTTTAACAGAACACTGTGTGGCTGTGGTTTTATATAATGGTTCACTGATAAGTACAGTTGGAGGGTCATTCTCTTCACTGGCTGTAGATGTGCTTGGTTCCACATGAAGTTCAATTTTCTTGTAGGGTTTAGCTTCATTTCCCACTTCTAAAGCCTTCCTCTTAAGAGTGATCTTCCTGTATGTGATTCTGTTTGTTTGTGTCCGGGAAAGTCTTAAAATACGGATGGAATGACGTTCGGAAGTAGGATTTTTAGTGCTGTGCTCACACTGTAATCTGAGTCCTTAAAATGCCTACTGCAAACAGTGGAATGTACATTAGGTTTCCACAGAGATCCCAGTCTATTTCCCTGACGAGAAATTGCCAAGCACCATTTAGTTTTAAGTTCCTCGTCTTTCGGAAATCTATGAAATGAAATACCACACCCTTTTTAGATCTTTGATTTGCAATAAGGAACACTACAGTACACCATGTTTTTTAAAGTTTATTCGATGTTCACATTACGCAAATACGGTCATTAATTTCAATCACTCAATTATAATCACCTGCACTAGCACAAGAAAGCTCATAAAATACAAAAATACGTCTTGACACGCTCGTGAATGTTTGAATGAGTACCTCGCCCGCGCAATTTTATGTCTAAGAAGCGCGCACCTTGCGGCAAAACTATGCGTTTCGCAAGCCCGAGCGGGAACCAGTTTCACGACCAGCGAGGCCTTGTATTTCCCAGCCTTGTGTAATAGCGTAAGCAACGGCAAAAAATTAACGGCAGTCATCTTTTCTCGCAAGTCACTGCTACCAAGATCGTATATTTCTTTCCTCACCTCAGTTTAACTTAGGCCGGCCATTATAAAACTCAACATCGGTTTAAACTCAAGTTACAGTTTTAACTCAATCTTCAGTTTATCTGTTAATCGTGTATTATAAAACTTAATCTTAAGTTTAACTAGAGATTAATTATACTGTCACTCATCTACCGTTTAAACTGAAGTTTAGGAATACATAACCTTACAACATGGCAGAACCAATGGGTCCCGAAGATATTTTTGAGATGTTTGAAGAAATACTAAGCGATGATGAAGAAGTGGTTCAAATTATTGAACGACCACGGGCACCACGAGTTTTTCGAGCAAGGGCACGTCACTTTCATATATGGAATGAAAAATAGTTTTTAAATAGGTTTAGGCTTTCAAAACAGACTGTCATAACCCTATTTCAGCAAATCCGTGCTAGAATAAAACAAGCAACGAAAAGGTAAGAACGTAAACATGACTTTTTGAACTATTTGAATGTCAAAAGTGTAAATTTTAGAAAATAAAGTAACTTCCTTCTATTTCAGAAATCACGCTATAGAACTTCTCAGTCACCTACTAATTGCATTACAGTTTTATGCCTCCCGTAGTATGTTTATTACAATGGGAGATTTCGGAGGAATTCATAAGGCCACTGCTTCACGGACTGTATAAATATTTCTGTAACTTACTAATCGCACAAGCAATTATATTTCCTTACAAGTAAAATTAGGACAACGTTTATTGCTTTTAACCGCCATTTTACCTACAAGAAGTGAACAAAACATTATCGACAGTCATCTTTTCTCGCAAGTCACTGCTACCAAGATCGTATATTTCCTTCCTCACCTCACCTTAACTTAGGCCGGCCATTATAAAACTCAACATCGGTTTAAACTCAAGTTACAGTTTAACTCAATCTTCAGTTTAAACCCTCATTATAATACCGGCCCTTAGTGATACTTCTTTGTACGGGGCTGAGGAGTAAGGAGGGAGTAGTACGTTAAGTGCACACCAGATGTCTCACGGCGATTCATAATTTGTGTTCAAAGATTGCCGAGGTCTACCGATTCAGCATTAAGGAGTCCAGTTATTCCTAACAGTTTCGCGAGCAACAATCTTCTGTAGCACCACATTTCTAGAGCATCAATCCTGGGGCTATCCGCCATCTTCATCGTCCAAGTTTGTGCTGCACAGGTCGCGAAAAGGAAGATCAGAGTTCGAATAAGGGTGAGCTTTGTCTTGGAAGTGTTGGAGGTGTCCTTCCAGATGCGAGTAAGTTTTGCTGTTGAATTTCTCGCAATCGCAATCACAGTCTACGGTATTTGCTTGGTGTGAAAATGGGAAACCACGGAAAACCATCTTCAGGACTGCCGACAGTGGGGTTCGAACCCACTATCTCCCGGATGCGAGGTCAGAGCTCTGCGCTCCTAACTGCACGGCCAACTCGCCCGCTTCCGGTATTTGTGACAATAGATCCCAGATACTCGAAGCGACTGACAGTCTCAGTCAGCAATTCCTGTTATGGCAGGTCAGTTTTTAAAACTGATCTATAATTATCACTTTGGTCTTTTTATTGTTCTTGTTGATATCAAGAGCATAATTCTCTGCTTCACTCGTCTAACCTCCGCATGATGATTTCTACTTCATGAGCATCTGTTGCAATTATCGCAGTATCATCCACATATCTGAGATGGTTACGTTTCCTGCCACCAGTTGTCATGCCATCACTACAATCCTCAAGAATCTCCCTCACTGTATACATTGGAGGCGGGGGTGGGAGAGAATGAAACCTTGTCGCACTCCAGCAGTAGTAGAAAAGATGTCTGAGAATTTGATATTAACTCTCAGTTTCGCAGTGTTCGAAGAGTACAACTGTTGAATCAGGTACACTAAATGTCTCGGCGTCTCCTATTAACTCTCAGTTTCGCAGTGTTCGAAGAGTACAATTGTTGAATCAGGTACACTAAATGTCTCGGCGTCTCCATCTCAATGAGTATAGCCCAGAGCTTTGACCATTTCAAACATTGTCAAAGGCTTTCTTTTAGTCCACGAAGCACAGGAACATCTTGATATTATACTCCCTTGTCTTCTCTGTGAGCTGCCGGATGTTTAGGATCTGCTCACTGGTTCCTTTGCCTGGAACAAACCCGGTTTGTTCTTCTGATATTTGTGGAAGTAAGGGCTTCAGGCTCTCGTTCAGCACAGTGAGCATGATTTTACTGGCATGGGAGATAAGGGCCATCGTTCGATAATTTGCGCAGACAAGTGGAGAACATTTCTTAAACAGCGGTATGAAGATGCAGTAACACCACTGGTATGACCAATTTCTAGATCTCCGTATCTTCTGACATAACTTGTGGAAGATGTCGGCACCTACGTCACCCATGTTCTTTAGGATGTCAGCAGTGATTCCATCTTGGCCTGGTGCTTTCCGGTTCCGGAGCGTTTTTATTGCACGTCCCATGTCTTATCTAAGGATCGTTGGTTCAGTGTCTATTGGGTTCTGGTGACCTGGTTGTGGGTCATCAGTGAACAGCTTGATGCAGTATTCTCTCCATACTTTGGGGATGCCCACTGCATTTGTGACGATATTCCATTGGTCATCTTTAATAATCTGAGTCTAAGGCATAAACTCTCGTGCTAAGCATTTCACATTGCCGTACAGTTCTGCGCTGCGATTTTTTGTCACATGTGCCTCTAGTTCTGCACAGTTTCTTAGTATGTTCATTCTTGTGTCTTCTGCAAGCGTGCTTGATATTGCTCATTTTTTCCATTAGTCGTTCTTTTTTGTTCTGGATCTGTAACTGTGAGCCGGATGTTAAGTCTTATTTCAACCATGACCTCGATAATGTTCTGACATGGACAGCAGTCAATGGTATGATGACAAACGGGGTTAAAAGTCAGGTTGTGAGTTTCACAAATAGGAAAAGTTCTCTCAATTTTAATTACTGCAATGATGAGGTGAAAGTTCCTTTTGGAGACCATTGTTTTTTTTTTTTTTGCTAGGGGCTTTACGTCGCACCGACACAGATAGGTCTTATGGCGACGATGGGATAGGAAAGGCCTAGGAGTTGGAAGGAAGCAGCCGTGGCCTTAATTAAGGTACAGCCCCAGCATTTGCCTGGTGTGAAAATGGGAAACCACGGAAAACCATCTTCAGGGCTGCCGATAGTGGGATTCGAACCTACTATCTCCCGGATGCAAGCTCACAGCCGCGCGCCTCTACGCGCACGGCCAACTCGCCCGGTAGGAGACCATTGTAAGTACCTAGGTGTTAATATAAGAAAAGACCTTCATTGGGGTAATCACATCAATATAATTGTTAATAAAGGGTACAGATCTCTGCACATGTTTATGAGGGCGTTTAGGGGTTGTACTAAGGATGTAAAGGAGAGGGCATATAAGTCTTTGGTAAGACCCCAACTAGAATATGGTTCCAGTGTATGGGACTCTCACCAGAATTACTTGTTTCAAGAACTGGAAAAAATCCAAAGAAAAGCAGCTCGATTTGTTCTGGGTGATTTACGACAAAAGAGTAGCGTTACAAAAATGTTGCAAAGTTTGGGCTGGGAAGAACTGGGAGAAAGAAGACGAGCTGCTCGACTAAGTGGTATGTTCCGAGCTGTCAGCTGAGAGATGGCGTGGAATGACATTAGTAGACGAATAAGTTTGAGTGGTGTCTTTAAAAGTAGGAAAGATCACAATATGAAGATAAAGTTGGAATTCAAGAGGACAAATTGGGACAAATATTCATTTATAGGAAGGGGAGTTAGGGATTGGAATAACTTACCAAGGGAGATGTTCAATAAATTTCCAAACTCATTGAAATCATTTAAGAAAAGGCTAGGAAAATAACAGATAGGGAATCTGACACTTGGGCGACTACCCTAAATGCAGATCAGTATTGATTGAACCAGTGCCAAAGTTTCGTCAGTCATCCAATGTTGTCGCTTCACTATGGTGTTCATATTTGGGACCTTGCTCGCTGCATCTGTGATCTACTCTTCAATTCTCTTCGAAGCCATCTGAATTTCCCTCTTGGTCAGATGGTGCAGAGTTTCGGAGTGTCTTGGAAAATAATTGGCTCAGGGGCCGTTAACTGAGCGAATTACTTTCCAAGAAACACTCCGAAGCACTGGACCACTTATCTATACTTACATATACTTTTAATTAATCGTATCCGTTAATTTCGTGGTCCTTTCTCCTAACGTTCTGTCTGCCGAAGTTGTTTTACAAAATTCCTTCTTGTTTAAGATATATTGCCTGCGGTAATGTTAGGACGACTCACCTTGTAGGATACAAGCTACCGCTATTTGGGTGTCAGGTATTTGGATATGATCTTCAACACAACAGGGAAATAAGGCAGAAAATATACATCGCAAATTATTTATAATATATATCTTTATTTAATTGTACCAAGATATGTTATAATAAGTCTAGAGGTCTGGAAAAATATTAACATCGCATATTCACAACCAGACAACAGACAAGTCCATGGAGAATAATATGTTTTTATATAATACTGATACTTAGTTCAAACAACTCATACCGATGAAATCGTGCAAACCATAACACCTCGCGAAGAAATAAAATGATAAGAAGTTTGTCATTAATTCCAAATCAGTACAAATTATTAGATAATATCATAAAAATCAAAGACTTCTTTTACATTTTATATACTGTATGAACACGTGATTAAGAAGCAGAAATAAATTTCTGCAAACACAGAATTACAAAAAAAAAATCTTTGTGTGTATGAACGTTTGTATTCCTTTTGTGCGAGTGCAGATATACACATTTATTGCAACAAATTCGACCATCTATTGAGGACAAATTATCTTGCATTACATCTTGGATAGGTCAATGCAATCTGCTTTAAAAGGCGAGACTAAGGAAACTTTATACTAATTCATATCACCACCAATGTACGCAATTTACAACCTTAAAAAATCAAGTGTATTACAGTGAATAAGTAAAGATATGAAGGACGCTGAAAGGCACATGTTTATATAATGTGGTTGAGAATATTGTGATTTTTGAAAGATAAAAGCAGTGCGAATCAAATAAAGCAGATGCCAAGACGACGGTACATAATGCAAACCTATATCAAAATCATCAACTTCACAGGAGACACAAATAACCACTGTAAATTGTATACTATGACTTAGGAGTTAGCAATATTTTGTACGAATAAAGTATTAGGAGAGAAACTGGCAAAGAATGTTTGCGCAACAGATTCTGCGCAAAATCTGTTTGCGCAACAGATTCTGCACAAAATCGTGAATATGTACAAGCCAGTCATCCAAAAAATGTCAAAAATTTACAAAGGAGGTTTGCATTTTGAAATGAACACCCACCATGGAGAAAGCAGAGCACCATGTTAGCACAGCACTTTTTTTTACGTCTCTTTACTAGTTCCATAAGACAGTTTCCAGTAATGGATACATGCATTTTTCACATGTTTACTGCAGAAAAATTAATTGTTGCATTTACAACTTCTTAGTAATGAAACACAGCGACAGCTTTTGAACTAAGAACCGGCTGCACCGTGCTTTTCCTATCGGTGACACGACAGTCATCTGCCGAGCTCAATGCACGGTAGATGTGCGCGCATCTGTACTGACTTGGATACAAAACAAGCTCTTAGATTAATGAGTGAATCTTTTTCATTCACCGTCTAAAATTAGACATGTCCTAACGATCTCAAGAATGTAAGGTATTCTCTGTAGAATATATAAATATGCAAATGTGTCTAGATTTAGTTTAATTATGACAACTATTTAAGGAAGTTCGTTTTCATGTATTTAAGGTGTATTTGTAGTAAATAATGTCTTATTGAATCGTCTATAATTGGGTAAATAGCCTGTTGACTACTACACTACGTATGGTTGATTCACGTGTGTTTACTTATCCGGTTCGTCCAATTCAAACACAATTTCAAGAAAGATTCCCGGGTATAAAAGTTGTAAGTCGTACAACAATCCATTCCCGTTATAATAAATTTCAGGCTACAGGAACTGTTCTGCGTGAGAGCCAAAACAGAGAGCGTTGAGTTTTCGCCGAAGAAAGATTAGATAACATAGAAACTTCTAGAACAAGAATACTTAGGCATATTTAAAAAAGTACAAATTTATTATGGCTCTGCGCGAAAGGAGGCTTATCTCTGGGCCAGTTTAAGAAACAGGATATGTAAGACAAACCCGCAAATGTGAAACGAAATTCCGCGAGGAAACCGACTTCATTAAGCAACGTAAACTACAGCGTGTGATTTTCTTTTTCAGAGGTACAAAGAAAGACTTGTGGACAATGAAGGTTGGAAGTTTGAAAATCTATTTTCATGACGTCCACCACCTTGGTGTAAGGACTAATTTAAACATTGGTAACTAACTACTGTTCTATGGTCGCTTTACTGGCGCTGAACTCTGTCGACACGCGGCAACGACAGTCGCGATCGCCGATAGCAAAAACACCACAGAGCTGGTTCTTAGTTCAAATGCTCTCACTATACACACAAACTTTGCAAATTAAAGAAATATTAAAGAATCAATTCCTTTTGTTTTTAATTTTCTTTCACAACAAACACTAATTTAACTAAGTATCAATATTACAAAAGAAACAAGACCATTCACTTCTCACTAGTATACACAAATATGAAAGAAAAACGTTGGAAATAAGTCTTTACAAATAAACAAAATATCGTTTCTTTACACTTAGACATACTTATACAATAGATCGCTATATTAAAGAGCTAATATTAACATGTACTGATGTGTTCAACATTATATTACAAGCAGGGAAGTTAAAATATGTATTATTAAACATGTGATTCTCTTAATAATAACAACAAGAGTTCTAACATTCTATCAGGGGGTGTATATAATGTGAGTAATACACTTAACAACCAACAATATTATCAACAGATAAAACAAAGAACTTTGTTTCTTCTCTGCCACTTAGCATGTTTAATTGTTGCTTGCATCTATCTTGAGTGAGTATTTCTCTAATTCTATCATGTACATTAGTGTATTTCTTTGGTTGAGTTTTTTTGTTATAAATGTATTTTCAACATACCACAGCTTACTATTGTTTTGAACATTGCTAAACGCGTGAACATTCCATTCTGATAATAATAATAATAATAATAATAATAATAATTTGATAGACCCGTTTTCTTTGTTTGCAATATAAATTTGCATTGTAGTAACGCGTAAGCTTCTGTGCTGGAAATTCAATATCATTTACCAAAAGAGATAGCAAAATAACTAAAACGGTAATCAAGACTTTCAGAGGAAATCGATTATGAAATTGAATAGCATGTCACAATAACACAGGACAATTAACACTTAGCTGAAAATATTAAATATCTTGTGGAAAACAAAGTGCTTGTCAACAACTTTTTAACGAAGCATTTACAAAGATGATCTTTCGACCAAAAAAATTAAAGAGGGAAACAACTTGCAAATCTATGCAACTGTTCACATAGCGATGAAAACCACGAAATCAGTAGTCTTACGTGAATCCCGTTAACAAGAACGTGATTTTTTATTTGAAAAATGAAAAGTGCAAAATTTGATAAATAAAATGTGAAAAATTAGAAAAAAATATTCTACAGAAACGACACAATATTCGCGACCGTAGCAATTCTCTTAAAGGCATGAAACTGAAACGATGAACGACTGGTGTATCTCCTGCCTATATTTAAGCATTCTCGAAAAGCGTTTTGCAATAATTTGCGAAGTATTATTATTTCTTTTTGAATGCACAAACAAATACACTGGTGCTAATTCAAAATTTCATAATAATTCTCCATGAAATAGTTTTCTTTAAATGAAATCAGTTCCATAAAACTCAGTTTTTGGTAAAACAATATTGAAGAGCATCTCATATTCTCTATCTAGGGGAGTTGTCCATAGTCAAATTTCTATGAATCCTATTCTGTGAACTCAAACTTAAGTCTTTTTTCTTTCTTTTCTTTCTCTCTCCTGTTTTGAATAATTATAATTTTCTGTACAAATTGCTGATATAAGGGATTACTTCAGATGTATCTATGTGAGAAAGAATTGCTCCACAACGCGTTTCAATATTTATATTGTCATTTACGTGCAACGTCAAAATTGTAGCCTTTCTTTCATGAAGTATACATTAAAACATTCTCCCAGCTACACTTTGAAAATATGATAAAAGTGTTTTTTGACAAGTTCAAACTGTGAAACATTATAATTCTCAAGTTAAGTTTGTTTTCTGGACATGGTTAAAATTTCTTGATGCATTAAAATAAATTTGTAGCCCTTTTCTGGGGAAAAGAGAGTAGGCCCTACAGTACCGGAACTAGTAAACCTAGTGGGGCTCAGAATCAGACGGTCGGCTTTCTGCAAAAGTTGTATCGAATGCCAACCAGCAAAAGCATTTCAACGTCACTTAACCTCATCACCTGAGTGTATTAAACAAACCTTTCATCATATTTTCAATTTTCTTTTGAGTAATATGCTTTTGTAAGTCGATTATTCAGTATTGCGAAATGGAGAATTTCATATCCGCTTCAGGGGTGAACAGTGTCAATTAGGTTAAAACAAAGGTTCGTTATTTCAATCCAGCAATTTGAATGGGTTCAATACAACCGAATGGACGAGTCTCAATTAGCCACGCTTTTGACGATGGACAACGCTCCTGTTTAGACTGCTACTTCAGAAGTAAAATGTGTGACCCGTACTATCCGTAATCCCACAGAGGTTCAATGATATAAACACTTACCGGCCTATCACCACAATGACTTTAATAGCAATGTTTCAGTCTAAGACAACAAATTCTATATATAATACAAGGTAATAATATAGTTATAGTTGTATTAAAAAATAGTCCTGGTCCTTTCAATTTTGATACAAATTAAGGCTTTCGTCTTCAAATCACCCGATCTCTTCCACACTACATTCAAGGCCAAACCTGCACAATACCGTCAAATGGAACAAGAGACCACCCTCATGTACTCATTGTTAACATTCATCTATAATCCACACAGTTTAAGAATCCAACTTGAATGTACAAACAAAATAATTGTCTTTGTGCAAAAAACACATTTTGCATGCTTCCTTATTTTTGAAGTTGACACCTGCATCTTATCAACTCAGTGTATGAAAACTCTTACATTTTCCATCATATTTTCAAACATAACTGCAATATTCGAGCTTCTGAAGGTGATCGGGATGAGATACAGAGAAAGAAAAATTATCTGTAATCTGTACAAAAATCAGCCTGAAGTGATAAGAATCGAGGGCTATGAAATATACGCAGCAATCCAGAAAGGAGTGAGGCAAAGATGCAGTTTGTTCACCCTCCTTTCGAACAGGTGTTAAAGGAAATCAAAGAGGAAATTGGAAACGGAATCACAGTCCATGGAGAGGAAATCAAAACTCTTGAGAAAGGAAATCAAAGAGGAATTTGGAAAGGGAATCACAATCCACGGAGAGGAAATCAAAACTCTTGAGACTGTCCGAGTCAGCAGAAGTTCTGGAGAAATTGCTGAACGGTATGGACAAGGAGGAGTAGTACAAGACGAAAATAAATACATCCAAAACAAAAGTAATGGAGTGCAGTTGAACGAAGTCTGGTGATGCAGGGAATATTAGATTAAGAAATGAAGTGTTAAATGAAATAGAAGAATACTGTTACTTGGGTAGTAGAACAATGAATGATCGCAGAAGTAAGGAGGACATAAAATGAATACTAGCCACAAGCAAGGAAGGCCTTTCTTAAGAAAAGAAATCTGTTCATTTAAAACATTGACACAGGAATTAGAAAGATGTTTTGGAAGACTTTCATCTGGAGTTTAATATCGTATTGAAGTGAAATATGGACGACAACCAGCTCAAAAAGAGAACAAAAGCTTTCGAAATGCGGTGTTATAGAAGGACGCTTAAGGTGACGTAGACAGATCTAAACACGAAGGAAGAGATACAGAACTGAATTTGTGAAAGGAGATAGATTTGGCTAAATACAACCAGAAGAAGAGATTGAATGATAGGGCACTTCTTAGGACAGCCAGGAGTTGTTCAGTTGATTTTTAAAGAAGTTTAGGCGGTAAGAATGGACTGATGACTTAAAATATAGCTTTGTAAGCCGATTATTCAGTAAACAGCATTAGACGGGATAAGCTATGTGAAAAGAAAGGTTTGTTCATTTCATTCCATACAACAGAGTGGATGAGTTTGGATTGATGGTTGACACTCGTGGAATAATTCTAGCTTCCTTCGTGGCCATTTGCTTTCCTCGGACCTCACGGGTATTCGGTTTGTAAGGCCATTATGGCCATTCCCTTTAATCTCAAGATCCCTTTATTCTTCGAATTGTCGGGCCTCTTCAATTGTTCTACTCCCTTGTGTTATAAGATGGTGGTAGCCTAACTGTGCTTTCTCTTGGAAACAAACATCACAACCACCATGAGAAAAATCTGCTTACAAGAAGGTAAAAAAATTGGCAGTTTTCCTTTTGGGGATATTATGGTAACAACATTTTGAGAAGCCATTTATAACCAATCGCAGAGTGCACAAAGTAAATTTTCTCTTACCGAACAAAATGGACGAATTTCAAGGGAAAAAAAAAAGAAACCACTTTTCCCTTTGCGAAAATCAAATGACCATAAACATGTCTTCCGGCCATGGCCACCCATCAACGGTTGCTGATTTCAGACGTGACCTGCACGGTTGCTAGGTAACAATGTCTGACCATCCATGCAAATCTTACAACACTGTCTGGGCGGTTGCTATGGTTACACTTCCGTTACACATTTCGTGGCATTACGTTACACAAATTATCGGCTGATCCCCAGCCATACAAATATATAGTCCGTAATTCTGTCTGTCATTCAGAGCGATATTGAGAAAATGAGAAAGTGGTACCAGCTGTTGAGTGTTGTCTTTTTTTACAATAAAAATACAATGAACCTCCCATAACCACGACTTTTATACTTTTTAAAGAAAAATACGTTTCTCTCAGAGAAGTCGTTGTCGCATATTCGCCACGATGACATAGGTACACAGCTATGTTTATCAGCATGATGTCGAACTGCCGTACATCCTGGCTTCAGCTACCTTCCACACATATATATGAAAGACTAGTACCAGTTATGGGTAGGGTTGCCATACGTCCTGAAAGAGCGGGAGTGTCCTGAATTTGAACATGTGTCCCGACGTCCTGACTGAAATTTTAAAAAATCCCTAAATGTCCTCAATTTTAAAAATCAAGCAAATAATTTTTAAGAAATTCTCAAATGCAAATAATATTGAATATTATATAATTTTGGAGTGGTCTGTAAAGTAGGTATTTTACTTAAGGTATGGTTTCTTATTATTTCTATATTTTATTTTTAATATTAACATCATATAACAAGTGTGTCTTTTCGTAATGGATGGGACAGTTTACATGGAATTACCCAAATACACTCCTTGGAACCATAGATGCCAAATTTTGGTCTTGAGCACTGGGGCTAGGATGAATATATCAAATATTTTTACACGAGCAAAAAGCAAGATTGCGTCCTCGTACCACTATCTGGCACACCAGCAAACTCACCAGTAATTTAGAAGGCTGTGTAGTCGACATACTTTGTCCTTGTGGCAGCCTCCTCATGGGGGAAGTTGTATTAATAATTAATAATACATGGGGGCAAGTTTTCCCGTGGAGTCGGCGGCTATGTTTGGAACTTATCTTTGTGTCCCGAATTTCATCCTGGACCTTATGGCAACCCTATTACAAGAACAATGCAGTGATAACATCATACCTGAACTGTTCACTGAAAAATACTGTCTTTCAGTGAAATTAATGAATTTTTTCATTGTGGAGTATATCACTATCGATAAGCATGAAATATAGTAGCACACCTGGTGACTATGGTTGTTAACGCATGAAGTATGTACGGTCTGACACCATGATTAGCCGGTTCGACTCACATTCGTGGAAATTATTCTTACCATCAGAATGTTGGCCGGCAGGGTAGGGGAGGTGGTGTTAAAGAATTTCCAATCACTAAATTGCGTGCCAAAAGCCTGGATTAAATCCCAAACCTTCTCCGCAGTGCTCATATGGAGTGAGGGCATATGACTCTCTTGATGGTGATTCACTTTGGACAGTTTTAATTAACTTTCTCAAGAGTACACAGAGCCATAGGACGTCAAAGAACAACTCCGAGCTACAACTGTAAGGAAATACTAAAGTACCTGTTTTGATTCAATTCGAATGTTGTACAAAACCTGGAAAGTGTAACTTTTATTCGTAAGATATATTAATAGTCCATTTACTTTACAGAAATTAATTTCGACAATTAATTAAGACAATTTAACGTCATTTCCTCAGAGTTTCTGAGGTATTTGAATATTTTCTTAAATGTAAGTTCATTTGAAACACCTTAATTCATAAAACCATTTAACTGTGGATCTTGCATCAAGGCATATCTCGTTCTATGTGTTTGTACACAAAGTACTAACGTATAGATTATAGATGAACAGAGAAATACAGTCCAAATAATCACTTTGTTGGGCGAGTCTCTCAAGCGATTTGCAGGTATCGAGTTGTTTCAAAATACATTACTTTCATACAAATCTACCCTTTACACATGAATAGCACTCTTCTATTCCCCACAATCAATATTGTTGTAAGTATACTATTAATACAATGACATTTAATAATCCTCACATATTATATACAATAATAATAATAATTTGAAATATTGATCGTTCTGCATTACAGGCTGTTCGCTTCCAAATACTTGCATGTACAAAACCATTTTTGTGATTTATGTATGAGCATAATATGAGAAATATATTAACACAAACCAGATATATTTAACTAGACAGTTTTGTTCACAATGCGGGATAAGAAAACATTCCATTTGATTTGCGAGTTCCTAAAATATATCTGAAGACCTCACAATAAGAAGATTTTTGTATTTGCATAATAAACCTTGATCTAATGCAGAGCGTGGTTAAGTTTTAAGATAGGACGGGAAGGATCACAAGGTCTTTTAGTGACTTTTTTTTCTACTACAAGCATATGCCCCGTTCTCGACTGAAATATTGCAGGTCACGTAAATGGAGTTCTTAGAATTCAAATAAATCAAACAGAATGTAGACTATGGTTGCATACAGAGGCAAGATTCTTCCGAGCTCAGAAATTTAACAGCACGCCAAATGTGTCATTGGAACAGACCTGAGTTAAGCATTGCTTCCGTCTAGTTGTGCCAAAACTGCTCCCGTCATCGGTTCTTCTCCAAATCTTATTATATTTATAGATTACCTCATTTTTTAAACTGACTTCGAATTCATTCTGAGATGGCTTTACAGAGAATCTGATCGAGAGCGACGTGATTTTCATTACGAAAATTGTATGTGTCCCTTGCCTAGGATTCGACCCGTGGACACCTTGCTGATCACCCTAACAACGATGTCAGTGAGCTATTACGTCGTTCTCCCAGAACAACAAGCCAACAGCTTAACCCACGCCGAAACAAGCCCAGTGGTATTTGAAGATCTCAAATAAGCGAGCCTCAGCATGTAAAAGGCACTCTGCGGATACAATCATCATCATCATCATCATCATCATCATCATCAACATCATCAATAACAACGTATTCCAGAAGATACACTAAGCAACAATGGGCGTGGACTAAATTTAAATGCCTCATCAATTGTTGGCTGGCGAGAAAATTGATAAATGCGAAGTGAGATATAATGCATTGCCTTTTTGGTCAACTGTATTAGATTCCAAATCACGTGAAATAACTGAAGTTAGGCCCAGTGTTGCTGAGAAAAATCGCTAAAGGACAGATTTGGAAAAAAAACGCTAGGCAGCACTTGATTTCATTTACAAGTCAGGTCGCATGTAGGCATTCACTAAATTTGCAAGAACCGTAAGTAGTGACCACGGTCTAAAATAAGAGAGAGACAACTTCAAAAATACGCTTTTGTTTATTCTTTCACATACACTTTAAAAATAATGATAAGATATTTAAGTACAGCACCACATTTACAAAATAGAAAAAGAATACTATGCTGTCCTTATATCTCTGAGTTTAAGAGTTAAAGATAGACACATTCAATAGGACAAGATCTTGGCTGAATTTGTCAACGTTTCGTAGCAAATAATTGAAGAACTATGACTTTATAAATTACTACTCAGCCAACAACTTATATTTCCCGAAAACGTATAGGACGTCATCTCGATCATAGGCAAGAATTTTATTTTATCACAAATTTATGACTTATACAAACTTGGCAATAACTTGAAGTGAAGAACATAATAGGAAACACTTAATTTCTTCATAATGGTAGAAATGTTACTTAGTAATGTATTCAAGGACTGTATTCACATGTACTCCTTCCCGTAATAATAATAACAACAATGCAATATTTAGTAACAAATTTCTGATTGACACAAAATACATCTGCTAACCTTCTTACAGCCAGGTCTTCATTTTTTCTACCTTTAACAGGGAGAAACACTTCTATTATTAGGCCAAAGGAAAAATAATTTGAAGTAAATATATAGTGCCTCAGAACAAGTAAAAATGAAAGCATGCAAATAATAAATAGTGATTCAATACCAAAAAACTCTTGTTTTGTTTCATGGCAGACGCTTCAAATTAATTGCTACATGGTGGATTTATATGGACTAGTACCTCAAGCTGCAAAACGGCATATACAAACATTGAGAGTTTGTGTGGCGATTTAAAAGTTGAAATATACAACGATATATAGGTCTGTTTCGAGACAGACACTTCTTCTCTAAAGTAACACCTGACTTTTCTATTTAAAAAAAGAAAACAATAATGTTGCACATCAAAGTCGAAGATGAAATACAGTGTTAACAATGAATTTCACTTAAATAGGTTTTAGTACGAAAATACTGAACATTCCGACAACTTTCACCTTGTATGTTTTAGATTTAAATAAAATACATATTTATTGATCCTTGTTTGACGTATGCATTTGATGGGATCCAAGTAGAGTTTTTTTATCCTTTAGGGAGAAATGGTGCAACTCTTATCTCCCAAAAGGACGAAATTCAGTTTTTACTTTGGATTTTTCAATATAAATAAAGTAAAGTCTGTAGTCTGGTCAATATTTCACTGAGTTTTGATATCAAATAAACAGTTACAAAATCAATTTGCCTGTAAATGACTAATAAAGACAGATAAAATGAGAAATATTGCCAGGTGGTGAATTATTTAAGGTCAGTGTAAAATCAAAATATATACAAAATTCTGAGAAATAAAGTTTGTAGGTTGAGACACTTTGCTATTTGATTGAAACAAATTCTTATCAAACACAAAGGCAGCAATATTAAGAAAAGCTTTGTGTGAATCATACTTCCTTTAAAAAGTCTGCAGCTATACGCACTAGTTCATATACATCCACCATTCATTACTGGCTTAAGTTTGTCTCTCCCATACACCGAGGATCGACAAATGAGCTATCTTTTATATGGGCACCACTGTAACATTTCTCAATTTAAGTTTGCAACACTACCGATAGCGAAAAAAATGAAGCCAAGATCGCTAAGCGTTCATTTTACGAACAAATTAGAATGTGTAAAATTTCAATTCCTGCGTTTGCGCAGTATATGGGAATTATGTTTTATTCACGGACTGTTAGTATTTACGCGTTTTATTAAGGTCACCAATATGGCGATGTAGCTGTGAAATCTTGTACAATGTAAGTCGTTTAAAGAGTAATCGTTTGCATCAATAGGTAAAATTAACTGGCACCTAAAAATCCGAGAACTCATTATTATCATGTCTACATTCATTGCACGCACTTATCTAAGTGGTAGTGTAAAGTAGTCACTGCGATAAAGTCGAAGATCTTTATAGTGCAGAATTGTCAACATAGCGCGTAGCTGTCAAGTGAAAAATGTTACAGAGGTGCACCTATAAACTGATAATCCATGGAGAAGAGAATATGAAGGCAGTCGTGCGGTTGAGGCCATGGAAATTTTAGTAACTCATACGTAGTACACATGAAAGCTATATTTATCGAAGTGCCCATAACGAGGATTGGTCGCACGTACAGTGGCGATAGAAGCAGTAGCAGCTCCCCCCGTGCTGGTCTGTTCAACGTGACATCCAGCCACGTTCTCACTGTGTCACACCTGTACGCACCTTGTGGTGGGCACGGCCGAGTGCGGCGCCTTCAGACACTCGTCCTTCGCGCTCGTGAGATCGATCAGCTCGGCGTAGCCACTCTCATCACTAACATTGTCCTCGTCACCAGCCTCCGTGCTCTCCTCCACCACGTCGTCTTCTTCGGACAGAGAATCCAGCTCTAGCGTTTCGACCGTCAGCACTGTGGGGGGTGGGAAAGTCGCGGAACGTCGTAACGTGACCGACAGACCATCCAGATCTACTCTGCGCGTAGGGACCGTGCCAGCAGCCCCAGGCCTCCAATCCACTTCACCACACTCCTCAGAGTAGATGTACGGTAACGAAGCATAGTCTTTGGATTCTGAAATACTGCCTTCAAACCTCTTTATCAACCTACTGATTTTGTCCTTGCTACTGTCGCGCAGAGAACCGTAGTCCTCTTCCGAAATGAGGGTCTGACCAGAGGTTATTGTTGAAGATGTATCCGAACTTCCACTGCTCGAGATACTTTGCAAACTATTTGTACCTTCATCACTCTCAGATTCACGTTCTAAAAATACTTGGTCGTCATCGTCTGACACCGAATCTCTAACCTTATTGCCAATAATTAAAAGTCTCTCGGTATGAAAACTCTTACAGCAAGGCTTGTCAAAATTCCAGGACACGCCCTTCTGTTGCTGAATCCTGTCGGATCTACAGCAACTGTTGCGCTCCCCTAGAGCAACTTTGTGTTCGTCGTTCATGCTCTCACGGTGTTCATCAATTATAGACACGATTTCACGATAACTTTTCTCACTGTCTTTCTCTGAAAATCTGTGCAGAATATCCACTGTTTGGTCTTTTTCAGACGATTCTCCCGTATTACCACGTAACCTCAAAACTTCTTCGTATCCTCTTTGATCTCTCTCCTCCGCTTGCTCTTCGTCAGCGTCCTCCTCTTCCCTTTCTTCTTCCCCTTCAGGTTCCTCTATCTCATCTTCCTCTTCCGCCTCTTCTTCTTCGTCTTCCTCCGGCAAGTCATCAACGATGGTAGACGATAGTCGATGCAGAATGCGAGATGATGGGAACCTCCTGGAATGAGTTTCTGGCTGTGGTTCCTCCTCCACCTCCTCTTCAACGCTCTCTTCAATGACCATGAGTTTGGGGGCAGACTTCGATCGTTCTAGGGGCGGCCGGTAGTTGTGAGAGCCGGTAGATAGGAGGATCTTCCGCCGAGGGAGAGATGGGTTGTCGTAGACAGAGTTCGCCAGGGAGAGACGCGCATTCTGCCGGCACACTTTATCCCTCTTGAATTCCGACAGCGCCTGCGCCAACTTGGCCCGCAGCTGCGACGCCATGCGTCTCGCCACGGCCTCCTTGGGACATAACACTGCATGGCAGCGCAGCTCCTGCTTCAGTTTGCGACCCTCATGACGGTACACCTGGAACAAAGAGAGGAGACATCAGTACAGCCAATAGTTATCACCGAATCTAACACAACAACAAAATAGAAGACACCCAGGACAGAAACCCTCCCAGTGGACACTAATGCCATCTATCACAGGGCGTGATTAAGGGAACATGGATAATTAACATGAGGAGAACCAAAATTCTAACTCGAAAATTTAATCAAACTGTTAACTGAGGGAAATACGGTAATGTACACGGTAGCTTCAAAACTAATTCGCCTAGTAGCAGGTTCATATACCCCGCTCTTTTGTAATGTAGCGAGAGTAATATAACTTCTAGTTTCGGATCGCATGAAGAGACACCTTGCCCTGGCCGCGTGGAGACTGCCAAAGTCAGCAAGATACGGAGGAGCAGCCCGAAACCATGCCCTTAGTCGAGTAGCTCGTCACCTTACTTCCAAGTCTTGCCAGCAAAAAGTTTGCAACATTGTCGTTTCAATGTAATATAACACACCTCGTTATACAGTACTACCCCGGTTTAGGGAGAGACACCGATGTCTTTCAGAATAGTAGTACATCTGAAGGGATGCATAAAACTCGATCGCAAGGGGCTGGTGGACCACCCGGTATAGGAGTACTGGAAGAGAACGTGGATTGAGTAGCTTGCTGCTTATAAATTTAACTCACTCGTTCAGACGACTACTCCACCTGACATCATCAATACCAAGTGCTGGAACACACGATGTATGTCTTCGTCTTCAATAAATCACCGTATTTTATCATCACTAGGGTTCGGAAGTTGAGGAAAAACTTTTTTTTTCTCGACTGTCTGAAGATGAGGCCCAACGAATCACATACCTTCATTCTGGGTCATAGTAGGCCAGAAAAGGGTTTGTTTTATTTGCCCTTTTTTTCTTTTTCGACCCGTTTCTTTGACTTATTGCTCATTTTTTAGATTTTAATTGCTGCTTCGCCTTCACCACATTTTACTGCCCTTTCTCAATTCGAATCATCATTAGTTTCCTTGGTAATGTAATGGTCTGTGTCCTCTGGAGAGGCCAGGTGCAGGTCTTATGGTATGACGACGCAAGCACCCAGACCCCGTGCCATGGGAACTGAACAACTGTCGTCGAAATTCCCGACCCTGCCGGGAATCGAACCCGGCACCCCTGTGACCAACGGCCAGCACGCTAACCATTTAGCCATGGAGCCGGACATTTGAACCATATCCGACAAGAGAGAAAATAAATTAAATATTAAATTAAATTAGTGCTTGAAAAAACATGGGTGTAAGATTAGTGCAGTATTAAAAGAATAAATTTTGTATGTGAGTATTTTGAAAAGGAAGACGTCACAAAAACAAACAACAAAACCCGACACTTTACACCTAAGCACGTGGAGATGACAGTTGTGATATACTGCAAAGCCAACTGAGGTAAAGTTTACGAATTCCAATTTCTGTAATTCTAGTGTGGTTAAACCAAATATGATTCCAGTTATATTAATTTCAATTTCTTTCTCCAGGACGTCCTTGGCGGGTTCGCTGAATTCATTCTCGGTGGGAAAAAAAGATTGCATTCTAAATTCTGCAAATACTTCTGATTTAACAAACACGGAACTACTACTTTTAATTATGTTAATTTAAAAATATATAATATCTGAAAGAAGTTTTTCACTCATATAATTTTGCACTGTACGCTGAAAACCACCAGACTTTTAATTTTCCATTATATTCCTTAAAACTTAAATTATTAATGAATTTGGGTAGGATTTGTACGTCCTTTTTGCGAGTTTCATGTCCTTTTCTTGTATTTTTCGGTTTATTTTTTCTATTCTTAGGCAATTGATGGGTCTTCAACTTTTGAGCCCTAGCAATCATATTAGTTATCGCAAAAATTCGTAAATCAATCCTCCGTATTCTTTCTTTCTTTCTTTCTTTTTAGATCTTAGCAATTTCTTTACGGAGATTTTTGCGATTTCAGCTAATATAACAAACTTCCAAAGGTTCCATATTGACAACCACAACACCCAAGTGTACTACTTCCAGCGCAGTTTGACCGGCATCCACCACAAATAAACAGTGACGTATTCACATCAACATTATTTCACTAAATATTATATTAGAACATTTTAAGCCAACAAACATTTCTCGCAACGTCTTTAAAGTGGCACATTACTTTTTTTTTGTTTTAGTGTTTCGACTCGAGGCTCTATGCAGCGTGTTAACAACCGATCTCATATTCGTCTACCGGCTTTGACATCCTGCCAATATCTCTTGAGCCCATCGATCAGGGCTTTCTTCCGCTCCTCTGGTAAAGGGTTTCTCCATCTTCTGTGTTCTGTCTCCACCATAAAACCCTGATAGCTTTTCACCATCCTTCTGAAACTAATCCTGTCATCGATATTATCCTCCGTAATGCCCACTTCTCTCAGATCTTTCTCACACTCTTGGAACCACCTCAACTGAAATGCCTTTGGTTTTAGAAAATTCCAGATTTTCTTTGTGAGCCGGTCGTTATTCATACGGAAGATGCGCCCATAAAACAGCTTTCTTCTCCTTTTGATTGTTGTGTATTTTAATTTTTATTCACAACGTATCACTTTTTTAAGTGATCAAATAATTCAAATTTTATCTGAAGATGGCCACAAAAAGTTCGAAACATGTCGTGGGTGTTTAAGATGATTTTTAAATATAATCATTATAATTAAATATTGAATAGGTGGAACTGTATAATACATTATTTTTAAGAATAGAGTTCATCAGTAGCTGCTACAGCTACTGCCTGTCCCAAGCCCGGATAAAGGAGGAGGGTTGGTTCCCTGTAATAGAAGGAACCCAGACGATGAGCCACTTACCCAGCAGAAGACTCTCGGGAAGGAGTTGGGTGCTGCACAGTAGGTGATACGGTGACTCCAGTACTCGGTCAGGCCATGTTCCTTAGTAACAGCCTTGAGTCCCGCCTGAGACACCGTCAGCTTCATGGGGACATCAGGCTTACAGCTACCCGTGTAGTTCTTCCAGAGCGTAGATAGCGGCTTCTCTACACAACCCTCACCTGGAAACACACAACACGGCAGTCGTTAACAACTTCAACAGCAAATGTAAATACAAATGTATGTCGAACGACCAGGTTCATTTTGGAAATCATGGTGCAAGGAAACAGAAAATAATACAAATTTTCATTTGATTACAAATAAACAGGTCTTACAGGGGACTGCCTTTCACCCCTGCTATTTAACGGTACCCTGGAAAAGGTAATAAGAGATTGGAGATCAAGAATGATAGGAAGGGAACAACAATACGCGATGAAGATAGGATGTGGAAAAGGTGTGATCCTACTTGACTGCCTAGCTTTCGCGGATGATGATGTACTACTGACAATCAACACAGCCGCAAAACAAGTAGAATTACAAAATGTGGCCGCCAAAACTGGCTTAAGAATATCTTTTGAAAAAAAACTGCGTATATGGAGAAAATAGATCTCGCAGACAGACTCAAAACCAAATTTGGGGAAATTCACCGTGTTCAGAAATTCCAGTACCTGGGAGAAATTCTCATCCCGAAATGAAATGAGAAAGAAGCGATAAACAGAAAGATGTAAATGGCTTTCGGACTATGTCATGGAACTTAGCAAAATTAAAACATTATTGTACAGTGGTCAGAGCAAGGTGACTACATGCGGCGAACAACAACGGACCCAATTATTGAAAAACAAAAAAAGGGAAAGGGAATTCCTTAGGGAAATCTTAGGTATAAAGAAATCATTAGATTCACAACACAGCTTGGTCTAATCAACATAATAGAATGCCTTTTCTAGATGTAGGTGTGCTTGTCTGTCTTAATGCAATCGTGACTCTACGCCTGATCGAATTATGTGCTCCTGGATTTCTTCTGAAGCCAAATTTGTCTTCTTCCAACTCAGTTTCAACTTCGTCATTTCATTCTTCTGTAAATAATACGTGATCAAATTTTGCAGGCGTGACATCCTAAACTAATGGTGCGGTAGTTTTCACGCTTGTTAACACCGGCTTTCTTGGGAATGGGCATGAACCTTATCGCGATCAAATAACTAACTAAATAAATAAGTAAATAAATAAATTAACTAATTAATTAATCGCATGGCCTAAGCTACTCTGTGTAGGCAGTTTGAAATTATTTAGCTTGCCTATGTGTCAATTTCGGAGTTCCATATTTTTCTCGACCAGACTGTAGAGAAATCAGAACTGTGTAAGGAGATGTTTTACATACCGACATCCTATAACATACCGTCACCATAAGAACTTTTCAATCAATCAATCAATCAATCAATCAATCAATCAATCAATCAATCAATCAATACTTATCTGCATTTAGGACAGTCGCCCACGTGGCAGATACCCTATCTGTTTTCCTAGTATTTTCTTAAATGATTGCAAAGAATCTGGAAATTTATTGAACCTCCCCCTTTGGATAATTATTCCATTCCATAACACCCCTTCCTAAAAACGAATATTTGCCCCAATTTGTCCCATTGAATTCCAACATTGTCTTCACATTGTGATATTTTCTACTTTTAAAATCAAACTTATTCGCCTACTAATGTAATTCCAGAACATCTCTCCACTGACAGCTAGGAACATACCACTTAGTCTAGCAGCTCGTCTCCTTTCTCCCAGATCTTCCCAGCCCAAACTTTGCAACACTTTTGTAACGTTACTCTTTTGTCGGAAATCACCCAGAAAAAATCGTGCGGTTTTCTTTTGGACCATTTACATCGTGGTCTACAGATCTCTGCACATAGTATTGAGGGTATTTAGTATTTATAGTAAGGATGTAAAGGAGAGGGCATGAAAGCCTTTATTTACAATCCCGTTTGTGTGATTACCCCAATGAACATCTTTCGTTATGTTAACACCTAGGTACTCACAGTGATCCCCGTAAGGAACTTTCATCCCATGAACGCAGTAATTAAAACAGAGGACTTTCCTTATTTGTGAAACTTACAACTTGACTTTTAACCCCGATTATCATCATACCATGGCATACTGTCCATCTCACAACACTGTCGAGGTCTTTTTTTCAGTTACTCGCAATCAATTTATTACTCCACAAGAAGCGCTATCTCTGATTCGAGTCCTTTACGCATTTCAGTTATACATGTAAGCCTAAGAAACTAGTACGCATGAAATAAGGGGAGTACTTTTAAAAATCAAGCCCTTTCTCTCCCTTCAAAATATCTTCTACCCCTTCCGGGTTTAAACTCGACATTTCACGATTGACGCACAGAAGTAACTACGACCTGGACATTTTAGAATCATTCTTCTTAATCACGGACGGTCTTAAAAGGGTTAACATGAAATACACTTCTCTGCAAATGTGATCGGTGACCACTGGTGCCCTTTGACCTACATTGGGAGTGAGAACTCGGCAAGTGGCTATCAAAGAGATCCTCTTGTCCGCTCGTGGGAACTGGAGCCTCCTCACACGATCGCCTTCTACTCTGTCGTAAGACTAAACTTAAGATGCTCTACCTCTCTCTCCAGAACTCGGCCCCCTAAACGGTAACACAATAATCACATTAAAGTCATCTGACATCTCCATCCAGGCGGCCTAGGTTGGAATCGCTGGGAATCCCGGGCATCTGCCAACCTTCGAAAATTAAAAAAAAACCCGGAAGATTGTAGAAACTTCGCCAAAAAAATGATCATAAATATGTCTTTCAATAAACGAAACTCAAATTGACAACGGTTAATTTATTTGCTTTAACGCATCATTTACGAGAGACATATGTGTGGAATTTGAAGTCAAGAGGTGGAGGATTCAATGCATCAGACAAGAGGGAAAACTGACTCAGAGCCTAAGAAAGTAACACCAATGTGTCTCTCAGTCATGGCCATCCATCAATACTTCACAACACAGCCTGTACGGCTGCTAGGTAACATCGCGTCTCACATTTTATGTTTCGCTAATTTCAGACGACCTCCAACTATAAGAAATATTTATGTAAAAATGCGTTCTCCCTGGAAGACCCAGTTTATGACGACGGGATAAACTTTTTAAAAAAGTATGTGACCAAGCTGAGTGTTGCGGGAAATTAGAAGCGATAATTATCAGGGCGCCAAAGATCGAAGAATTACAAAATTATAATCCTTTCTTGGCCTTATGGCCCGCAGACTTTATAGTGGTTCTTCTTCTTCCTCTTCTTGGGTGAATGGTCCGTATTGAGGCCCTAGGTTCGTTTCCCGACCATTTCGAGGATTTTAGTCGCGTATGAGTAATTTCTCAGAGACTGAGGTTTTTATTTGCCTCAATGTACAACCGCACCAAAAGTGGAAAAGCGATGCAAGAAGAATAAAATATTCACATTTAAAAAAAAAACACTTTTCCTTTTGTGAAATCAAATGATCATGGAATGGTCATGGCAATCCATCAACCGCTGTTAATTTCAGATGGCACCCTGCCATAAGACAAAGCCTGCACGGCTGCTATGGTTACATTTCCGTCACATATTTTGTGGCATTACGTCACACAAATTTTCGGATGATCCCCGAATGCCACTATAATGTAATTGGGATTAGAAATCTTGTAGTGCGAAATAAATAAATAAATAAATAAATAAATAAATAAATATATAATAAATAAATAAATAAATAAATAAATAAATAAATAAATAAATAAATAACAGGACGAGATCCCCTATTCTATCCCCTTTAATTTGACATCATCTGGCTGCTTGCTCGTCCATTTTGACGTGTTTTACTCTAGGACTACTAGAGGGCGGACTAAACAGAAACTCCTGGGCGTCTATGGCGGCCGAGTCATTTCAAATTCCCATAAACCCGAATACTTCCAAGTACCTATTATTCATTAACTGTGCTATTCAATATTTTAAACGTTTTTAATGTCTTTGTTCCATAGTTTTCAATCTTTATAGATGTGAATTAAGTACACATATTCAATTAGAATTGGTGGACAAATTGGAAGACCTTCAGTCCGAGACACGCGACTTCTACTTCACGTGTTCCCACAGTATTCCGGGAGGCACCGCCCGCGGCGCTGGATAAGAGCCAGCCTCGTTATTACAAACAGATTTGTGCAGCAGGTTGCTGGGATGTTCTTTAAGCTAGAGATCAGTAGCTTGGCTCATCACATTATATCACAAAATATTATAATATTATTTTATAGATCCATCTCTTCAATACAATACAATCCACTATTTCATGTGGTTAAAATTTTTACATAATATTTAAGAGTCATAGGTACATGTTTCACCCTTTTTATGGCCATCATCAGCCTATATCAATCTTAAAATTATTGAATATGGGATCTTTCTAATCTTATAAACTATAGAATAAAATTTTGAACAATGATCTCATAAAATGAGATACTATAGCATCTAAAATGATGACAATGCACAGAAAGTATGTTAAAAATACTGTAAATTAACACTTTTGAAGATTATAACGTGGTTAATCTCGAATATTTGAGTGTTTGAAACCAAAATGGATCCTCCTTTTATACATCATTAGGACTATGATGGTCTTGAGTGTGAAAGCACACCCATAACACGAGTTCAAGATAGTAAAATCAATGCACAATCATCCAAGGGGGAACCAGCAGTTCCTCGTTAAGTGCTTCCAGCAAGGTACAGTACCCGTATGAGTGGAACGAGTGATTGTGTGTGAAAATGATATGAGATTATTGCACAATAAATTAAATATTGGTTTAATATAATAATTTAAATTAAATTAAAAACATCCATATTGTATTTACGAAGTAGAAGTAGTCTAAAAATAGCTAGTAGTAAGTACAATATTTAACTTAGATCTAGTCTTGCAAGGATACAATTAGTTAAATTTTCATTTAGTATTTTTATTAACCTTACTAGTATTTTTACATTCTTATTTCTGTTGTTGTGTATTGATTTTTTTCTCAAACCTGTATTATGTAGGCAGTTACTTTTTCTTTCATTCTTCTTTGCATGTATATATTCATATTTTCGTCTTAAAAATTAGTGTTATTTGTAGTTCTTAGTATTTTAAGTTAATCAATGTCATTGTATGGAATAATAATAATAATAATAATAATAATAATAATAATGTGTGTGGTTAAGTGTAAGAAAGGGCCAAGAGCCCTAACTTCGCCACAGAAAATAAAGGCTTTATCTATCTATCTATCTATCTATCTATCTATTTATTTATTCCACACCCATAACACGAGTTCAAGATAGTAAAATCAATGTCAAATATTTAACATAGAAGTGCGAACGTATCAAGTGTGTTAAAATATATACGGTTGATTTATCAGAAAGTCGGAGAAAAGAGATAGGACTTCTTGTAGGAGACGTAAATCACATTATACCAGGCAACTCAGTTTGTGAGGACAATTTCACGCACTCTGTTGGCTACATTTATTGATACGAATTTAGATTTAAATACACTTTAGGAGACTGGTTTCAAAGGTTACCTGGAGAAAGAAAAGAAGGAACTGGATGAAATCAGGATAGAAGGGAGGAGGAAAAAATACAGTGAAGTAATGAATGGAAGCAGGAAACCAACCGAAATTCATAATAATAATAATCCCAAGTAATGATTGAAAAGTTACATGAAATCGCAGAGAAAGCAGGACCCAGGATCTCAATGAAAAGACATTATATAGAATACAAACATAACAAAGAAAAGCATCTGGAAACAAAGTATGGGAAAGTCAAAAGGTCAGATAAATTTAAATATATTGGTGAATGGATCCAGCCGAATGGGCTCGATAAAGCAGCAAATAATGGAGGGGCCAGAAAGATGATGTTAGACTATAGATTAGTACAGAGTGAAATTGAACGATATCTTACGGGGCAATGATCAGACATTGTGGAACTGTTATCAAGCCAGAGAGACTTTCTGATACTCAATAAGAAAGGGGAAATGGATGAGCCAGAGAAGAAAGAAAAATCTTAAGATCTTAGGACCCGAAAAAATAAAGGAAGGAGGAAGAGGAGAAATGAAGATCTATACAGACACACAGAGAAGATCACACACTGAAGTTTTTTGGGCACCTCACAAGAATGCTAGTGGTTTTACGTCGCACTGACACACATAGGTCTTTTGGCAACGATGGGATAGGAAGGGGCTAGTAGTTGGAAGGAAGCGCCCGTGGCCTTAATTAAGGTACAGCCCCAGCATTTGCCTGGTGTGAAAATGGGAAACCACGGAAAACCATCTTCAGGGCTGCCGACAGTGTTATTCTAACCCACTATCTCCCGGATGCAAGCTCACAGCTGCGGGCCCCTAACCGCACGGCCAACTCGCCCGGTTCACAAGGATGAACTAAAGTCGACTAACAAAGAAACTAACTACATCAAATTGAAAGCAACCACTAAATGGGTAGAAGAAACAAGAAAAGACATGGAGGAATTCGGCATCAATCCAAAATAAATCATTAATAGAGATCTGCATCAAGCTAAAATTGATAAATTGGGGTTTCAGGAAAAGAAAAATGAAACGTCCAAGAACATATCGGGAAGAAGAGAGGATGAGGAATCACAGCGAAATGAATAATAATAATAATAATAATAATAATAATAATTTAATAATAATGATTTAATAATAATATGGCCTCAGTTACCGCGTGCAGGCACTTTAATTTGACGTCATCTGGCTGCTTGCTCCTCAATTTTGACATGTTTTACTCTAGGCCTACTAGAGGGCGCAGTAAACAGAATCTCTCTCGGTCGCCTATGGCCGAGTCTTAATGAATTTTATATCAGGTGAACAATAAATGTGTCAAATCTTTTACATGCCGACATCGTAAGACAGACACACACACACACACACACACACACACACACACACAGGCTTAGCACTGAAAGAGACTAGTATATTTCAGCACCTTCAAATATCAGTAGCCTGAGCTAGGATCGAACCGCCGAACCTAGCCCAGCTCCGGTTACTCAGATCATCTAACAACAACCAGTCCGCACTGGTGGCAGTTTACGTAAACAGAGGACGTGGAGGCACACCACGATTGCCACGTAGCGTAAGCACCAATAAAGCGGAAGTTAGCGATGGTCACTTTCAGCCTCGGTTTTCCTGTTCACATTCCAGAAAAATAACACTCTAGTTCATTCACGTGACAGTCTTCAAACTACATCAACGGTCATATCCTCATTTGCCATCCACAAACGATTTTCAATTATTTCTGTTCACACTTTATAATTTATTGATAATCGAAAGCTACTCTAGGAATGCGACAAATGGAAGCAACACTGGTCTCAAATCTGAACCTTGCGGTACCCCCGCACAAGCTGGGAGACGATGTCAACAACGTGAGGCCATTAGTAGTCACGTTTCCGAGCGTGCCACGGCTCTATTGTTTCCCTGCAGCCTGGTTATTTCTCGTTGTGTAACTGATGAACACTGACTGAATCACGGCAGGGATGAGCCTCATTGTAACCACATGACCATGAAATAAGAGAGCAACATGATTACCTAATTTCCAGAAAACACCATTCGTAGACGACGTTTCCGGTAGCTTACAAACATCTGTTCAACTGGCGGAAAGAAACACGTGAAAGCTATGGCTCTATGAACTAACGAGAAATTGTTACGAAAGCAACTGTTATCCACCAGCAAGTCCATCACCGTAGTGCTATTAGATGCCATCCTCGAAAGCTCCGGTTCGTTTTCCGGTGCTGTCTGAGATTTTAAGAATAGCAGAAGGACTGGTGTGGCCGGTGGTATTTGAAGGTGGTCAAATACGTCAGCCTCGTGTCTGGCAAGTTAAAGAACTCCTGTGGGACAAGATTCTGGCACGCTGGCGTCTCTGAAATCGTCCAAGTAGTAGGGACGTAATTCAATAATATTAGATATTTAAAAACATGTTTTCTAAACAAAGAGAGAAATATTTTTAAAAGTCTCAGAAAGGGGGTTTTATTTAGAAGGTGATAATTATTTTAATCAACTTGAAATATGCTCCAATATGTGAAAACTAAATTTAGGATGCAGTTACGTCGATGGGTTAGGAAAGGTCTGGGAGTGGGGAAGAATCGGCCGTTTTCTTAATTAAAGTACAGCCCCAACATTTGCCTGGTGTGAAAATTGGAACCCACAGAAAACCATCTTCAAAGCTGACGTTCGAACCCACTATCTCCCGGACACAACCGCAGGGCCAACTTGCCCGCTAGTTTGGTAGTCATGAAAATGAAAGTAGGAAGTTAGTATCATCAGATTATGTCCCCCCCTTTATTAAGAAAGCAGGGCTCCGAAAGTTGTATACAGGTCTTGGAACTTCTGAAAATACGAGTGTGTCGATAATAGATCAAAATTATTTTCGATAAGGGCAAGAAATTATTTTCGTACCGTTTCAACCGGTGCTTTCTTGTACAAATCAGATTTTTATATTGTCAAATTCTCTCGAAATCTGGAAGTCTTACAAATTGAGATGTATGTTTACCTGCATTTTTTCTGTAAATTTTCAGGAACTTCAAAGCTGATACAACACGAAGAGAATGAGGTCACATTAAGAGTTACCGTGGGATTGAAGGACGGCTGCACAGTTGGCACCATGCCATACGAATTTAGATTTCTCTATTTTACAGCAATGGACATAATGGAAGTTCGACTTAAACTACTCCCTAAAGTATCAAAAACTCTAGTGCTTCATACACCTAGATATACAAATAATCCTACAAAAAGGTAAGCTAAATTAGAAGCTAATGGATTAGAAACTCTCTACAGATCAATTGTAATAGCTCTGGCTTCCATTCTCTCTCTAAAAAATAAGAAAAGAAACACCACAACCTCAATGACCGAAGAAAAAGCTCTCCTTTCGAATGTGGATTTGACCCTAAAAGTTCCGCACAGCTCCCTTTTTGTCTACGATTCTTTTTGATTGCCGTAATTTTTATCATTTTTGATGTAGAAATTGCCCGCCTTCTACCGGTTATCATCATCAAATATTATATCATGAACGATTATTAGCACCGACATATATGTATGTTGGGTAATCAGCCCTAAGGCTGGTTGGATCCTGAACAACTCCGCTATCAGCTGTCATAGATGGCCTAGGCATCACTGAAGAGGCATACTAGGGAAATGAGGAGTGAGATAGTTTCCCGTTGCTTTCCTCAGCAGCGACACAATTCAGCACAAGCCGCCACTACCTGCACAACTATGGGATGACGACACGAACTGGGGGTTATAACCTTTCAGCGCTATGTTAATAATCATAATAATAAAAATAATAATATCAATGGAAACCGACAAACCAAAGTTCGCTGGCTAGTGGATGCACAAAAGGACCGCACAGAAGTCGACGTTGATCCAATGGCAACCACAAGGAATACATACAGACAAAAGATCAACAGCCGTAAATTTGCACCCAAGAATCCATCTGAGAAAAGCTTGAAACTCAAAAACTGATGGACACAAGAAAGACAGCAGGCCCATAGCGAAAGGATGAGGAAGTTTTGGGAAGATAAGAAGAACAAGAATATGAAGAATACCACTGCTGTTTAATGGTTCTACGTGCTCCTTAAGGGGCTAAACGAATGTGTATATATAATATTTTATGGGCACATTAAGAGATGAATCTAAGGAGATTAGTACATAGGAAAATTAGTCTACAAGAAAAATGGAAGGCATAACTTTATAGCTTAAGGAGGTTCCCAAGGACTTGGAAGAAGTGGGGATCCAGGAGGGGGAGATACAGGAAAGAACAACCTTTAGGAAGAAAACTGCGGGAATGAGGATTGCACCGGAGACATCTCGGTTGAATAGCTACAAAGGATACATCAAAGACTTAAGAACATCTCGAAGGAGCGCAAAGAAAAGGGAATAAATTTGAGAGATAGAAGATCTGGTGGATTGTGTAAACGTGGTCCATGATGACCGTCACGAATTTAATTAAAAATAATATCTCTTATACGGACACTGTTTTTCCCATACTGGAACACAATATTCAGCAGCCGAACATACAAGGACGAGTACAGAATTGCGCAGCGTATTTTCATCTGCTCCCGAACTGCTTCCTATTAGTTTCTCTTGAGCCAGTGCAATGCTGTTTAAATGACACGAATCGATCAAGAGCTATTTTGGGGATTAGTTATGATGAACTTCGATTCCAAATCTCTCTCTCAGCTTCCCGTAAATTTCCACGTTATGCAAATGAAATGCCGTAACCTCAGCCTTATAAATTGATACGGCTGGAGTCTCCATTTCTGAAAGTAGTCCTTTAATATGGTAAGGTTAATCGTCAGGTCATTCTCGTACTGCATGAGATCATTGCTTTGGCGTATTAGTGCAAGGTCACCTGTAAACCGGATTTTCTTCGAGTTGGTACCTGGCATGTCGTGGACGTAGAGATAGAACTAAATGGGGGCCAGAACTAATCCTTGAGGTAGACCATTATTTAAAAATATCCACTTACTTCCGAGAACCTATAAGAATGTATGTTCTTCAGTAAGAATACTATCTTCTGGTGAGCGTGATATCACGGTCAACCAATAAGCCTACAGCCTAGAACTTCATCAAAAATGTTGAGGGCGACATGTGGAATAATATTGCATATTAAACAATACATTTCACTTTCAACAAAACAGTACGAAACCTTTACAGTGGAACTGATATTTTAAAACCAAAAGACACTCGCGAGATGAGCACCACAGAAGAACCGAGAGTCGTTATAAGAAATAACAATATCTTTGGGAAAACGTTTAAATTATGTTTGTCCATCTGGCATAAGAGGACAGATAGTAACAATAAGCAATCAATTGTAAGAGGGAGCACTATAAAAACAGGGGTGAATAGACAGCGACTGGGTGCATTCACTATGTAGAGAAGCCTTCGCAACATGGCCACTGTTACAGTAATAAGCCTTCCTCGCTGGGTGACATTAACTGGTTTCTGCGAAGAAGGCACCAAGATCTCTGACAACCAAAGCGGCCATATTATGGCTACTATTTCCGCGATTCTTATTTTAACGTTCTCTTCCTGGATGTTTATATCTATATCCTATTCCTCTTCAATAGGTTACTTCCAGAAAAATAAACCGCAACGTGGAAAACTTGTAGATTACGGAGATATTTAAATGTTTATAAAAATATGATTATTGCACCTTTAAGCAATTTATTCATTTCATGGCCAGATACTATTCACACTAGGGCGGAAACACGACTTTACATTGCATAAATCAGTCATCATCATCATCATCATCATCTGTTTATCCTCCAGGTTCGGTTTTTCCCTCGGACTTAGCGAGGGATCCCACCTCTACCACCTCAAGGGCAGTGTCCTGGAGCTTCAGACTCTTGGTCGGGGGATATAACTGGGGAGTATGACCAGTACCTCGCCCAGGCGGCCTCACCTGCTATGCTGAACAGGGGCCTTGTGGAGGGATGGGAACATTGGAAGGGATAGGCAAGGAAGAGGGAAGGAAGCGGCCGTGGCCTTAAGTTAGGTACCATCCCGGCATTCGCCTGGAGGAGAAGTGGGAAACCACGGAAAACCACTTTCAGAATGGCTGAGTTGGGAATCGAACCCACCTCTACTCAGTTGACCTCCCGAGGCTGAGTGGACCCCGTTCCAGCCCTCGTACCACTTTTCAAATTTCGTGGCAGAGCCGGGAATCGAACCCGGGCCTCCGGGGGTGGCAGCTAATCACGCTAACCACTACACCACAGACGCGGACGCATAAATCAGTACTGTGATCAAATAAAGATAGTAACTATGAGCTAGGCTCAGAGCTTATATGAACACTGTTGAAAGGAAATGCCTGTAATTGACAGTTCTATACAAGGTCGTAGTTTTAAATATTTTTATTCTTGTTATCGTCTGGATTATTATTTCTGTAATTATTATTAGTAGAGATTATTCTGTCACCATCTGCTATAATGAGGATGCGTCCCTACTATGGACGCAGATAGATAAATGAATAAATAAAGTCACGAAGCATACTGCTGAATAGTTTTTTTTTTTTTTTGCTAGGGGCTTTACGTCGCACCGACACAGATAGGTCTTATGGCGACCATGGGATAGGAAAGGCCTAGGAGTTGGAAGGAAGCGACCGTGGCCTTAATTAAGGTACAGCCCCAGCATTTGCCTGGTGTGAAAATGGGAAACCACGGAAAACCATCTTCAGGGCTGCCGATAGTGGGATTCGAACCTACTATCTCCCGGATGCAAGCTCACAGCCGCGCGCCTCTACGCGCACGGCCAACTCGCCCGGTCTGCTGAATAGTAGACTACGAAATCCATGTGTCACAGGTAGCTGGCCATTCATGTAAAGTATAGGTCTAAAGAAGGCTGTAGATTAAAAAATGGCCAATATTAATTTGTAAATCAGGAAACCGAATATTGGAAGGCATTAACGAATTCGCTGTTACAAGACTCCAAAACAGTGTTACTGGGTAGAACAGAGCGGTCAGCAACATGTCTAGCCGCTTTTGTATCCATGGACAGGCAGAAGGTACACAAAGCAGAATTGAATGGGAGTGGAGAGTGAAGACTTCCATTGTACATAACCTCGGCAGTAAATCTGATAGAATAGTTATGAACGAACCTGATACATTGCATATGCACATATTCATGTAAGACAGGACATTTTTACAGGAACTGACACAACTGTATGCGTTTTCATGATGTAGGATATACGGTATGCAACATATGTACAATAGAAATTTACTATTTGATAATTTGCATCATATTTTTGTAAATGAATAGCTGTTACCGGTGGCTTCGCTCGCGTGGAATTCGTGATTTGGTGAAAGTAATCGTTCCTTGGTACTGCACTAAGACAATGTATAAAAATTCCTGAAGTATTAAAACTACCAAAAATTGAGCTTTATTTACCCCAGAACCGCATGAAAAGAATTCAGCCCATTTTCGGTCCTCCACACACCCTTAAATGGATTTTCCGAAAATTAAAAAATACGTTCTCCATTAACAAATATCAATGTTCACATCTGTAACATCCGTTTTTGAGATATGCTAATTTTTTTAATTCCCCCGTTTTCACTTTTTTCAAACCCCCCTAAATGGAGTTTCTGAAAACAAAAAATAAGCGTTTCTTTATTCCTAAAGGAGATTCCATGTGCCAATTTTCACGTCTGTAACGTTCGGTTTTTTTTATATATAAGTATGTTCATAAGAAGGATTGAACCTCCTTTTCATTTATTTTAAGCCTCCATAAGTGGATTTCCAGAAAACAAAAATGATACACGTTTCCTCACTTATAAAGGAGATCGCAAAAACCAATTTTTACGCCTTTAAACTGTTAAATTTTAGAGATACAGATATACGCATTTTGAAAATGAACCCCTTTTTTCACACCCTTGACGTCGGAATATCCAAAAATCCTTCCGTAGTGATCACCTATACCTACACTGTTATATAAATGTATCCCCGAACTTTCATTTCTTTATGTCCAGTAGTTTTGGCTCGGCGATGATGAATCAGTCAGTCAGTCAGTCGGTACGTACATGTTATTTTATATATAGGCCCTATAGTGTCTTCAGGGGCTGCCTGGCCAAGGCGGTAAAGGCGTGCACGGTTCGCTCGGAAGGACGTGGGTTCGAATCCCCGTCAGCAAGTCGTAACATTTAAGAAACGGGATTTCCTCTTCCGGAGGGGCATATGGCCCTGAGGTTCACTCAGCCTACACTAAAAATGAGTACCAGGTTAATTCCTGGAGGCAAAGGCGGCCGGGCGTAGAGCTAACCACTCTACCCCATCACGTGCCGCGGTTAACAATGGTGGAAGCCTCTACCTTCCACTCCTCCAAGGGCCTTCATGGCCTGTACGGAGGTGACTTTGTCTTTGCCTATAGTGTCTTTACAAACTTTACTATACACAGTGGAGTTCATATTTGAAAACAAATATCATTAAAAAGTGTTCATCAAAGTGTGCAAGGTTACATTACAGCATCAAACATCTTATTTGCTTTTATTTATCATGGGTTTAAAGACGAACTAAAAAATATACGAAATTATACAAAGAAACAAAAAAATCATCAAGATATTTTGGCAGGAGAGAAAAATTCATTTCTGCCAGTAATTCGCAAATTACAAGTTTTAGAGCAGAGTCTATTTATGTTGTAAGTGTACAGTCACGTTTGAGGAATAACCCAGGTGGTCAAGTTCAGGGTCACGGGACTGTCGTTAGTCACGGTGAAGTAAGCGCAATGCAGCAACATCACTCTTCCGTTCCCAGTGCTTGTTAGGTAAGACCAGCGAGCATATGCTCACACTGACACTAAACAATACAGCAATTATTATGGCCTAAGTGACATGTAATTCACACAAAATTAAGATTTAGGTATATATTATAATTTATCCTGGCAATTCTTTCTAAGCCAAATAACAATGATAAATCTAAATCAACAGTGCCGAATTTTATAAATTCTGTTCAACCGTTTTCCAGGAATGACATCGCAAACAAACTAACTAAACAGGCAAACTGAACGAAATATGGAGCAGAAATTTGAAGAGTATCATACAGACAAGTTTATAATTTTCTAACTTGTATATCCTTTTCTCTTCTTTATAGCGGACAATCTTTGTGGGCCTGCGGCCCCTTTTCATCCGTAATGAATTATTAATTTATAAAAGTTATACTTCTCTGTTAGGGTTAATATCTCAAAAAAATACATATTTTATAATGATTTGAAAATAAAATACAAATGTTAAAATTATTTTACATATTTCCTGTAAATATGTATTACATTCATATTTATCAGTTGATTTATTACGTTACTTTCATTTTTGTCATTTTATTATTCTTTAATACATGTAGAAAAAGGTTTGTGTAAATATTTATATAATATGCAATAGTTTTTACTATACTTAATGATAGAAATTCTTGTATTTTTTATAATTTTACATATTTCATTACACAATTCATAAACACAATCCCTTGTCCGTCCCAACGTTGCTATGAAGTACAGAGTGTATTCGTAATGCTGAAGGGCGGCAACTGGATCAATTTGAGATAAGGAACCATATTCCGGAAACGATCGTGTCAAAAGTTAAGCAAAATTCTACTCATTTATATCCGTTTACCTGCACAAGTTCCACAAGCTGATACATTTACAACAAATATTCGAAATGGCGTCCCACATTCGTCAATGCAGACATGGCATCGTCGTACAAAGTTCTCTCGTACCCGTTCGAATATCCTCGGTGTCATCTGAACAGCGCCGCAGGCAACGAGAATTCTTGTAAGGAGATCCTCTTCAGTCTCATACACAATCCCATGTCGTTGGCTTCCGGCAGAATAAACCGTACACTGCCTAGTGGGGCTGGGAAGCGACTATGCGAAACGAATTGCAAGTTCATTCGCACCGAGCATTACCTCTGTCTCCTACTTCCCTCCCTTCCCTTCCCTTCCCTTCCCTTCCCTTCCCTTCCCTTCCCTTCCCTTCCCTTCCCTCCTATAACGTTCATGTATCCACAATGACGCACACAAAATGCTGTCAACTTGTGTACGCGGATTTATTTACAATTATTTACAATTTGAATGCACAAAACCTTAATCACTGTATCACAAACAAAACACTTCACTCCGAGACCATCAACAAAGCCGCCATTTTAACAATTGCCTATCACTTCAACATGGTGACTCCAACCACTGCATGTCAACTATCAACTTTACTAAGCCAATTCACATACTTCAAACACTCGCCGGCGCACGTCTATTCAGAACAACAACTGTTAAACCATGATTCTTACTAAACAATGACTCGTCTCTACCACCCAGACCACCTCTTATACATGTGCCTGACCAGGCTTCTAAAAAAGATACATTTTCTCGTAAATTCTAGAGTGTTTAAGACCTAGATATAATGTATAGAATATTCTACCGAGTTCGCGCCTACCCAGAACCATTCTGGATGTTACAGTGTTTTTCACAATTCTGTAGTAGATTACAAAACATTAATACAGATAATAATAAATTACTTACAGGTTCCTACATTAACTAAACTCATAAATATCTGATATACAAATGTTTCATAACATAACCTCACAAGTAATGCCATCGTAAAGTAATAATGATACTAATAAGTGGTTGTACATCACAAGGAATAATAATAATAATAATAATCGTAAAATAATGGTAATAATAATTCGAGCTCGATACTTGCATTATTTACCCATGGGTAAGAGAATATTGTTTTCAAGTTATATCAGTTTATCACACTTGCGTCAAGCCATACGCCATTTCATTTATGTTCAGAATGTGTGGTGTGTCGCGAACGACCTGAAAAGCTGCCCGTATTGTTTATACAAATTCATTTTCTCTGTCTACGGAGTCAATTTCTGCGCAACAAATTGTACACTGCTTAGTGGGGCTAAGAAGGGACTATGCGAAACGAATTGCAAGTTCATTCGCACCGAGCATTACTTCTGTCTGCCACTTCCCACTTCCCCTCCCTTCCCTCCACTGACGCACAGCAACAGGCTCCCGGAAGTAACGAAGTAACCTCGAAAAGAAACATTTTCTCTGCCAGTCGGATCGCTCCATCGTTCTTAGCATAACGAACTTGTCCTAAATTTTGAAACTGATAGCTTGGAACTGAGGAGACTAAAGAATGACATGAAGTTTCTGCACAAAACTGAAAATTCTATTATTGACAACCCTGACATTTTATGCCTCTTGAACTTCCACGTGCCCCGCTTTGATGCGAAGACAAGTGTAAGTTTTCATAATAAAAAAATAACCTCGTTTATTAAACAGCCGTAACTACGCACACAGTTCAAGAATACACTGTAATTAAGACAAACTTGTCAGTCAAGGAATGCACCAGATAACGTTCTTTATTATTTAACACGCTCGAAGATGCAACGCTGCCGCCTCGTATTATGTATGTCTTCACTCACAACAATGTAAAATAAGTTACTGAACGAATGAAACAATACTCCCAACGCCAAGTGTTAGAACCAGAAGAAAATAATAGTTAAGATATGAAATCACAGGTACGATATATTTTTTTTATTTTACTCTTTCTTATAAAGATTAAAATTACTTGATTCAAGAACTGGAAAAAAAAATCCAAAGAAAAGCAGCTCGATTTGTTCTGGGAGATTTCCGACAAAAGAGTAGCGTTACAAAAATGTTGCAAAGTTTGGGCTGGTCAGACTTGGGAGAAAGGAGACGAGCTGCTCGAATAAGTGGTATGTTCCGAGCTGTCAGTGGAGAGATGGCGTGGGAGGACATCAGTAGACGAATAAGTTTGAGTGGTGTCTTTAAAAGTAGGAAAGATCACAATATGAAGATAAAGTTGGAATTCAATAGGACAAATTGGAGCAAATAATATTCATTTATAGGAAGGAGAGTTAAGGATTGGAATAACTTACCAAGGGAGACGTTCAATAATTTTCCAATTTCTTTGCGATCATTTAAGAAAAGGCTAGGAAAACAACAGACAGGGAACCTTGCCACCTGGGCGACTGCCCTAAATGCAGATCAGTAGTGATTGAGTGATTGATTGATTGATTGATTGATTAAATTAGATCAGATGTGAAATACTGTTCCCTTCTCATTGGAAATATACCTATTAGAATAGTTCAGATATTAGAATAGTTCAGATATTAGATTATTAGACTGATTCGAGACATTAAAAAAAAACATGTAAACATTTGGCACTATAACTGGGATTAGAAATCCTGCAGTGCGCAATAAATAAATAAATAAATAAATAAATAAATAAATAAATAAATAAATAAATAAATAAATAAATAAATAAATAAATAAATAAATAAATAACATGAAGAGATCCCCTTTTTTATTGTCGGTATATTTCTGATACTCCCTGTATAACATTGTTAATATCTGTCCGACTCGTTGGTTGAACGGTCAGCGTACTGGCCTTCGGTTCAGAGGGTCCCGGGTTCGATTCCCGGCCGGATCGGGGATTTTAACCTTAATTGGTTAATTCCAGTGACACGGGGGCTGGGTGTTTGTGTTGTCTTCATCATCATTTCAGCCTCATCACGACGCGCAGGTCACCTACGGGTGTCAAATAGAAAGACCTGCACCTGGCGAGCCGAACACGTCCTGGGATATCCCGGCACTAAAAGCCATACGACATTTCATTTCATTGTTAATATCTGATGATGATGATGATGATGATGACGCTTGTTGTTTAAAGGGGCCTAACATCGAAGGTCATCGGCCCTTGTTAATATCTAGGAGAAAAGTAAATAAATAAACAAATTTAATAAACTACAATTTAGAGATTGGGTGTAAATAGTTATTAGGTTTAATTCTAACGTTTACTGTTTTTTTTAAATTTGCTTTACGTCGCACCGAAACAGATAGGTCTTATGGCGACGATGGGATAGGAAAGGCCTAGGAATGGGAAGGAAACGGCCGTGGCCTTTATTAAGGTACAGCTCCAGCATTTGCCTGGTGTGAAAAATGGGAAACCACGGAAAACCATCTTCAGGGCTGCCGACAGTGGGATTCGAACCCACTATCTCCCGGATGCAAGCTCACAGCTGTGCGCTCCTAACCGCACGGCCAACTCGACCGGTTTTACTGTTGTTGAAGTTAAACAAATTGTGATAAGGAAAAGCATGGATGTATCAAAACACAATTTGGATTACAGTTTCAGATGATCCACAACAAGGGGATGGGAGTATTCCATTCACAAGGTGTGATAATCGAACTGTTTTATTCCTTAAAAACAATTACCAGGATTCACCCTCCCTTAATACAGCACAGAGCAAAATTAATATGAAATTCAGCTAATTAACTTAGGCCGCGCCATCTGTCGTGTGGAGAATAGCTACTGTAGTTTATTACCAACCCGAGAACATGAAAATTGCATTAAACTTCGGTGGATGGCACTAATACAGCAATAAAACAATAGCGAGGTATTCATATCCCTCCATTAACGTTATCAATCCCAATATAGTTACGATCCCTTTACAACTATACGAACCAATTAAGAGAAAACGGAATGGCAAGGTGGCACGATGAAAGTTAAATTATCCACCTGAAGTCAAAGTGTATTCAAAAGTCATTTTACAGCTCTAGGTTTCAAATGCATTTTTATAGCCCGGAGCAAGCAGTTTTACGATCAAAAGGGCCTTGACCATGAACACCAAGTGACTCGACTGAATTTAGCAACCTTCACACGAACACAATATGAATGGAATTTATGACCAAGCAAAATATTAAGTTATTGTGTCTTAGCAAACATACTCCTCAGAGTTGAAGGTTCTGTAAAGCAAAAAACAACTGTTTACAAAAGAATTATGGTCATTTACTTGCTTGGCCAACAGGCACGTGTTTCTGACTCCATCACGTGTGGTTTGTTTTGACAGGGTTCTCTCAGAACAGAGCAATAAACTTCGCATTTGTACATCATCTCCCGTACAAGAGGAAACCATTGAATCATGGTAGACTCTTACTATTCTGAAATCAGGAACACTTTGGCAGAAAGAAACAGTTCAAGCCTGTTTGTGATCCATTCAAACTCAGAAATGATATGTACTTGTATTGTCTGAACAACCACCAACATGGGTACCTTGTCAATTGATCGCCGTCTTTCTAAGTGTGTGTGTTAAGGCAGGAGGCGGGGCACCTCTTTCTTCGGCAGGCACAGAGCGAGAATTCTAAACTTTTTTTGAACAGACATCATCACACAATTATACCAAAACAAATTAAAGAACATTCACAAAAACTGCAATAACCGAAAGCTCCGGTGCAAAAAGAAGTGACTCCATTCGTACGAGCTTGTCAGAAACCACAAAAGAATGTTGACTAAACACTTTTGTTTTTCCACGGCACATACCAAAGCAGACCTTTTATTTACAACTAGTAAATGTGCCCTTTTTTACATCGTATACTGATTTCTAAATTACTTTACACGCCGTAATTGAGATTTCATTAAATTTATTAAAGTGCAGACCTCCACTTAGAGATTCACTACTCCCACACGGTACATTATATTAACAAACCATTTGCGCTATTAGACACCCTTTTTATCCTTCTACATGTTTGGTTCTAAAACATTATCTCGTATCTGCCATATTTATGGGTTAAATTGAGCTCGAAACATTGAATAGGGAAATTTGACTACATTTTTAACATTTTACATAATTTTTTGAATACTTATTGTACCGGGAGGTACACCTCTACTCCGCTCTTTCAAAATCATCGCCTTAATAAACTCCTCTATCGATCAAAAGGTGAAATTGATACTAGATGAAGTTGGAACGTTAATCAGAAGATGTCACCACTGAAATATTAAGTAATTGTGTTATTGTGAAGTTTCCTAAACTGATTGAATTTCTCCTTGTTTTGTTTTGCTATACATCAAGAAGTTTGGACTTTTTCCCCAGATGTCACTACCAAAAAACTCTGATCATGCACCCTGTTGCAACGTGGAAGAACTTAAAGAAGTTTCGTATTCCTAGGTTTTCCATAACTGAATCTATGTTCATTTATTTTTGGGTTGGCAACACTTCTCTTTCGTTCCGCCAGTTTTGAATCTGGCCAGTCAGGAATTTTTGTAATTAATGTTCAACCAATCCCGCATTTCTTGTTCACTTTGACTTAACCAATAAAAATTGAGAGAGTGTGTCCGAATTAATCCTGATTTCTCTCGAACCTTCCCTGAGGGTATATAAACTGCGACTTTTCTGGGTACCTTGTCAATTGTCTTTCTAAGTGTGTGTGTTAAGGCAGGAGGCGGGGCGCCTCTTTCTTCGGCAGGCAGAACATCTACCAGGTAATGGCCACATAAATTCTTTTTTCTGTAGCTACCTCCGCAGCTTTATCCGAGGGGAAGGTCCGAATTCTTAACTATGTAACAATACCTTTCTAAAATGTAAGTTTTCTTTCGGTTAATGTAAAACTTCATAAAATCTTTAATTGTAAATCGGTGATAGAGAGTGAGTTACCCTCTCGAGCTCCCCTTCATCTTGGTTTGAGGTGACTCCGTTTTCGCAAACTTTTCTTTCCTGTAATGAATTACAGTTATTTCCATGCGAGCCACCTCGGTAGTTTGGGACTAGCCCCAGTTTCATCGGCCGAGAGCCATGTAGGTTTTAATTTTTCATTATCTGGGAGCGCTGTGTACACCTCCGTTCAGTTTGTGTTTGGGCCATTTATTTAACCTGTTCTTTCCCGCAAAGGCCCAGTAGGTTGGGTACTAGATACCTCTGTGTAATACTATTTCTATTTGTAATTCGGGCCTTGAGAGGTCAGAGAGTGTTAGATGTAATGTTGCTGGAAGAAACTGAGAGCCTGTTAGCTCTTTTCAAGGTGTTGTAATAATGAAGAGTGCCTCTGGAAGGCTAGATACTGTAATTTAGGGAGCAAGTGCTCTTAAATTAGGGGATTTTTGCCCTTGACTAAATTATTCCTCATTTTGAATTGTAAATTTGAGCTGGTAGCTCAGGATTTGTAAAACTAGGGGCCTGAAGCCCAAAACTGTTAAAGTTCTGAATCTTGGAGTTTTCCAAGCCTTGTTTCAAGATTGTCCATTGTACCTGTCATGTTGTTATTTGTTAATTTTTGAAATTCTAAAGAAATATAATCTTTGTTAAAGTTTTAATTCAATTCTTGATGTTTTAGTTAGACCCATTCAAGCCCGCAACTTCTTTTACCTCTCTCTGCGTTCCACAAATACCCCGGAACACTTATGTATAAGTCAGAATCATGAAATTTGGTCCACACATGGCCATTGATCGTGCCAATGTGCGCACCAAACTTGTTGATCCTATATTTATTATAAGTGTGTCAAACAATGAAATATCCGTGTAAAAATCACCAAATTTACGAACAATTCTGAAATACAGCCAAATCTAACGTATAAAGGAGAGAGATAAGACGAAAAAGTCATAGGACCAAAGTTGTAGATCATTCTAAATTGAACTGAGATTGTGCCATCCGTTTTATGATACGACTTACCATTTAGCCAACAAATACCTCAAATGAATGTCTGCACAGTCATTAAAAATGCCAACATATTTCGATATATTTGGGGGTAAAAAGTGAAAATTTTGAACTTCTTGGATTTTTTCCTTCGGATAGAGGCTAAAAGCTATAATTTCGTCAAATTTCAATTTTCTACCTCGTCTGGCAGGTTGTGTCGCCATTTTGATTTTGGGGACGGTGGATAAAAGTTAGGAAATTCCTGAAAATGTTTTAAGCCCACGAAACGTATAGATTGTCGCTTTGGATAAATCATACGACTATGTTCTTATGCTGAGCCCAAAATTCCAAGCCCCCCCCCCCAGCGTGCCCTTTCAGGGAATTTTGAGAATTTTCCCTTTTTCTAGCGATCCTGGGATCATCAGCTTCTCCGGTACCAAGTTTCAAATTTCTGAGATTTCGGCAAGTGCCTCATTAATTCACGTCTATTTTCATTTTATACCTGTATATATATATATAGATCGCTCCAGACCGACTTGCTTTCAGATGTGTCTTTTTTTTTCTTTTCTTTTTTTTTTGCACTGAAGCGCACTAGAATTTAGCAAATTTTCTCCGAATGCACTGTTTATTCTGCTGATAGTACAAAGTAGAACAAAAGGGAATGAAACACAACGTATTCAGCATAATTATGTCGCAGACAGTAATGACATAATATCCCAAGTGGTAAGTCACATACAAAAACCAAGGGTATTGTAGAAAGGGGTTAATTTAACGACAAATATTTATTCGGCAACTTAAGGGCAAAACAACTTGGCACTTTATTTGCAATAGTAATGAAGAAGCCATATACTTTTTGCCCCAAAATCAAACGAAATCTCCGATTGCATTGTAACACACCAACTAATGGTCGGACAGACAAACGGTCCATCGATTTTTACACTGTATCAAACCATCAATACACGAGTTCGACCAACAAAAAGGGGCGCCACTCCGGAGTGTTCAATTATTACCGAACAAGAGGAATACAACTAACAGCTTTTACCAAAAGACTCAAACAAGAAAAATGAAATTATCGTACAAATAAAACCTGACAGAACTGAGGGACTTCCTTCCAAACAGACAACAGTTAGTTTAATATTTATTTCTTATTGTAATCATGGTGCAGTTTTCAGATTCCAGTGGCACGTACTAACAAAAAGCAAGTGAATTTTATTCACTCTCGCCAAATATGCTCTGTTTTTTTCATTAACAAAACAAAACGAAAACGTGTCACATTTAGCTTTGGGAAAATCTAATGACCATAAATGTTTTTCAGAAAATAAAAACTCGAATTAATAATGAATCATTTATTTGCATCTAACGAATCGCTTTCAACAAACATCTGTATGGAATTTGGAGTCGACAACGGTAGGATTCAGCGCACCAAAAGGAGAAAACGAACTTAGGGCCTACGAAAGTACCACGAATGAAATAATCAGTTCTCTATATATAGAGTAGTGAGGAAAGCAACGGGAAACAATCTGACTCTTCATTTCCCTAGTACACCTCTTCAGTGACGCCTAGGATTTTTATGACAGCTGTGGAGGATCAAACCAGCCTTTGTGCTGAATACCCAACATACATAGAGTAAGATGAGATGAGGCCTCTTTGATACCAGAGCCTTCTATATGTCTCTCACCGTTATGACTATCACATCACAGCCTGCAAGATCACATCGGCATCTGTTCTCTTTGATGATAGGTCTCTCAGTCATGGCCATCCATCAATACTTTAAATCACAGCCTGAACGGTTGCTAGATAACATCACGTCACACACTACGAATCGCTAATTTCGTGATGCAAATTTTCAGAAGATGAGCGCCAGACATAAGACGCATTTATATAACTTAAGACATTTAAATCTGTCGAACATACAAGTTCAATATAATATTACACTAGACAGATTTATTTATCACTAGGGCCCGGATGTTTATAATATGTCACATTTTATTTCTTTATATTATTTCCACGGAAAATGCAAGTTAAGCATGAGTTTATCTACGGTGACTGAACTCATGTAATTTTCACGGGTCATATAAAGTCATTTCGGCATTTTAAAAAATGTTTGGTTATTTTCTGGTAATTTTTCATATAATGGTCATATTTCCCCATGAATTTTCGTGTTTTTCATATTTTTATCTTTCTATTCAATTTTCGCAAACCTTCAGTACTTTCAGTCGTCTCTCAAAGACGGATTTTTCATATCTCCTAATTGTTGTCTGTAATTTCTTACAATTATCTTTCTTAGAATTTATTATTATTATTATTATTATTATTATTATTATTATTATTATTATACAATCTTCCCGCAACAGCTTCAGGTTGCCCAAAGACAAAGAGTACCTTAACAACAATAATGGATATGGATACAGCAGATAATGTGATCGTATGATGTTAAGTGTAGGCATTTACCTTTGTAGCTGATCCATTTCATTAACTTTATTTGGACTCTTTCCAAGTTTTGTGTTAATTATTGCTGAGAAGGTATTCTAACGATGGCCTGATTTAGAGTGCAAAACGAAGTTATTAAGAGTTCTAGGAGAGAGAAATTCGGCGCAGTTTCTTTTCAAAAAGCCAAGTAATTTAAAGACTTTCCTAGAAATCTTGTCTAAATGTTTCTCGAAGGAAATACCATAACAGTTTGAAAGTGTCACACTTAAGATCATTTATTTCATTCACTCGAGCTATTTCATAAAGGTAATTTACTGATAGAAAAAACCCACTATCAAACAAGGAATACACATACACACTATCAGACAAAGAATGACATTTTTCGTTCTTAATAGAACATCATCAGATGGCTTCGTTCTTAACAAGGTAAGACATATTTACGTCAAAATCATGCTATAATGTTACCCAGGCAGGAATAGCGCAATTTAGTTTGAGTCTTATTATTGTCTTGTATAACAGCGAGTTCATGGTAGCTGCGCAAGTTAGTGGGAGGTTGCATTTGGAACTACTTGAGCGTGGTAGGTTGCTTGGTGGTCGGTCTGCTACTTATAACACATTGAGATGCACGATAGGATCTGACGATAATAGCTTCTCTTCTTATGTGTTGCACGGCAAGAGGGGCCTTCCAGTGAGCCAACAACAATGTAATGGGGGGCGGGGGGATTTGCCTTACAGTGTCTCTCACCTAAGAGTCGTTAGATATATTTTCTCCGGATTTTCGGATGATATTTTGAATTTCATTGTTTTGATGTTTTCATTAAAAACTAAAATTTGTTTTGGCTGTGTAACCAAAAGCTAAAAATGCCCTTTAAACTGCGTTGATGGGGTGAAAGTTCCTTTAAGGGGTTAGTATAACGAAAGATCTTCATTGAGATAATCACATAAATGAGACTGTAAATAAAGGGCACAGATCTCTGCACATGGTTATGAGGGTATTTAGGTGTTGTAAGGATGTAAAAGAGGGGGCATATAAGTCTCTGGTAAGACCCCAACCAGAGTATTGCTCCAGTTGTATGGGACCCTCACCAGGATTACTGGATTGAATAACTGGAAAGAATCCAAAGAAAAGCTGCTCGATTTGTTCTGGGCGATTTCCGACGAAAGAGTAGCGTTACAAAAATGTTGCAAAGTTTGTGCTGGGAAGAACTGGGTGAGCTGTTAGTGGAGAGTTGGTAGTAGACGAATAAGTTTGAGTGGTGTCTTTAAAAGTAGGAAAGATCACAATATGAAGATAACGTTGGGATTCAACAGCACAAACTGGGGCAAATATTCGTTTATAGGAAGGGGAGTTGGGGATTGAAATAACTTACCAAGGGAGACGTTCAATAAAGTTCCAATTTCTTTGCAATCATTTAAGAAAAGGCCAGGAAAACAACAGATAGGGAATCTGTCACCTAGCTAGGCGACTGTCCTCCCCCTGTGGGTGGGGGCGGTAGAATAACACCCACGGTATCCCCTGCCTGTCGTAAGAGGCGACTAAAAGGGGCCCCAAGGGCTCTGAACTTTGGAGCGTGGGTTGGCGACCACGGAGTCCTTAGCTGAGTCCTGGCAATGCTTCCACTTACTTGTGCCATGCGCCTCACTTTCATCTATCCTATCCGACGTCTCTTGTTCAACTCTTGTTCTTTTCCGACCCCGACGGTATTACGTACGGAGGCCTAGGGAGTCTTTCATTTTCACGCCCTTCGTGGCCTTCGTCTTCCTTTGGCCGATATTTTCATTTTTGAAGTGTCGGACCCTTTCCACCTTTTCTCTCTGTTTAGTGTTGTGTAGAGCATGGTTGCCTAGTTGTACTTCCTCTCCAAACAATAATCACCACCACCACCACCACAGGCGACTGTCCTAAATGGAAATCAGCGGTGATAAAATAAACACAGTGACTTCTGGATTCCACTATAAGACTCCATATTCGGAGCATTATTGATGACTATGATGGATACTTACTGCTAAGACTACTGATGAAAGTACATGGACAAAAGCTGCTATATTACCTAAATGAAGGAACTGTATTTTACTAAATAAATGCGTCTCGCACTGCCACTTTACTGCGCTATGTACCTCGAATTCTATTCTATTCAGTTAGCTGGAGTACTTTCGAAATCAAATCAGAAGCTCTATGACTTGCCTCAGAGAGAAGACGGTCAAACCTCCCTTTGGAGCAGATAATTTGATGAGTCCCAGTAATGGTCTCTTGCGCGAAGACAGTTACAAAGGAAGCCTGCCTTTCCTTTGTGAGGAAGCAAAAGGTCACTTCAAAGACATCTATTTTGTTCGCACTTCGGCTTTTATGTGAAGACTCAAGTCTTTACGGTACTATGACCATGTAACTCCTTCGTATAACCACTTATCTTGGCCCGGACTAGAAACCCGTCGCACTGTTCATACCCTATCCTCCTGAGGCCTGGTGTGCTTTTAAAAGAACACTGTTTAAAAAGGAACACCCCCCAAAAAATATATATTTAACAAATAAAATAAATACAAACTGAGCACATGTCCGTGTTTCAATTTTCTGGTAATTCATTGACCTTGGTGTGGTATGCTTCTTACTTCGCTGTCTCGCACCAAGACACTGACAGAGAAGTACGTAATTTAACGAGATTTGACCAAAAGAGAAATGTTCTGGGCCTCAGGAGGCTATCGTATCTCCATAAAAGTCCTTCATTCTTCACAGCCATTTTACCTTACTTCATATTTCAAATACCTCTGATCTTATGGCCGTGCAGTTAGGGGCGCACAGCTGTGAGCTTGCATCCGGGAGACGTGGGCTTGAACCCCACTGTCGGCAGACCTGAAGATGGTTTTCGGTCGTTTCCCATTTTCACACCAGGCAAACTAAGGCCACGGCCGCTTCCTTCACATCCCTAGGCCTTTGTTATTCCATCGTCGCCATAAGACCTATCTGTGTCGGTGTGACGTAAAAAAGTCCATCCTTGATTTATCTACTCATAGAACTGCCATCTACGATTGACAGTAATTGCCTGTCGTGAGTGGAACGTCCTTCCCGAGAGTATCAGAGCGCTATTCGCACTTTCAAGGAAGCGCTTTGGAGACATTTTATGCACCAGTAAGGATCATGTGCAAACTTGAAGCTGCTACTCACAACCATTCACCTGCCATGGATGCCCTGGTAGAAGATTAGTTTAAAATTCTTAACCGTTTTGGTTTTTCAAATGTTATTAAATTTTATGTACTACCTCTTTTTTTTTTTTTTACATGTTGGATATTATTTTTAGGAAATTTTCCTTGTAATATATCTAATTTATTTCATCTTTATTGAATCTCAGCACTCATCATTCTTGTATTATTATTCATTTAACTAGCAGTTTCACGCTGGCTCCGCCCGCAATGTACAAAGTATGGTGTTGTTCGTTACTATCCTCACGGATGTATTTGCAAAGTTTCGAGTAAATGAAATAAAGCACATGATCTGCTGTGGTAATAGAATGTAATATTATTACAACTAAACACTTGAAAATACATCACACAACGAAATTGAATTAAACGTTCCTTGGAACAACACTACGCGCCGAACTGTTAAAAAGTCCTTTAAAGATCTTCGTCATGGAGACAAATGTACTCATAACTTGACTCAGAATCTACCAATTTGAATAGTTAAGAGCTGAAATGAAGGGAGCCTCCGTGGCTCAGACGGCAGCGCGTCGGCCACTCACCGCTGGATACCGTGGTTCAAATCCCCGGTCACTCCATGTGAGATTTGTGCTGGACAAAGCGGAGGCGGGACAGGTTTTTCTCCGGGTACTCCAGTTTTCCCTATCATCTTTCATTGCAGCAACACTCTCCATTCTCATTTCATAGCATCTATCATTCACCAATAAATCACTTTGGGAGTGGCGACCCCATCGTACTAACAGCCTATATCTGCTTCATTCATTACATCCCTGACCCGGCCAATGGCTGGAAAACGATATGATAACGTAGTCTGTAGGAACTATACTTCATTTAAATTTGAATGAACTAATTAACGGAGGCGGGACAGGTTTTTCATTTTTCAAGAACTGAAATGAAAGGGCTTGATCCACTGAGTGTTCTTAGGCCAAAACGAATTCCGTACCTCAATTAGAACCAGAGATACGATTGCTTCAAAGAGACAAAAAATTAAATAATATGAGTAAGGCGGAAGTTAAGTGTTTTATAGTACCTGATGACAAATATGTACATGAATACCTTTCAGTTAAAAAAAGAATGAAGGAAATCGACCGGATAGAGTGGCCGGACTGACTGACTTTAGTTTTCATTAAAAAGATTAATATATAGATTTGTGTAAAGTAATATGATGTAACAATATGTACATTTCAGTGCCTGGTTAGATGGAAGAGAAAGTGTGAAGGCCTTAATCTTGCCAGGTAAAATAAAACAGTATAGTATAGTCTACAGCAAATACAACAAAGATTAATGCCAACTTAAGAAACATCTGGAACGTTAAGTAGTTCATTCAAATTTAAATGAAGTATAGTTCCTACAGACTACGTTATCATATCGTATACTAATCGGTCACAGACCTCAATAAAGGAATACCAAATCTCATTAGAATTCAGAAGGGACAGAGATACAGTGAATCATGTCATGAATCATGACCGATTACATGAGCAGCACGCTCAGTCGTGAGTCCTGACCTCGTGCTGGAGTCACTCAGCATAAGACGCACAAATGCACTGCCACTTGAATTAGAAGATTTCAAGGGCGTACTAAGAAATGTCTTCGGCAAAGCCGCCTGAAGTCGCCAAGCACGACACGCGCGGACAAATGCACTGCCACTTGAATTAAAAGATTTCAAGGGCGTACTAAGAAATGTCTTCGGCAAAGCCGCCTGGAGTCGTCTAGTACGACAACAATCCACTATACTAATCATTCGCAAAAGTCTAATTTAACCAGGAAAGGTGGCTCAGACGGTTGAGGTGCTGGCCGTCTGACCACAACTTGGCAGGCCCGATCCTGGCTCAGTCCGTTGGTATTTGAAGATGTTCAAAATACGTCAGCCTCCCACCAGTAGATTTACTGGCACGTAAACGAACTCCTGAGGGACAACATTCTGACTCCTCGGCGACTCCGCAAATCGTCAAAAGTAGTTAGTGGGACGTAACAAAGCAATATTATTATTATTATTATTATTATTATTATTATTATTATTATAGGGGGTAAGTTCAAATCAACTACGATTAATAATAATAATAATAATAATAATAATAATAATAATAATAATAATAATAATAATAATAATAATAACGAAGAAAATTCTTAGTCCAGAAAAAAACTGAAGACAGGTAAAAACTGAAATCTCGTAAAGCAACAGAGAAACTGCCCAATCTGGCAGCAGATATTAGAAAACGAAGATTGAAATTTTATGGACACGTTCAAAGACTCCTAACAACAAGGCATACACACAAGATCGTGACATACAGCAGAAAATTGAAAATGGATCCAAGTCAAGAAAGACCTGGAGAAAGCCCACAAATATTAGACAGAAATTTGTTCCGTAAAATAAGCAAACAGATGGGTAGTATAGCCAGAGAATGAACTTCCAAAGAGACCAGGAACCAAGTGAACTTTAGAAAAGAAGAGAGAAAAATTAATGTCATATGGAAGATCAGAAAGGCGAATCATAAAAGCATTGCGTGATCCAACAGGGCCCATACTCAATAATAATAATAATAATAATAATAATAATAATAATAATAATAATAATAATAATAATAATAATAATAATAATAATAATACTGCTCAAAGAAACTCTAGCCAACACAATATTAAAAGTTACATTTCTGGAATAAATTCATGAACCTTTCGAAATTGAAACCGCCAGCCGACAAAGAGCTGGATTATCCACTGCTATACAATCTAGTTTTTGAGAAAGTGATTCGTGACTGGAAACAAGAAACTAAAGGGATAAGTTTTAAGACAGAGGTTCACGAGCGCTAAATGACATTATAATAGATCATTTTGGTGGGGTTAGGTCTTGTAACATTTATAATATGCTGACGCATTTCGAACTCGCAACCAGCGATCATCCGTGAGGCGAAAGGAGCTTCCGTGGCTCAGCGCGTCGCCCTCTGACCGCTAGGTTCCGTGGTTCAAATCCCGGTCACTCCATGTGAGATTTGTGTTGGACAAAGCGAAGGCGGGACAAGTTTTCTCCAGGTACTGCGGTTTTCCCCTGTCGTCTTTCATTCCAGCAACACTCTCCAATATAATTTCATTTCATCTGTCAATCATTACTCATTGCCCCAGAGTAGTGCGACAAGCTTCGGCAACCGGCACAGTTCAATTCATTCCTGACCAGGTAGAATGGCTGCAAATAGTCTGAATTTTCATTTTTCGTGAGGCGATAGAAATTGCTTAACACCCCAATAATCTTAACAAAGGTGACTGCTATACACTGAGTAGATCATGGCTTTCCTCCATAGTTAACTCGTAAACATCTTTCTCCTTGACTCTGGAGACCCTGAATAGGGTCCCTATATCTTGAGTCTGGTTGCCAATAAAATCTTTGTTATTGCTCTGATGACGATTCTAGCTGCAGGTTCGAAAAGAGTCAGCAAATTACAGCAAGTATTACACGACCTGATATCCCGAAAGTTATATATTACTAGCATATGTACCCGTTTTTCGCACGGGAATTGGTAACAGATTTCATGATTCTTTCAGGAATTTATGCGAAGTTACATCCCGGTATTCAAACATTTAATACGACATGTTAAACTGATATTCTTTTACAAAAGCAAGTCGCAGTAATGTCAAGTACGATAAAATTAAACCAAATGGAGACAGAATTAAGATGATCACAAAGTTTTTTGAATGGTACAGTTCCTGGTCTGAAGTTTTGCGTAATTCTCCATACTTCTCGGTTACATATTGTTGTTAATCTGAAACCGGGAGTGGTGCTGCAGCTGAAGACTCATGAAACCATTCGTTTACGAAAACTAATCTTATTATCTGTTCTATTGAAGAGAATAAAATGGCTCTTTACTTAAACCCTGTAACCCACCCTGAAATGACATGACAGCTGGTAGAATTCCATTAAATTTGGTTGTGCATATTTTGTGGGAGTGCAAAAATCACGGTTTCGGTTTCCTATAAACCCCCGGGAAGTTCAGGGATTTTGAAACAAAACTGACCCTAAAACCTATCCAAGGACAGGTGGATTCTAAATATTAAGTTTGGTAGAAATATTTCCAGTAGTTTTCAAGTTATAAGAACTCAAACAAACAGACATCAAAGTCAAAATATATGCAGATGGTCATTATTACACCTGAAGCAGATAACTGAACGAAAAATAGTAAATCTACAGACACACGGTCGTTACGATTTTATTTGCATAAAGGAATAAATACTTGAGGACTTCAAAAATTCATCTTTATTATCTTTTCCAGATGACCATGCAATCCTTTCCAACAACAGAAAAGAAGCAATTCAATTTGAAGAAAAGCTTCATGAAACAGCGGCAAGAACCGTACTCCGAATTTCATTTTTAAAAACTCAGTATATCGAAATAAATAAATCAAGATTCGACAATCAACCATTAATCACTGAATTCGGGAAAATCTTCCAAATTATTTGAAATTACTTAAGAAAAGCCTAGGGAATCTGCCAACCAGGCGACAGCCCTAAAATCAGATCAGTGATTAATTGATTGATTGATTGATTGATTGATTGATTGATTGACAGTCACCTCTTACTGCATGCAGAGGATACCGTGGATGAATTATACCGCCCCCGCCCAGTGTCCCAGCTTCTCTGCTCGCTTACGATTAATTCATAAATGACATCATGATCCCATGAGTATTTAAGAGCAAGAGCAACATTCTTGCAGCTAAGTTTTGGTCCCTGCTGCTGAATACAGAAACAAGGTTAGTGCTGCGTGTGTGGTACACAAAGGCCAGGACGATAACGTGATAAATGTTGAGCCGTCAGCCCGGTTTTCTTCATGCATGGCCGCGTACGGCAGCTAAAACACAGGAGAACGTCACTGGAGAGGAACAAGGGTTAACCAGACTCAGACAACTCGAATATATTCCAACAGTGAACTTCGATCCGTCCCTCGAAAGAGGTACATTAATCCGAACTGCACCGTATTCTCTTAACATTCGATTATACATTTATGTTCAATATACATATTATGTATAACGCAATGTTAGCTCTACGCCCGGCCACCTTTGCACCCAGGAATTAACCTGGTACTCATTTTTTGTGTAGGCTGAGTGAACCCCAGGGCCATATGCACCTCCGGAAGTGGAAATCTCGTTTCTTAAATTTTACGACTTCCTAACGGGGATTCGAACCCACGCAAAACCACAGCCTTCTAGAATAAGTAGTCCCTGAGATATGTGCCTTGAAATAGAAGTGCCCCAATACATTAAATAAATTATTTAAAATAGTAAGTATTCAAATATTTGAATCAAAACAAATGCCACAATTTGCCTCTTCGGACCTTTACGACTTTCTTTGAAACTGCCAATACCGTACATTAGAAAATATTAAAGCCATTATAGAAAGTATGCAACTCACTAGTCAGATCAACAGAAAAGCAAAGCAAAGCAAAGTCACCTCCGTACAGGCCATGAAGGCCCTTGGAGGAGTGGAAGGTAATGGCTTCCACCATTGTTAACCTCGGCACGTGATGGGATAGAGTGGTTAGCTCTACGCCCAGCCGCCTTTGCCCCCAGGAATTAACCTGGTACTCATTTTTGGTGTAGGCTGAGTGAACCCCAGGGCCATATGCACCTCCGGAAGTGGAAATCTCGTTTCTTAAATTTTACGACTTCCTGACGGGGGTTCGAACCCACGTCCTTCCGGGCGGCAAACCGAGCACGCCTTTACCGCCTCGGCCAGGCAACCCCTAGTCAGATCAATAATAGGCAGGTTATTTAAAACAAACAATTGCTACACAGTGTAAAAATAAGAGGTCACTAGAGGAATTTTGTAATGTAATTCGGAGAAAGAGGGTAAATACAGATATTAGAACAAATAGCGAAATGAGGGACATAATATGGTGGTGAATGGGGGAACAGAAAAATAAAACATACAGAAAAAAATAGAGATGAAAATATATGTTTTTTTTACTATGTTTTAAAGAAATGGGAAGGGCACACTTTAGAAACAAGAGAAATGAGAGAGAAATTTATGAATGAGGAGGATATGAGGAAAATTGATAACGGAAATTCAGCTGAGTACGACTGTCAAGTTATTGAACAGATAATGGATACACCCGGGAAAAATTGCAAAAATATTATTAATCATTATTAGGTCGTTCAAAAATGTATCTGAGAAACAATCTCCATTGCTGTTCGTTTTTCTCTTTGTTTGCGAATATTTTTATTTTATAGGAATGTTTGCATTAATAGCTTGTTCCTCATTTCACATGCGTGCGTTCATGTTAATCACCCCCCTCTTCACCCCAGCCCCCCGCCAATAATTACCCGCCTGCAGCTTTGGAAAATAGCATCACGTTTTGTGACTGGAAAGAAAAATGCCAGGAAGAACGAGGAGACTTGCAAGTCAATTTCCTTTTATGAAAATGAACTTAAAGCTACTGTAGGAAAAGAAACCGTAGTTCCCAAACATCAAGGGGACTCGTAATGCTGTATATTGTCAATGTTAAAATAGCTGAATAAATGAACATTTTTCTCAGTAGCCATTGAATACAGAAATGTGATTTTTAATAACTTATGATAACTCGCGTCTTTAACATACAGTGATCTAGAATAGCTTTAAAATATTTGTTACCGAGCTCGATAGCTGCAGTCGCTTAAGTGCGGCCAGTATCCAGTAATCGGGAGATAGTGGGTTCGAACCCCACCGTCGGCAGCCCTGAAGATGGTTTTCCGTGGTTTCCCCATTTTCACACCAGGCAAATGCTGGGGCTGTACCTTAATTAAGGCCACGGCCGCTTCCTTCCCATTCCTAGACCTTTCCTCTCCCATCGTCGCCATAAGACATATCTGTGTCGGTGCGACGTAAAGCAACTAGCAAAAAAAAAAAAAATGTTACGAAAAGAGTTTAGATTTTTAAAATATTCCCCAATTTTATATATTTTCTTCAGATATGTTATTATAAAAATAAACTATTCAAGAAATGTCAACCAAAGTAAATCCCTACTACCACAACAGTATCACAAACATTTGGTATTCTTTTTTTGCTAGGGGCTTTACGTCGCACCGACACAGATAGGTCTTATGGCGACGATGCGTTATGAAAGGCCTAGGAATTGGAAGGAAGCGGCCGTGGCCTTAAGGTACAGCCCCAGCATTTGCCTGGTGTGAAAATGGGAAACCACGGAAAACCATCTTCAGGGCTGCCGATAGTGGGATTCGAACCTACTATCTCCCGGATGCAAGCTCACAGCCGCGCGCCTCTGCGCGCACGGCCAGCTCGCCCGGTGGTAAACATTCCATGGAAATGCACCCAGTAGTTTCGGAAATAACAATTGTGAGTAAATTGCATTTTAAAATGAAAGCTTCAGTAAAGCTCACCTACTTGCAGAATAAAAGCTTTAAAATCCTCCGCCAAAACAACACTACAACTTGCGATTGCAGTTCAAGCAGGGTGACGAACTAATAAAACAAATATTTCTCTTCAAAACACGCAAAACCACAGCCTTCTAGAATAAGTAGTCCCTGAGATATGTGCCTTGAAATAGAAGTGCCCCAATACATTAAATAAATTATTTAAAATAATAAGTATTCAACATGATCAATTTGGAACTCTCCGAGAGCTTGGACCAAAGAAGACCTGCAAATGCTACATATCTCAGCTGAAGACGCCTTTAACAGAGATCTCTTCCGCAAGAAAATATTGACGAACGGGCTAAACCGAGACGAGCAACCGAAGAGAAGACACGGTGCCCCTTGGACAGAGGAGCGTAAGCAGGCCCACTCACGAAGAATGAGGGAAATTTGGGCTCTAAAGAAGGCCAAGTTCAGTGTCAAATGCAACAAGACTTAACGTGGTCCTTGATGGCTCCAGCGAATTATATATATAAGTATTCAAATATTTGAATCAAAACAAATGCCACAATTTGCCTCTTCGGACCTTCAAGTCTTCCTTTAAAACTGCCCCTGGCCACTGCCTTCTAATGGCCTGAGCCTGCCGAGGTAGAAAACAGAAGCTACTTAAAGCTGAGAAGTACTCCGGCTGAAGAGCGCGCCAGCTGCAAGCAGAGCCCCCTCCATCGTCACTCGACTCGTTCACGTCCCGTGTTGTAAACCTTCATTAGCAAGCACATTACACCAGGGAGACTTGCCTGGCTAGATCGCTATATAGTGAGAAACAAGAGAAGCGCCTTTACCACCATGCGAGAGATTTAGCTAAAGCCTTCACGTCCTGAACATGTAACAACCCACCCCCAACAGCATTATGAGCAATTACCGCGTCCCTTTAGCAACCTGGAAATTAATATAGAAAAGCATGCAATATATCCGATTTAGTTTTAAACAAAAGAGTACGTAGCAATTAAATATAACGATATTCTAACAAACACACTTACTTTGAAATTCGCATTCAGAAGAAGCGTGTATAATTTTAACACATGATGAGAGGAAGTTAGATAAAAACCAGTGTGGTTTCACACCGCAGAGGGGCTGTCAGGATCAGAGTTTTTATTATGCGCCAGGTAACTGAAAAATGCTACGGAGGAATAGACAGTTATGTTCATGTATCGCAGATCTAGAGAAGGCATATGACAGAATAGCGAGGGAAAATATGTTCGCCGTACTGGGGAATTATGGAATTAAGGGTATTAAAATCAAAAGTATTTATGTGGACAAATGGGCTGCAGTGAGAATTGATGGTAGAATGAGCTCTTGATTCAAGGTACTTACAGGGGTTAGACAAGGCTGTAATCTTTCACCCTTGTTGTTCGTAGTTTACATAGATCATCTGCTGAAAGGGGAAAGTATTGCTAGTTGCTTTAGTTCGCACCGACACAAATAGGTCTTATGGCGACGATGGGACAGGAAAGGCCTAGGAATGGGAAGGAAGCAGCCGTGGCATTAATTAAGGTACAGCCCCAGCATTTGCCTGGTGTGAACATGGGAAATCACGGAAAACCATCTTCAGGGCTGCCGACAGTGGGGTTCGAACCCATTATCTACTGAAAGGTATAAAGTGGCAGGGTGGGATTCAGTCAGGTGAAAACGTAGTAAGCAGTTTGGCCTATGCTGACGATTTGGTCTTAATGGCAGATTGTCCCGAAAGCCTGCAGTCTAAATCTTGGAACTTGAAAAATAGGTGCAATAAGTATGGTATGAAATTAGCCTTTCCAAGATTATGATAAAGTCAGCAGGTAAGAAATCCAAGAGAAATGAATGTCAGATTGGGGATACAAAGCTCGAACGGGTAGATAATTTCAAGTATTTAGGATGTGTGTTCTCCCAAGATGGTAATATAGTTAGCGAGATGGAATCAAGGTGCAGTAAAGCTAATGCAGTGAACTCGCAGTTGCGATCAACAGTGTTCTGTAAGAAGAAAGTCAACTCCCGGACGAAACTATATTTTCTTTGGTCTGTTTTCAGACCAACTTTGCTTTACGGGAGTGAAAGCTGGCTGGATTCAGGATCTCTTATTCATAAGTTAGAAATAAGAGACATGAAAGTAGCAAGAATGATTACTTGTACAAACAAGTGGGAACAATGGCAGGAGGATACTCAGAATGAGGAGATAAAGGCTAAGTTAGGAATGAACTCCATGAATGAAGCTGTACGCATGAACCGGCTTCGGTGTTGGGGTCATGTGAGGCGAATGGAGGAGGATAGGTTACCAAGGAGACTAGATGACTCCAGAATTAAATGTATTAGAATTTTACTAGCCAAAACAACGAAGATTTTATTTTATTCCGCATGGAGGCTGAGGGAAGTATAGGGAGACAAAGATGGTGATGGTTAGACTAAGTTTCTAACGATTTTGCAACTTGCTTTACGTCGCAGCAACACAGATAGGTCTTATGGCGACGATGGGATAGGAAAGGCCTAGGAGTGGGATGGAATTGGCTGTGGCCTTAATTAAGGAACAGTCCCAGCATTTGCCTGGTGTGAAAATGGGAAACCGCCGGGCTGAGTGGCTCAGACGGTTGAGGCGCTGGCCTTCTGACCCCAACTTGGCAGGTCCGGTGGTATTTGAAGGTGCTGAAATACGTCAGCCTCGTGTCGGTAGATTTACTGGCACGTAAAAGAACTCCTGAGGGACTTCCGGCACCTCGGCTTCTCCGAAAACCGTAAAAGAGTAGTTAGTGAGACACAAAGCAAATAGCATCATTATTATTATTATTAAAATGGGAAACCACAGAAAACGATCTTCGGGGCTGCCGACAGTGGGGTTTGAACCCAATATCTCCCGGATGAAAGCTCATAGCTGCGCGCTCGTAAGCGCACGGCCACTCGCCCGGATTTCTAACGATTTAAAGATAAGAGGCAACAGAACTAGTTACAAACAGAGGATTGTGGTGACTGTTAGTAAATTCACAGATACAAAAGAAACCGTACGAATAATTGTATGCTCTAAACATTTAATTCCTTCAACCTCCTTTGATATACATGTATAGGAAAGAATGAAATGTCTTCCCTCTCCTATATTCAACAGAAATAACGCACAAGGCTTATGAACTAAAATCGGTCAGTGCCTGCTGATGCAGAAAACAGAAGGTAGGCTACTTGAAGCTGAGAAGCACTAGGCTTAAGAGCGCGCCAGCTGCAAGCAGAGCATTAACAGCCTTTGTTAGGCATACGGACTTCTGCATAGCGGAATGGCCTGCACATACTGGACTACACCGTAGTCTAATTCAATTTTTGGCTCGTTTAAGGATTTTAATCGTGGTCTGAACATCAGTGTCAATGATCTCAGTTAAATTATATTTACGGCCATTTGAGTCCACGTTAAGCAACTATCACATATGTTACTGGAAGCCTCTCAAACTGCCGATCACTGATCTATACTTTATTCGGTTTAGGATATTATCTTCCAGATTTAATCCAGATTGCTCAAGATCCTTTCTGACCTCCCTAAACAATTTGTCGGAAACTAAGTCTACTGTCAAGTGTTTAACAAATCTTATACAACGCTACATATAATTAATTCGATTTCCTTTTAACGTGTTAGGTAATTCATTCTTTTCTTTCAGACATACATCATGCCCAACTTGATCCTTATCGACAACAAATAACCCAGCTTATCATCCGGACTTCTTTGATCTAATTTTTCCCAGTTTTATAAGCAAAAGCAGCTTTTTTGCACACAATATTTCATTTATATAAAATCAGCAACGTGTCTGTGAAATCCCAAACTTCATGTCATATTTGACGTAATCTCTCAACTAGACGACTCCATTTTTTTGCTAGGGGCTTTACGTCGCACCGACACAGATAGGTCTTATGGCGACGATGGGATAGGAAAGGCCTAGGAGTTGGAAGGAAGCGGCCGTGGCCTTAATTAAGGTACAGCCCCAGCATTTGCCTGGTGTGAAAATGGGAAACCACGGAAAACCATTTTCAGGGCTGCCGATAGTGGGATTCGAACCTACTATCTCCCGGATGCAAGCTTCACAGCCGCGCGCCTCTACGCGCACGGCCAACTCGCCCGGTAGACGACTCCAGAACTAACTGTATTAGAATTTTACTAGCCAAGACTACGAAGATATTTGATTCCATATATTTACATAACAGTTCATAGTGTGTTTATTTTAAATGTATGTGTGTTTTCAGTACTTATAATATGACTTATTTTGGTTATAATGGGGGAAGATGACTTCAGCGAATAGAAAGTAGTCCCATGATGTTTAAATGTTAATGTAACTTACACCTAAGTTAACAATGCATATTGAAGAGATGGATATTTCCTTAATTTTATAATTGGGATTTTGTTGGAACACATTTGATACTGAAAACGGCGAATTGCTGCCCTCGTGACTACGCCGTAGCCTTTCTTAGCAGTTCTGTTTGTAGCACCAGTTGTAGCTGAGTTCTTCCGTGAAGAATTCTCTAATGAGTTCGTAACAGAGTTAATTTTAGAAAGGTACGGTAGTTTTATTTTCATGCAGACTGCTTTCACATTTTCGAATTCTTGCAGATTTCGTTTGGTAAGTCACTTCACCAGCTCCTATTTATGATTGAATTTCTGACCAGGATTCACCTTATGCCAGAATTTTCTTAACACGTTGAATACGAACAAATTGGTGGCCAAAACAGCCCTTTGAGGGTCTTGGACCTGTCTAGAATACCCTCTCCCCAGTGACCTACAGATAACCCTGAAGGGGGAGGCGGGCCTCCTAGACGGTGACGCCATCTCTCAGGCCAGGAGATTTGTATCTGAGAACGAGATGTACTGAGAAGGTGAGAGGGTGAGAGGTCGTGACCTGTACTTAGTGCAGGAGAATGGAAAACCACAGAAAACCATTCTCAAGACGGTGGGGACCAACACCTCTCCGTCTCCCGAAAGCAGAGGTGTAGAGCTACGGTAGAGCCGTGGCCACTTTTGTAAGCCGAGACGTACTCTACATCCACCCATGTTTTTCAGCCATACTGCTTGTTTTAGGTGGGGTGGTAGAATAACACCTACGGTAATCCCTGCCTGACGTAAGATGCGACTAAGGGCCGTAATTATAATGAGAGTTTAAATTGAAGATTGAGTTAAGCTGTAACTTGAGTTTAAACCGATCTCGGGTCTTATAATGGCCGGCCTAAGTTAAACTGAGGTGAATAAGGAAATATACGATCTTGGTAGCAGTGACTTGCGAGAAAAGATGGCTATCGATAATGTTTTATTTACTTCTTGTACGTAAAATGGCGGATAAAAGCAAAAAAAACCATTATCCTAAGTTTACTTGTAAGGAAATAGAATCGCTTGTGCAATTAGTACAGAAATTATTTATATAGTCCGTGAAACACTGGTCTTGTGAATTCCTCCGAAATCTCCCATTTTAATGAACATTCTACGTGAGGTTACTTTATTTTCTAAAATTTACAGTTTTGACATTCAAACAGTTCAAAAAGTCATTTCTACATTCTTACCTTTTCGTTGAATGTTTTATTTTAGCACCGATTTGCTGAAATGGGGTTATGACAGTCTGTTTTGTAAAAATAATTTTTCGGAAAACTCGTAGTGCCTGTGGTCGTTCAATAATCTGAACCACTTCTTCGTCATCGCTTAGTATTTCTTCAAACACCTCAAAAATATATTCGAGATCCATTCGTTCTGCCACGTTGTAAGGTTATGTATTCTTAAACTTCAGTTTAAACTGTAGATGAGTGGCAGTAAAATTAATCTCTAGTTAAACTTAAGATTAAGTTTTATAATACGTGACTAACAGATAAACCGAAATTTAAACTGAACCAACAATTTAAACCTCTATTATAATACCGGCCCAAAAAGGGGCTCCAGGGAGCGTGGGTTGGCAACCACGGGTATCTTAGCTGAGTCCTGACATTGTTTCCACTCATTTGTGCCATGCTCTTCACTTTCATCTATCCCATCCGATCTCCCTTGGTCAACTCTTGTTCTTTTCCGACCCCGACGGTATTAGAACAGCCGAGGCCAAGGGAGTCTTTAATTTGCACGCCCTTCGTGGCCCTTGTCTTTCTTTGGCCGATACCTTCATTTTTCGTAGTGTCGAACACCTTCCATTTTTTCTCTCTGATTAGGGTTAATAGAGTATGTTTGCCTAGTTCTACTTCCTCTTAAAACAATAATCACCACCACCACCACCACCACCACCACCACCACCTCTGACCGTATTCACTGCTTTTTATAATAGATGGCTCCTAGGTTTCTCCGAGCGAACACAAGGAATGACATACTTGAGGAATCTGAGAATCTAACCTGGACGCCTGCGATGAAGTAGAAATACTACTTCTACAACAAGCAGCCTACCATAGTCTGCATACCAACGAGCAAAATAGCTCTTTTTTATCTTATTCCTTCCAATTCATGTCCACTTTCCCGAGATTCGCTTTCAAATTCACAGTTATTTTCTGTTACTTAGATCTTAATGCTTGATACCCGAATTAAAGCAGCACTCTTGTTCGATAAACTTGGGTTAATTTTCTACCATAACAGTTTTATTACCCTAGTTTTTGTGGTGGACTGATCATTTAGGTTGATTTCTCGACAATGGAAAGGATTTCCTTCATTGATATATATCTGTACATTACTAATGGGAAGTCCTGTTCTGTGCGCGAGTAAGCGTCAAATTTTCTCACAGGAGCTTGAGAGAAAGGCAGGAAGCGCCTCTAAGCCCGGCGACTTTATAGTCGCATTGAATCTGAATTCAATCGCTCCCTCAAATCCAGCGTAATATTTTACGTGTGGCGTAAATTCTATTCTAGGACAAACTGTTGAGCTATATATTATTACGTGCCAGCAGTGTCGTAGCCCCATTCGGAATGTCCTCGGGACTGGGAGGTCCCGGTACACGTAACAATATTATAAGTAGTGTCCGGAAGTTCAGGCATGTATTTTTGCTAAAATAGGCATTTATCACAAAAAGATGTTTTAATGTAAGCTACGTAACATAGATCTACATCATATTTTAGTACTTAATCTTACATCCCCTTGTAGGTGGGGATGATAGAATAACGGCAACGGTATCCCCTGTCTGTTGTAAGAGGAGGCGACTAAAAGGGGGACCAGGGCCTCTGGGTTGGCGACCACGATTCCCCTGGCTGAGTATGGCGTTGCTTCCACGTACTTGTGTCAGGTTCCACGCCCTTAGCTTTTCTGTCTAAACTACCTTTCTTTAGCCGATACCTTCATTTTCGAAGTATCGGACCTCTTCTAGTTTTCTTCTGAGTAGTGTTAGTAGAGGATGGTTACCAAGTTGTTCTTCCTCTTGAAACAATAATCTCCACCAGCACTTAATTTTACGTAGCAAAGACGGTAGTTAGGCAAAACGACCTCTGTATCTTGGTAAATATATGTATGTGTCGCAAAGAGACAAACATGTTTCCGTACGTTTGGGAACAGTAGAACAGTTATTATCTTGCCTTTTTCGCCTGTTTTAGCTTCCGTAGCGTATTTGGTAGCTTAATGACTTTTTGGTGTCTTTTTTTAAGTTGTGGATATTTTCTGCTGTTATTTATATATTAAAATTAATCAATGGAATTAAAAACTATATAATTCCAAAGTACTGTATTAATAATAAAGAAAAATTCATGTCTTGTCGTTTAACGAATCATATGATTTTGGTAAAGAAATTAGCGATTTTGTTTTCGCGAATTAAAGGGACAAGCCAGTTTAAAGCGAAATTTATTTACTTTGCGGTAAGTGCAAAAATGCCACGAAATTCGTGGAAAATAATGATCTTGTTATTGTATTCCAGTATCAAGTGTGTGAAGGGAAACAGAAGACGGAATAAGGATCTCTCATCTCGACAGAAGTATCTCTTAGTATTAATATTCTATAAAATCCCTTAATGGTGGTGATAATGATGGTTGCTTAAAGGGGCCTAACATCTAGGTCATCGGCCTGTAAAGGTACGAAATGAGACGAAATGTAGTGACAATTTAAAAGTCCAAAATCATCCACTGACCAGAATTCAAAACGTGACGAAGAATGAATGGATGAATATGAATTTAAAACAATCAGTGGACCCGACCCGCAATGCCCCATATTCCCACAAACTAGCGTAAAACAATAGCATTACTGACCAAGAGACAGCTTCTAAATCACAATCCTGAATCGATGATGCTTGTGGTGTAAAGGGGTCCAAAATCCAGGTCATCGGCCCCTCATAATGGCACTTATCGCTAGGAAAGTAGAACCATGGTGTTTCTCATGTTGCGGTACTAATCAAAAGTAGCGCAGACTTGCGCTATTCCACACATTGTGGTACTACTCACAGGTAATGTAATACGCACATGCAAGGCAGACCTATGGTGTTTCACACTATGCGGCACTATTTACAGCCCACGCAAACCTATGGTGTTCCTCACATAGGTGTACTAATCACAGGTACTGTAAAACCCACCCTCATTTTCACACTGTCTTTACTAATCACAAACCTAGTGTGTACCTAACATAGTGGTACTACTCGCAAGTAAAGGCGACCCATGGTGTTCCCCCCGTGATGGTACTAATTACAAGTAGTCTTATGGTCCTAATTCGATCATCCCTTGGTCGCCCCTTTTAGTCGCCTCTTAGACAGGCAGGGGATACCATGGATGTATTCTTCGTCTGCGTCCCCCACCCACTGGGAATCCCTTAATAGTATGGCCATATAGGGTTAAAGCTATGGCCATGAATGATGAAAGGGTAATACACTAGGGCTATACTGTAGTTCTAATTAAGATTGCATAAGGAATAAATAATTATTCATTGTATATAATCATTCAAGACAATACACAACTGTTTCAAAATATATAATAATACAAAAAATTATAAATATTTCCAAAATTATCAACATTTTTCAGTACTTTTTATATGCAATATATATATATTTGCTAGTTGCTTTACGTCGCACCAACACAGATAGGTCTTTTGGCGACGATGGGACAGGGAAGGGCTAGGAATGGGAAGGAAGCGGCCGTGGCCTTAAGGTACAGCCCCAGCATTTGCCTGGTGTGAAAATGGGAAAACCATTTTCAGGGCTGCGACAGTGGGGTTCGAACCTACTATCTGCCGAATACTGGATACTGGCCGCACTTAAGCGACTGCAGCTATCGAGCTCGGTATGCAATATTCAGGTCTATCTCTTATTTTGATATACCTATTGCGAGAAAACGTGACGTGATACGTAGAAACGGACAAAGGATTCGTGTTCAGCTACCCAAAATTAGTTCAGATTACCTATCACACCTCTTGCCGCAAAAAAAAAAAAAAAAAAAAAAGTTTGAAAATGCTGGGTTGTGTAATGAATGAGCAACAATATTGCATTTATTTATTGATCTATCTTTCACATAAATAATTCACAAATCTCACAAATTAAACTTTTTATGAATAATTTCAGGAAAAGATTAACGCGAAATTAAAGCGATGGGATCAGCCGTATTTCGCAAAATAACGCGAAATATTGTATCCTTTTCGCGAAATCGAACATAAATTAATGCGAAAAAATCATGCCCCTAGTAATAGTATAACCTCCGAGCCTAGCTCCTAACAATGCCTTCCTGATGTACAGGCCGTACTGTACCTCCGATGACGTCACACAGAGGCGAACTGTTTCCTCCGTCCGACCCGTGTAATGCAAGGACATGATACGTCTGTACCTTTTGTAATTATCAACTATTTACAAATGTTGTATTAAAATACAGGTGATATCACTAAAACCTCTAATCGCATCATAACTCGTAAGTCAGGTCTATGTAATTTTAGGAGAAGTAGGTTTGAAGTGCGATCTACGCTGTCAAAGCTTCAGTGTTTTTCTCGTCAATGTACCCAACATATAATTATTATGCATTAATACAAATATGGAGAAAACAATAATAAACTTTACTTCCATACCTCTAGGTGGCCATAAATGCAGTAGCTTTCTTGTTCTTTTTTTTTGTTTTTGTTTTTTGTTATTGTTGTTGTTGACTATCATTCGAAGACTTCTTGAGACCCTTTCTTCTATACAAACATTTGTGTCACTTTTTGTTTAGGAATAAGCCATGTTTTCCCAATTGTTAATGCAGTGATCATCCAGATCTATTAGTTACTTCCCACATTCACGGAAACTACCGAGCAATGGTTTTTACTCGCATTAATTTTGGGGAGAAAAGGCAGCGCGTACTCAACATTACGAACCCAAGAAGTAACCATATGTACGTTCTACTGGTTACTGTCCACTTTTATACCTGTTCTGTATCAAGAATAAAACGCTCTGCTGTAAATCTGTGTAACAAGAAAGTCAAAATCAGAACTCATCATCAGCTCTGGAAAATGAGTGAAACATACAACTTTATTCTTCGTAACAGGTAATTTTTCGGTTTGAATTTTCGTTTTTCATAAAGGTAACCTTTCCCTATACGAAGAAAATGGAAATATTAATGTCTATTTATTTGTACAGTTGTATTTTCGCCGTGGCACGCGGAAATTCTTAGCATTCTGGCAAATGCGAACTTTCACACACTGTATTTAAATTTGTAGCACATTATATTTCCACAAAAACGTGTTATACGATGACAATTAAACGAATAAATTACACGAGAAGTATTACGTCCCTTGAATTTACATACTCACTATGTGAAGATACCTTAACTATGAGATCTCATTATCTTAAAAACAGAAGTTTACGTAAATCCTGATGTGATAAATTTGAAGAAAAAACATGCAATATAGTTAAACATAAATTTTTGTCCCTCAACGGTCACAGTTATCCTAAGAATGCTCCCAATCCTTATGGATTACATTCACAAGTACAATTTGTAACATTCGCTTAGCTCGCCTCAATTGATCAGCTGATTGGCTTGGCGCACTTTCTACAGTACGGCCTATATATTATGAAGGCAGTGCTCCTAAGAAATTGTAATAACGACTATGCATTGATGCATGGCCACCTTCAGAAATGTGTTGCAGCGTTAGAATGACACGACTGCCTCTCGCACTGATTGCGGGATGTTATCCTACTAGCTCCAGGGCATCCAAGGCCAACTTGAAAGTTAATCTTACTTGACAACCAAACTGGGATACGATTGTAACCACAAAGGAACACCTCTCTAACACTTTAATTGCTGCTGTTAATTTATTACGTACCCCCACTTACTGCCATGCTGCTTGTCGAAGAGCATTAATGGTTACATTGCCGGCTGGCGACCAATGCAAGCTTCCCCTCTCCTAGTTCAGCGATTGTGCCAGCATCATTCTGTTACATTATTCCCCTTATTCAACTTAGCGTGTACACTTCTTGGTTCGAATCCTGATCGAACACATCTTAAATTTCAAAAATGAGATGTTTGTTTTTTAAAGGGATTAACAGCTAGGCCCCTAATTGTACGAGGTGAACGAAACGGAAATTAAAACTTCAAAATGTATCAAGTGACTAGAATCTAAAAGTAATCATGAAAAAATTATCGTGAAACAGAATCACTGGATCCAATTCACAATGCCTTCATTACTGGGATGATACTCATTATCTAAAGAGGTCCAAAATCCAGGTCGCGGGCCCCTCATAATGGTACTAATCACTGGTAAAGCAGAACCATGGTGTTCCTCGCATGGTGGTACTAATCACAGGTAATGTAGACCCATGGTATGTCACACACAAGGGCACCACACACATGCAACACAGACCCGTGGTGTTCCTGACATAGCATACTCCTAGTGTTGGTCACATAGTGGTACTAATCATAGGCAATGTAGACACACTACGGCAACGCCCACAGGCTACACAAACCCATGGTATTCCTCACATAATGGTACTAATCACGGGAGCCAGGCAAACCCGTGGTGTTTCTCACCGAGTGGCACTAATCACAGGCAACGTAGACCCATAAAATGGTACAATTCACAGCTAGCGCAGACCAATTTTGAACACAGTGGAACCGACCAGTGGAATACACACGATGACCCGTAGTATTTCTCCTATGTAACGTAGACACATGGTTTTCCTGGCAAGGTGGTACTAATCGCAAGTATTCTCATGGTTCTAATTTCATCTTCCCTTAGTCGCCCCTTTTAGTCGCGTCTTACGACAGGGAGGGGGTACCGTGGAGTGTGTATTAGTAGGTTGTTGTTTGGGTCATCAGTCCATAGGCAGATTGCATGCAGCTCTGCGCCCCACGCTACGTAACTATTACATTCTACATCTACTCTAATCTGCCATAATCAAACCTAGGTCTACCTATGCTGCTCTTACCGCTTACACTTCCCTCAAAACCCAACTGAGCAAGTCCTGGGTGTCTTAAGATGTGCTGTATCATTCTTCATTGTACACACCGACATTCGTTCCTTCCTCATTCAGCTAAGTACGATAGCATTGGAGACTTAGTTCACGAGATCCATAACATTTTTCGGAGAAAACCCCACATCTCGAAGGCATTTATTCTCCTAACTGTGTTACATTACAGAGTCCATGTTTCAGCGCCGTACAGAAGCACTGAATATACTGTGCATAGCACCTGACGAAGGTGTGATATGTCTCCAAGCTGAGGCTTCTGTCCACAGTCGATTCCTCACGAATCATTTCTAAATCTGGGTCCAAGTTCTTAGTAATCCAGCTGCCAAGGTACGTAAATTTTCATACTTCTTTAACTTGTTCCCCATAAATGTTCGAAAGAATGTGCGTTACAAAATTACAGAAAATTAGAATGTCAATAGGGTATCTCCACCTTTTCAGCTTGCTTTGCCAAACAATATCAACAACAACAACAACAACAACAACAACCTTTCTTGTCTGTTGTAAGACTCATTATAAAGGTTTAAACTTAATGAGGAGACATAGTTTCAATTACACGGTTCTTTTGTGAGCTGCTAATAGTACCTGGTCAATCAGAAGTGCTAATGATGTCTGGCGCCATTCGCATCAGCAACTATTTCCAGCCCTCTATTTACGGAGATGTTAACAGGCAGTTGTACGTGTTAACTCGGCTGTAAATAGAGCGGGCTGCAGGGGAGAGAGTTCCCAATATAGCAAGTATATTACAAATCATCTTACAAGAGAACTATTTGCGTTGAATCATACAGATTTCAATTAAATTTGGTTCAATTAATTAATTAATTAATTGGAAATTTATTAAATATCTCCCTTGGTAAAGTATCCCAATCCCTAATTCCTATAAATAAACGTTTAACCTAATTTGTCCTCTTGGAATCTAACTTCTTTCCTTAAGGAACCACGGGCAGCTTTGTCATGGTTTGGGTAGTTTTCGTCTTCTTCTTCTTCTTCTTTTCCTCCTCCCAGAACCTCTTCATCCGCTCCCTCCTCCTCTCCTGTTGTTCAGTCTATATTTGCATAATTCTCCTATCTCCCCCACGGGTGCTTCTCTATCATATTCCTATACCTTTCTGTCATTGAGCTCTGGCATAACTGGTTGGTATATATTTATTTATCCAGTTCCCTGTCCCTTCCCCCTTGATCCCCAATTCAGTCCAGTCCTTCCGGAGTTCGACAACTCACTTAGTTGCCACTTTTCCTCTCGTCCTACCCGTTGTCTCCCATCACTGATCACATGTCCGACAAATCTTGCTCTTTTCAGTCTTATTTCTTTTGAGATCGTCTTCATGCTCCGATACAGTTCGTTCCTTGATCTTCGTTCCCATCTTTCAGCATCTCCAACAGAATTTTTCTTCTCAAGTTGCTCTACCCCGTGCCTTCCCACTGATAATCTCCGCTCCCTTAAACTTATCCCGCGTTATAACCAGATCCCATACATCCCCAACTATGTTAGTACCTATTCCTGCTTGCCTTACGTTGTTGAAAATTACCACCTTCCCCTTCAACTTTCTTCAACATCTGGCTCAACCTAATTCCTTGAGAACACTACCTGGTTCCCTATGCATCACCAACTTTCCCCACATATCTAAAAAAACAGATTCGCCCATAACCAGAGCATCAACCTCAATAAATTTACAAACAAATCTGTCTCGTTTATGGCTGACAGTATACAAGCTGCTGTATGATAAAATGCAGAGCACTATCATTTATGAAAGGTGCTACTCATAGGACTAGTCTCTCTGTAATAGCACTTTCTGGCTCGGTGAGGAAAGCAACGGAAAACTACCGCACTCCTTACCAGTTTTAGCTGTTCAGCCTTTGATGGTTCCAAAGGAAATGAAGTTATTTTACATTGTCAGCTGGTATTCTATGTTATCACCACTAAAAGTGTTTTAAAAAATGCAGTTACCACACAAAAACTGTGGCTAGCGCTTGATTAAATCAAGCTCAGAGAAGATGTAATTTATGTGACAACTTGCTTGTCTACGCTAACGGAGAGAGCTATTCCAATTATTCTCTCTGTGAAGGAAAATTTGTGTCGCTGTGCGTAAAGCGGCAGTCAGCTAATATCTCACTCTCATTAGCAAGTCCAGTACCTAACGGTGGTTAATCCACGGGAGAATAATAAATAGCTCAATTAAAAACGTAGCTATGATAGTGGTGGAACGAAGATATGAAAAATATTACACTAATGATATTCCTCCTTAATTAAGCCCGCGTGATAAACGTGTTCGTTATGGTGATTATTGTTTTAAAAGGAGGTGATGATTATTGTTTTAAGTGGAAGTGCAACTAAGTAGGCCTAACCATCCTCTCTGAACAAATTAAGTGGAAACAAAAATTAAAACAAAACAAATATATTTAAAAAATGAATTTTAAAAATAGAAATAATAAAGTGATTTGATTAAACCGGAAACGATTTTGGAAACTTGAAATTTTGAAGCCCTTGATTAATCCACTCTCACACATAAAGGGAACGACGAGATCATCAGTAGTCACGTCATCGGCTAGTATGAGTTCAAGAAGTGATGGTATAATCGAATACTTTTAATAATCGAATAATCACCAACCGATTATTTAAATTATCGAATAAATAACAGAACAAAAATAATCGAATGAGTTTCAAATATCATTTCGTTGAATCATATAGAATACAGTATTCGATTTAAGCATGTCGGATGGATAATCGATCGAAATAAGCGAATAGATGAACTCTTATGAAAAATATAAACTATTTTTTCCAAGCGTATCCTCAAATGTTGAAACTAAATGTGTGAATTAACTGTCTTCATAACATCACTTTTCATTCCATTATCTCGAAAGCATTCATTACTTAATTGCCTCATTCATTCGAATGCAGTTCCAAATGAATAATCGAAAAAATAGTCGAATGGAAAAACCTCACTATTCGATTGCCTCATTTATTCGAATAGAGTTTCGAATGAATAATCGAAAATAATCTGATGGAAAAATATTCACTATTCGATTGCCTAATTTATTCTATTGGAGTTTCGAATGAACAATCGAAAATAATCGGATGGAGAAATATTCACTATTCGATTGCCTCATTCATTCGAATGGAGTTGTAAATAATTTGGTCCTAGGAACAAGAGTATTTCTTAATATTGTGACGGTCAGCGTGTTTTGGTTACTACGTATTGTACCATTATATTTAACCGCGAGAATGGATATTTAACGCAGTAAAAATTTTGCAGTAGGACGCCGCTTGTGAGGGCGTGATGCTATATAGAGCGCGGGAATCGAGAAGGTGATTTCCCGAGGCAAGGCGTGTTCATGTGTGACGAAGAAAGAATATGTGAGGAAGAAAGAATATGTGAGGAAGAAAGAAAGAGAGATGGGATTTTGTCTGGGGGAGAGACCTGCCATCTTAACAGATTTTTAGCGGGAGCAGACAGGCCCACCACATTACGGAAATTGAGTCGTGATTCCCGTAATTGAAGGTTTCTCAGGAAAATAAAAAGATGGAAATGATTGCCAGAATTTTACGAAGCTATAGATACCTCAAGGTTTATTAACATAGAATTAGATCAATAAATGTGTAGCAAGCAGAACCACCGTGGGAAGCTCTGTAGTGGCCACATTCCAGACTCAAGTTGTTTCTCGGGGCTTTCCCTGGCATCCTTTGGTGTGTTGCCTCATATAAAAGCTGAGTGATATGAGGGGAGATCACCCAGTCGACGATCATATTGCTGCCAGTACGCGTCGCACGTCTGCCTAGATTGCGCCAGAAACCTTTTGTTCAGAACAAAGACAGTGTGCAATTATTGCAGTGCGATAACTTTGATCCAGTGGATCGGTGACTTACAGAGTTACAGGTGGTGGATTTATAGGTGGGGCGATGTTCAGATACCTATCAGTGAGATCGCGTGTGGTTAATTGTATCAGCAACAAAAGAACGCCGTACTTATAGACTCTGCTAAATAGCGGTAGGGGCGAAGCTCCCGAGGTGCCGAGGAACAGCGGACAATCGGCTAAGGAAGCCTATATTTGTCCTCTGATAGACTGTTGAATCCAAATTAAGCGGGCATAAAAACACAATAACCGAGTGGATAGTCTCTAGAGCAGAAAATAGTTTGTGGCACAGTGCACAAGTTAGCGAGTATTCAGTTATACGAGAATGGAGGACGAGGAATGTACATTGCAAAGTGTTAGTGCTGTATGCTAGCTCAACCTAAATGAAGTCCAGAATGTTGCGTTGTGTTTAAAGTGAATATTTCATTGTAGTAAAAAGTCGAGATATTCCGAGGGAAGTGAGGTGCAAGAACTTCAGAACAAGGCTTCGAAGACGCTACCTTGAACGAGGCATCCCTCAAGAAGAAGATAGCACCACGGACCAGCGGTACGGGAAGACCGGACTCCAAGAATCGACCCTGGCCGAGACCTCTACCATGATGGGCTAAATCATGATAGCCTACCCGGAGGGAGAGAGGAGGAGATCATCATAATGAGATAAGTGGACCATGAGATACTAGACATGTAGTAGAGTTAGGGTGTCACGCAGAGATAGTAGAATTAAACTTGTAAATATTAACATAGGATTTGATTGTGGCCCATCAGGCTGCATATTAAGATAGTTTGGATATATCTAAAGGGTAAGTGTAGATAGATTTTCTTTTCTTTATGTAATGCAGACAATGATGTAATTTTGTTAACGCGGCACGAGGTAGTGTGCCTAGTTGATACATTTGTTTGAGTACGATAGACCGGATATTTTCTTTTGGGTCGGTCAGTTGTATACATGTCCCTTGTAGGATTAGGATCACTATGGGTAATTGCCGTTATATTCCAGGGGAAGGGCAGACATATCAGGGTGATTTTAGGTCCATGCTAAGCGTATTTCGATCATATGCATGGCTCTATTTATGCAACTTAGATGAACGTAATCTGTAATGCAGGTGGAGACATTAATATTATTTGACTCTGTGCGACTCTGCCAGACAGGGCTTGAACCACAGACCTTAGGTGACTGTGACGTCGTAAAATTCGACGATATTTGATTTTATCGGGGTGTAGTACGATCGTATACTTTTTTATGTTAATTGGGGCCCGTGGTTGTTTGTCAGTGAAATCGGATACATAGAGTAAGATGTATTTCCTCACTTATTTTTGTGACTATTTTGCTTTGTCAAGCGTAGATAAATAAAAGCCCCTTTATGAAGTTAGTTCTGGGAGCACGAGAACCAGGATACTGGGTCACAGGCGGTCGGTGTGTTTACAAATTTTTTTGCTTAGGGCGAGTCCCTCATGGCTAGACGAAACAGGTCAATGCACGGCCCGCACTCTGGGGTTGGCACAGCCATCTTTGTGTAGCCCGCGGGAAGGTCATCTTTCCTTTGAAACAGAGATGTTTTCTGGGGACACTGTTACTTCATTCATTTGAACGTTTATCTCCTTTCCTGTATTTTTTTGTTGTTTCTGCATTCTTATGGTTGCGTATTACCCTTAAGTTATCTTGCATGGTATAATAATTATGAGAGTCCATCTGTTGACACGAAGTTCTGCCTGGTGGACGTGGGTTCACGTCCGTGTAAATATGTAATTGAGGGCGCTAGAGTAGGTTATCTGAGATTATTTTTATCACTTATTGTGCTGCTATTTTTGTGTACATAAATATCCCGATATGGGAGGAAACTTTCATAATAGCGTTAATTTCTGCGGGTATCCTTAACTCTGCCATCATGTCATTTTATGTCGCAGGCATAGTGATGCTGTTTTCCATGTTGGGGACACATCCATTTCGTTTCCTGGTTCACAGATCGACAAACTTCAGCACAACTTCATAACCCAGATTATGTTTTCTTTTGAACTGTAGACGTGAGCCTTTGGGGCATTTATTTTGGCACTACAGGTGCAATCCTTGTAAATAACTTGTGTTGTGAATACAAACTTATGCTCAAAGATTCTGATCACAGCGAAAGTGTTCCTCATTTCGTAGTTTAATGTAATTGTATTGAGCCCCCATGATCCTCTCGTCACAAGAACCCAACTATCGACCATTTCTGCCGACTGCAGCTGAGCTGGTGCCCGTATGTAAGAACAGGTGAGCAGGTAGGTATGATCCTGCAATGTTAACGTGCCCTGTAGGGTACAGTATATAATTGCAATATGCATTTCTCGTTTGTGTGTGTGTGTGTGCGTGAGTGTGTGAGAGAGAGTGTGTGTGTGTGTGTATGAGTGTTCGTACCACATAAGTGTATTATTTTAATTTAATTAATTGTGTAACTTGTTACTATTATTATCATCATCATCACCATCATCATCGTCGTCGTTTCTGTTCACTGTAATAATATACAACCTTGTACTACGAAATAAACTTGCAACTTTCATTACCAGGAAACGAGGGGCCCATTGTCAATTATAGCGCCGCTACTGCCAGAATGCTTCAAGCTTCATCTCGTAGTGACTTCACCCTACTGTCTTAACAGTACGCTAACACGCTACTCCATGAAACTAGCAATTGTCACTCTACAGCGTAATACTGAAAGATGCGTTCCGACAGTTCGTAAGAGAGAGGTCCGTTCACTCCCTGTATGGCGGGGAGAGAAGGGAGTAGGGGGTATGGTTGCCATGGAAACGTGGGCGGACCCACTGCGGTTGCCATGGAAATCAGCCTGCTGACCTGCTCGTGTTGCTTGGAGTCGCCAAACCCTTCACTTCTGAGTTACGTACGACAGAACACAGCGGTCTAAACGAACAAGTGAGTCGGAAGCGAAGGGAAGGAGAAAGGAATGTGGCGAACACCATGCAATGGACCTTGGACCTTGAGTCCTAATATTTTCCTCGGTATCTACCGTTCCATTTTATTTATTTAGTTATTTAGTTAGTTATTTAGTTATTTCGTTAGTTAGTTAGTTAGTTAATTAGTTAGTTAGTTAGTTATTTGGGAAACCAAAAGAGCGAGAAGCCGAATTACAGAATTCCACAATGAAAAATATATTTACGATGGATTAGCACAATGCAGACATTAAAAAATGGAAGAACAATGAGGAAATATCATCTAATGATAAAAATAGCTGAAGAAAACTGAAACCAAAATAACTGTAGACATAACAATTAAAAACAAAACATAAAAGCAAAGGAAAAGAACGAGGAAAATTAAAAACTAAAAGTAAAACGAAGATAAGAACTTATAACTAGGCACAGTAAGATAAATACAGATGGGACTTATGGTACAGTAAAAAAGAAAAGTACATCATGTACAATAGAGGGGACAGCAATGAGAAGAGAAAAAAGGAATATGAAGAAAATGAGCTAGATTAAGTTAAGGAAGAATCGATTAAGGGTGGCATACGTAGAAAAAACGTCCAAGTTCCTGTCAGAAGATAAAGAGTTAAGGAGGGTTGGTATGCGGATAAATATATTTGAACAAGAAAGAGGCGGGAATACGGAATATGAAGGGGTGGGTTTATCCTAGTTTTGCGAGTTGGAACATGTAGGGAAAAGAAGTGTGCAGGTTCAGGAGAACGAAATAAACCGTCAACAGCATTATATAGGTATCTAAGGTTCCTGCGAGTAGATAACGGGCGAAGATTTGACTTATCCAGTATATGATTGCTGCTCAAGTTACGACAATCAGATATTCTGGCTCTAACAATGACACAATGTCTTTAATGTTGATGGTTAATGATGATGTCTCAGTGGCACAGACTGCTTCTGGGAGAACCACTATGTGGTAGTGACTGAGTTTGGCCTTGGTGGAAAATGATTTTTCTTTTAGATATTCCACGTGATTGTGAAGGCGTGTCGTAATTTGTCTGCGCGGGTTTTGTTGGTTGTTCTTTCGTTGCCAGTGCTTCCGATAAGTTCACCCTAGTTGTTGAAGTTATTAACTTGTATGATGTTGCCGTGATTTTTTAATTATTATTACTACGTAGTAAATCTGGCCAATGTATTCCTCGTCCAAACTGCATTGTTTATTAATTAAGGATTTTCGCGTGAGGAAATCTTTTGAAATATCTTTACTGAACCGAGTTAAGAAACTTTTGTGTTCATCGTAAAGACGAGACAGGAATAAAAACTTCCTCTTCAACATCATTAAACTTAGAAAGTTAAGTTTGAAACTTGATAATAATCACTCGCTATGCTCCTCTTGAGATACTGAGCTGAGGCTAATAATATTTAATTAATCCGCCTCTGAGGAAAGTTCATATGTTCAAAAGCAGCGTCAGCCATTTTTAAATTTTAATTTCTCTCTAGTCTGGCGGCACTTCTCTGCGAGAAGCAGCCCAGTAAATTGCTTAGTAAGCTTTGTTCTCTCCGCTGCTCTCAAGAGGCCAGCCACTCGAAGGTACAGTACTGGTTGCTAGGTTACCAGGCCACATCTTTGTTCTGTTCTGTGTGAATATTGTTTCCGCTTTAACTCAACTTCACTTTCCTCACGGCCATTAGAAAGCCTCCCATTAATGTGAGGGGACCAACTGCTGCACGAACAATAGCTTATGTTATATACGACTCATTCTCCCGGTGAGTTAAGTAGGATATCCAACGATTTAAAAGACAGAAATTGTACCCCACAAATCAAAGACTAAACACATAACTCGACAGTCCGCAAGTTTGATGGTCGATACTTACAGTCAGCAGTAGTCGCGTCATCGAGTAGTAATGAGTTCGAGCGTGTTCTGCAGACCCAGATTCAGTCTTAGGCCAGAGAGATCGGCGCACTCTGTGAGGATGTGGGCTACGGTGAAGTCAACACCACAAGATCACACTGGAGGGGTGTCTTCCCTCTTTAGGAGATGAAAGTGCGTAGATCTTCCATGACCTATCCTCAGCCTACATAAAACTACGGCCTCTCTCCGTGAAGACCGGAAAGAAGATCGCCAAACGGTGGTTTTCTTAGTTGCGCTCAGCTTGTTGGGAGTTCGGATAGCTAGCCACTCCGATTCCCAGGACGCCAAGATGGTTCGACGTAGATTCATCCGCGAGTTCATTTCTCGCAATCCCAACGTGGCTTGGGAGCCACGCGAAAGTGATTCTGGTGCCAGCATCACACGACCTGGCTAGGTCATGAATCCACTGCACCAGTGGGTGTTGTGGGAAACAGATGTCAGTAGACTGCAGAGAAATAAGTGGTCTCTTTCGTCACCCAGCGCCAGCTGCACAGCTTGTAAGATGGCAGTATACGTCCGGCTCTATGGTTAAACAGTTAGCGTAGTGACCTTTGCTTCAAATATGACTTTTTGGTAACATTTTCGAAATTTTCAAAATCTTGTCGCTGTTTAAATTAACATTATATTGAAAATATACTTTTAAAATCCAGCACATTCAACAATAATAAATAGGGCTAAGTAAATATATTATTTTTTATTATTATACAGTATTTTGTATCACTCAATCTAGAGGTAACGATCGACTCTGTAAAAAATGAAATGAATGTCACATTTTGATAGGCGATCAGAAAGAACTACAATAGCAAATTACATATATTTTAAAGTTTTCAAATTACACGCAACTTTGACTTGTAACGGGGAAAAGACCGCTCAACATCGCAGGATGTTAGTGGGGCATATTTGAAATACCTCAAATCATTAAGAGTTCAATTGAGTCTCACTATTCTGTCTCTTTCTATACGAAAACTCAAGGGAAAATATGAGCGTAATATGAAAAATTACCGGGCAATGACAAAAATGTCTTAAAAAGCCAATATATGACTATATGGCTCATGAACAATGCATAATTTTGGTCGCCGTACATAAAATCATGCTTAACTTGTATTTTCCATGGAAAGAATATAAATAAAAAAGTATAACATGTCCAACATCCGGGCCCTAATAATGTTCTATGAATTGTGTATGTACAATAAAATTTCGCTCTTTAACCCTTTGACCGCCAACGTCCGATTGATCGGACGTTCCGGAAAAAGTACTTTCCAAGTTATTTATTCGTTTTAATAATGTATAATACATGTTTTGGACTAGTTTTGGATTAAATAAGACTATATACAACAAGTTTAGTTGAGGAACTTGCTGCCGAGTGGCAATTCAGCTCTCGCGGGCGGTTAACGACCCCCTTACTATTTTACCGGAAAAAAAAGGAACGTAACTGTTCCGTATTGAGAAAGAGTAGTACTAGTCAAGGTGGTAAATGGAATAAAGACCAGATACATTTGTAGACAGTGTAAGAAGAGTGTACACCCTTTGAGCTTCCCTAAGCACATTTGGTAGAGCACGTCATAAACATTGTAAATATTTTTTTTTGCTAGTTGCTTTACGTCGCACCGACACAGATAGGTCTTATGGCGACGATGGGACAGGAAAGGGCTAGGAGTGGGAAGGAAGCGACCGTGGCCTTAATTAAGGTACAGCCCCAGCATTTGCCTGGTGTGAAAATGGGAAACCACGGAAAACCATTTTCAGGGCTGCCGACAGTGGGATTCGAACCTACTATCTCCCGAATACTGGATACTGCCCGCACTTAAGCGACTGCAGCTATCGAGCTCGGTATTGTAAATATTAGTAAATAATTTCTTATATCATATTTTTAAGGCAAAAAGTGAATTTTTGAGCGTTACGTATGTGTGAAATATACATTAGTAGTAATTTCTTACGTAAAACGAACCAGGAACTGCAGCATTTGCATATAATATAAGATTAGAAAATTTCACGTTAATGTAATAATAATAATAATAATAATAAAAAAAATACTGTAACTGTAATATTGTATATATAGCATAGGAAACACCATCTCTCTAAAATAATGCAGCTTTTGATAGTAAAAATATTTTTTCTTACCGGTTTTATGATCATGAAATAATTTTTTTCAAAGAAAGGAAACATTTATTTGAATTATCACTTCATAAAATAAAAGTTTTAAAAATAAAGGTACATTAATTTACATCAATAAAATGTCCGAAACATTAGCTTCGAAACAAAAAAATCCCCATCCAATTTACATGAACTGAACAGGAGTTATTACGAATAATTTACTGCTCATTAGCCCTTGGCGGTATAGGACATGGGCACCACGCATGAGGCTGGCGGTCAAAGGGTTAAATACTTACAACTTGCATTATTATTGCAGACCCCTTGGATTATCGTCGCCCCTCCCCCCCCCCCCCCCAGGTTTCCGCGGAGCAGTTTGGAAAAGCAGTAGTTGGGTTAGAATATGAATTTCAAAGGGAATAATCTTCTATTATACAATGACGAATTAACCAGAGTCCACTGTATTCATAATTCCCTGTTGGAACTAACGACACGGAAATATAGTTACAATTTTAGGAATTTATTTTTCGTTACGAAAAGTAACAGTTAACCAGTTATTTTTATATCTGTTATGTAAGCCAGCGGGCTTTAACATCTCACCACTACTCAGCCCGTGTTGATTTTCTTGGAAGCGACGTGCTAATCCCCACGAACTCGCAGTTGCCGTTAGTGGCTCCCAAGATGTAGAGAAAGTTTATTCCTGGTAGAGCAACTGGGTGCCAGGTGATTATAGTGTACCACGGCAGCTGATACGTAATACAAGCGGCATCTTTTGATAGCAGATTGGTGTGTGTGTGTGTGTAATTAGGGAAGTTTGAAATGACTGACTACACTACCTCAGGGCGAAGTTCACTTACAAGCAGACGTGTTTTATGTCATGTAGACCCACCTTTGAATTAAACCTACTGAAATAACTTTTAGCCCTGCTGCACTGGCGGCGCTCTACGAAGTGACTTCATTACCCCCGCCTAGTCTCACTGTCTCACATTCTTCATTATAACGAAGAAAACAGTTTGAATTATTTTAATAATTTAACTACTATCTGCGTCTCAAGGGAAGTCGCGGCAGCTTGTAAGTACGACAGATACTACACTGTAAGCTGCAAGCATTAGTCGTGATAAATAGCGCGAGCTCTCTGAAAGAGATGCGTCGTCTTCTTCTTGGTTCGAATGAGCGTATTTTGGACCACGCTTGTTCAACTGTTGGGCTTTGATCTTTGCCAAGAATTGGCGCATTTTCTGCCAGTGTAACTCCTTTTTACAGGCCGTCTATCTTGAAGATCTGATACTCCCAGTTCTTTAACGTCTTTCTCAGTTTCTGTCGGCAAAGTGGTACTGGTCTTCTTGTTCTGCCAGAAGATGAACGAACAGGCGATTAGTCAGTCATTTGGAAGGCAGACTGTCTATATGGCCATACAAGGCTACTCTCCTTTTCCTAGCACTATCAGGGAGCCTCTCTATATGTTCGTAGAGCTCGGAATTGTGGCATCTACGGTATTCTTCACCCTCCTTTACCGGACGTAAGATCTTCCTGAGAATTCTCCTCTCTCTGACTTCCACTTTCTTCATCAGACCTCTTCGGTTCACTGAAAGACACTCCGTGGCATACAGAGCTTCTGGTCGTATGACTGACGTGTAATGCTTCAGTTTCAGATTGCGTGACAGGCATTTTTGTTTGTTATAAGTGTTCTTTGTCAATCGATACGCCAGTTCCTACTTGTTGACTTTCATGGATGAGGCTCTTTCTGATAAGATGGGTTCAATCCACTCGCCGAGATACTTAAATTTATCAGTCCTCATGATTTTCCCCCCGTTCTAGCTTCATGATGTTGGTAAAGAACTCTGTTTTCTCCAAAGACACTTGAAGACCTACTTTGGCTGCCTGTCTTCTGAGGCAATTGATCTGTATTGTTCCTGTGTGCAGCGAATCGCCAATCAGTGCCATGTCTTCAGCAAAGGCCAGGCAATCTACAACCAGCCCTTCCTTCTTATGACCCCAGTTGGTCAGTTCTCTGCGTCATTCTCTCACAACCTTTCCAAGGACACAGTTGAAGAGAAGTGGGGAAAGTCCATCCCCTTGTCTCGCCGCGGTTTTAATCTCGAAGCTTTCCGAATCCACGCCTGTAAACGTAACCTTGGAATGAGTGTTAGTCAAGGTTTCTAGAATGAGTCTGCGGGATTTGTTGTCTAACCCCAGTTCCTGGAGAATTTTATTAAGTGTCTGTCTATCAATAAGTCTTAGGCCTTCCGAAAATCAACAAAAGTGACGACCACCTTGCGGTTTCTTATTTTGGAGTATGCAAGTACAGTTTTAAGGTTGAAGATCTGTTCAGCACAGGATCGACTCTTCCTGATATTCTGATATTCTCCGAGTTGACTGTCCAGTTGACTTTCTGCCCGTGTTGTGTGTGTCAGTATGTACCTCCCATTCACTAGGTGTGTTAAAATGCTTTTTTATTTTTGTTTTGTTTCGAAATCCACTAATTCACTTCAATTTGTATCACTGTATATTATAGTATAATAGTAATTGTTGCGTTAATAATTATACTGGAATATACATCGTTGCTAGGCAATGAAAACCTCGTAATTCAACTCAAGTTAAAAACACATTTCTCCATCTCCCTTTGAAGGCTTACTGCGTTGCCTGAGGAGGGACCAGAAGAGTCCAATGGTCGAATAATTGGGCTATCATTAAGCAATGAAAATGCCAGGAACAGTTCTCCGGCCAATACTAACCGCTTAGTTTTGGATTTCTTCTGTAAACTTTGGAAGCAGTTACGAGGTTTCCTTTGAACAGTGACGATGTAACATTATTGTTATTACTGGGGAACTGGGTGGTGTAGCGGCATAGCTGCTTGTCTGTCATCCCGGTGGGTACGACGCGCATTGGTATCACCCAAATATCACTATAAAATTTGTGACAAATGGAACATAATAATTGCTTTTACACATATCAAGTGAAAAATCTGCGGCAAATTAAGAAATACCGTCGTTATTTGAGAAATATGAAAACATTTCTAAGGCTTGTAGACAGGACTGGTTTATGTCGTACTCCGCTGCTGGTGCTGTCTTTTGTAACTTTCTTCAGGTCCAGGGTTAGCACCGTGGAATGGGAGTGCTATGTCTGTAGATTCTCATTATCTTTGTCCATATGACTAGAGCGGCCAGTTCAAACAGCAAAATGGAGGTCAACAGAAAAATAGCATGATCCCTGGACCAATAGATATTTTTATTTCTGTTCGAACTAGTCCACTGATTTTTTTATATTTTATGTACATTGGCCATACCATTTTGTCGCCTATTAAATATTGCATATCGCGATACAATTCAGGAAATGATGTCATTGACAAGTGAAGCAATGAAACGAAAGCAAAGAACTTCAGTGAACACAGATATCACACACGAAATTGTTGAAAGTGTAAGACAAAAGACATACATGTGTCACTGTGAGCGCAACACCAAATGTAGGCCTACTTGTAAAGTGATAAAGTACGTAAACATAATATTCTCCATTCTTAATTTGCCGCAGATTTTTCACTTGATATGTGTAAAAGCAATTATTATGTTCCATTTGTAACAAATTTTATAGTGATATTTGGGCGATACCAATGCGCACTATACCCATCCCGGTGACATTGGCTTGATTTCTGGTGTTGCAAAAATACCAGGTGTATGCATAAGTTTTCACCGCTTTTTGTGGTAAAGGAAACACATAATTTTCAAGGGAAATTCCTTTTTTTTTTGTTTATTCAAAATATTGGCCACCGGCTTCTACACATTTCGCCCATGGTTCAGGTAAGTTATGAATACCATACCAGAAAACTGCTTATCTTTTTGCGGCAAACCATTCGTCGAGCCATTTTCCAACTTCCTCGAAACTGCTGAAGTGCTGCTGTGCGAGCGCGTGTCCCATTGATGCGAAGGTGCCAGGTCGGGAGAGTACGGCGGATGCGGAAGCATGTTCCATCCAAGCGATTTTAAGGTGTCTTTCACTGGTTTTGCTGTGTGAGACGGCGCATTGTCGTGTAACAGAATCACTCTGCCATGTCTTCCAGTTGTCTTTCGATCAATGCGTGGTTTAAATTAATTATTTGTTGGCGATAGTGTTGTGCATTAACGGTGTCATCCAGTAACGTCTTCAATTGCTCGTCTTCGCACTTTTGTGGTCTACCAGAGTGCGCACAGACTTTCACATTGAAATAACCACTTTTAAATTGTCGAAACCATGTCTCACATGTTCTAATCGATGGATCGTCTTAACCATATTTCCACCAGTAAACGATGACGTTCCACAGCCTTTTTTCTTTTGATTAAATAAGAAAAGCAATGCGTGCCGCGAATGTTCTTTTTCAGGCACATTTTCGACATGATCACTGAACGATACAACACAGACGCTAGTGTTTGGCGGACTCAACTTGTGTGTTTTGGGAGGTTAATGTCAGACGAACAAACTGACGTATGTGACGAAGTCATACGCTGCGTACTGTTCGCCGGCGCCATCTCTTAGTGAAACTGGAGAAGACTTATGCATACAACTAGTACCGTGGTGACACGAAGGGCATGCGACCTTAAATTCCGGCCACAACTCTTTCAAGTCGATGGTCAAGCGGGGGGAGCGGGCTTCGGGGTGTCCCCCCCCCCCCGAAGAAAAAATCAAGTCTCAGTGCGAGCAGGGGCGCTGAACAAGAGGGATAAAGCCGCGGAAGATGATGACGATGATGATGATTACAGTTAATATCATTTGGCATCCAGCACCAATGATTTGTTATTTCTGGTATAATCTCAATATACTTGTACATCGGGTGTACGTGGACAAAACAGTTAGATGTTGGGGGTACGCCAACCAAACAGTTTGAATATCACTGCCCTAGTGATACGAAAGCGCGTATCAAGGATTTTAGTCGTTATATCGACAGCGGTTAATTAAATAGGCGCGCACATGTCCATCTATCGTCAACTTATCAGTTCAAGGATTATAAAAAAGTTTCGGTCACATGAATCAAGAGGTGCCAAGCCTCTGATGTGGAAGTTAAAGAAAATTACGAGAACTACACAAACATTATCCCATCTTTCATCCTGAACGACAATGAAAACATTCCCAACATTGTTCCCTCAAACTCAAGTTTCTCATTACCTTGGAAGGTCCTGCCCGCGAGAGGTGTATGCCCTGATAAATCCGAGGTTCACAAGTCCATGGCCTTCACGGGGGACATTCCACTTGAAGTTGTCAAAAACCGGATACTGCAAACTGTGGATTATTTCTGAGCAGGTTATCTGAATTTCTGTAACAGGGTCCGGCTGAAACACAATGCCATTTTAATCTCTGTCCCACAGTAGCACTACACAGGCAATGTAAACAACGAGAGTAGTAATTATTATCAAAAGCCATCACCTATAACAGTGGGAAGAAAGAAACAGGGGTGTTGAGAGAGAAAATCCACTGAGGATAGCTGCCCTAACCGCCTGTGGGTGGGGGCGGTAGAATAACACCCACGGTATCCGCTGCCTGTCGTAAGAGGCGACTAAAAGGGGCCTCAGGGGCTCTGAACTTTGGAGTGTGGGTTGGCGACCACAGGCCCCTCAGATGAGTCCTAAGCATTGCTTCCACTTACTTGTGCCAGGCTCCTCACTTTCATCTATCATATCCGACCTCTCTTGGTCAACTCTTGTTCTTTTCGGACCCCGACGCTATTACGTATGGAGGCCTAGGGAGTCTCATTTTCATGCCCTTCGCAGCCCTCGTCTTCCTTTGGACAATACCTTCATTTTTCAAAGTGTCTGACCCCTTCCAGCTTTTATCTCTGATTAGTGTTATATAGAGGATGGTTGCCCAGTTGTACTTCCTCTTAAAACAGTAATCACCACCACCACCTAGCTGCCCTAACCATACAGCTTCAGCCCGGTATTTGAAGGTGCTGGAGGAAAATGTTAAGGATTCCTTGGACAGCTCATCGCACGAACACATCAATCCTGAACCAACTTCAGATAAAAGTCCGTCTATCGTGTAAGGTCTCTCAACGGATTGTACGCTACTTTGGACATATAATGCGCCGAGATGATAGTCTTCAAAAGCTCATTGTTGAGGGCAAAGTCCAGGGAACCAGACAACGAGGACGAATACCAACGCGATGGATTGACATGGTAAATGGCCCCTTACAGTGTTCTCTCAGAGTAACCACATTGAAAGCTTTAGGTAGGGAAGAATGGCGGAGTATGGTTCATCGGCTAGAGGGCTGAATATTATGATAGTCACGACGCCTCAGTCATGAGGCAAAACGAAGAAGAAATACGTCAACCTCGGTAGCTTTACTGGCACGTAGAAGAACTCCTGCGGGACTAAATTCCGGCACCTCGGCGTCTCCGAAAACCGTAAAAGGTAGTTAGTGGGACGTAGAGCAATTATTATTATTATTATTATTATTATTATTATTATTATTATTGTTATTTTTTTATCAACCTCTTTGGATTGTTTTCCATCTCGCTCAAATCTGACTGTTGGATCGATAATGACGCCTTTGTTGAATTTTCTATCAATGACTGAAATGACTGCTGTTTAATGGAACCTCCAGTTGACGTACAGGTAATATGGTTTCGTCATACTTTCAGAAAACCTCATAAATGTAGCAATACAAGCCAAGCTCTTGGGAGAGATGGCGAACAAATAAGTTTATTTAAAAAATGCTCCAGAATTTCTAACAAGAAAGTTGGTCGAATAAAGAAGGTAAAGAAATTCAAATATTTGGGAGAAAGAATCCAAGGAAACTGCTTAGAAAAATCCACTGTAGAACAAAGGATACACAAGACGGAAAAAGCATACGGCATAAATAATAATATCTATTATCTTAAAACCTCAAAATAAAACACTACAACACAGTAGTCAAACTAGAAGGTGTATACGAGAGTACTGAATTTCAAGTTGAATAAATTAGAAGTACCGAAAAGAAGAATTATACGGAAAATACTCGGTCCGCTAAGAACTACAGAACTTGTTTTTTTAATTGCTTTACGTCGCACAGACACAGACAGGTATTACGGCCACGATGGGATAGGAAAGGGGGTAAGAGTGGGAAGGAAGCGAAATTTGAATAAACGCCAGAATGAAACTTATCTTATCCCCTAGTTGGATGATTAGCGAATTATAAATAAATAAATAAATAAATAAATAAATAAATAAATAAATAAATAAATAAATAAATAAATAAATAAATAAATAAAATTTTGCTAGGGGCTTTACGTCGCACCGACACAGATAGGTCTTACGGCGACGATGGGATAGGAAAGGCCTAGGAGTTGGAAGGAAGCGGCCGTGGCCTTAATTAAGGTACAGCCCCAGCATTTGCCTGGTGTGAAAATGGGAAACCACGGAAAACCATCTTCAGGGCTGCCGATCGTGGGATTCGAACCTACTATCTCCCGGATGCAAGCTCACAGCCGCGCGCCTCTACGCGCACGGCCAACTCGCCCGGTAAATAAATAAATACTGTAAATAAATAATGCTTTTTTAAAGAGTTCAGTCCCCAAGAAACGTTCGGAGTGTCTAAATCTTGCCTTTTAAAGGTCTCCTCGATTTTTCACATCATACAGCTAGGCTCACAGCTACTTAGAGACTTTCGGAGATAAAGCACGGAGCGGAAATTGTGTGCATATAAGAAAAGGAATGGAAGTGATAGAGAAACGATAAGAAGGCGGGAAAAAAGTCTCAGAATCGAAAGCAGTAAGCTGAAAATAGAAGTCCAGGCAACGCATGGAAGGTGTCAAAGTGGAACATCCGTTAATATCTTTTTACGATACTGTATCGGGCGCAAAAATAGAAACAAACGAAAATCAATAAACCGATGCGTGTCTGCTAGTATGTAGGTGTGACGTGCTAGGGTACGGACTCCCGGGGCTACGACCAGCTGGAGCGAGCCCGCCAAATAGTTAGTGACGCCTGGGAAGGGCCACGAGATAAACGTCTAAGGGGATTAGGATTAAATTATTTTGTATACAAATACTAAGTAAATTGATTATAGCCATTTCATTAGGTTATACGTACGAAATAAAAGCAATTAAATATCCTTTGACTACTCTCTGTACGAACTGGAATGCCGTAGGCCAACATGAAACCTTGCTTAGGAATACATTATTATTATTATTATTATTATTATTATTATTATTATTATTATTATTATTATTATTATGCTATCACTCGTGAACAAGTAGCATTGTCTTCCAAAGGTTAAGTTCATATTACACGAGTTCTTTGATGGCCATATAATCCAATTCTGGAACCACAGACTCTTCCACTAAGTTGGCACACGGTGTCTTGGGTAGCCACTGGTCCTTGACGGTTGATACTTCTGCTGTCCATATGCCCTTTCCTAGCATTGTGTTTGTCGGCCAGAAGTTTCCTCCGCTGTAGTTCAAAGGATAAATGCCCTTGCTGGACGAGGCGTCCCCATTCTGGACGAGTGGATGCTACAACCTTCCAATTTTCAGGATCAATTTGACATTTCTTTAGATTCGCCTTCAGAACTTCTTTATGCTGTTTTTGTTGCCCTTCAACTGACAGTACATGATTTGTTTCGGAGACGTGACTCAGGCATGCGAATTACATGACCTGTCCATCAAAGCTGGTGTTTTATTATGAGAGCCTCAAGTCTGGTTGTACTAGTTTGTTCCAAAACACTTACGTTAGTGCGTCTGTCTTGCGATTTCATTCCTAGGATTCTCCACATACAGTGGCTCAAAAAAGTATTGGTCTGCCCATAGCCGTGGTATGAACGGAACTGTATGGTACAAATAATGGTGCATATAATGGAATTATACATATGCAGATATGTAAGACAGTCAAATACATCAGTAGGTTGAATATAGAGCCAAGGAGATTCACGTAGTTTGCAAAAGGACCAGTAATACAACGGCGTGCGTCATTACACGCCAAACAAGTATTGGTCTAGTACACAATATCATCGTGATATCGTGCTGTCTGCTGCATCTGGCTCATTGTGTCTGTGCTGACACGACGGAAGGTAATATTCAGCACTGCTTCCGTGTTCAGCTAGCAATGGGAAGGAAAATGAAAGAAACAACCTTGGAAGAAAGGAGGATTGTAGTGCGACTATTTCAGGAAGGTAAATCTTTCAAGACCATAAGTGAAATTATTGGAAAAGCTGTTACAACTGTTAAAAATATTGTGTACAGGTACAAACGAACAAGGACAATAGAAAATAGATCAAGAAGTGGCCGCCCTCAAAATTATCAGTACAAGACAAACGGCAAACTGTGCGTAAAGTGGCCCAAAATCCTCAGCTAAGTGCGCCGAAGATAGCAGCTGCGTTACAACAAGATGTAGGGGTGCAAGTGTCATCTGAAACCATCCGAAATGTGCTACGCGAAAGAGGATATGCGGGCAGAAGAGCCCTTAGAAAGCCGTACATCAGTAAGGCTAACAGAAAGAAAAGACTTTCGTACGCTAAAGAGCACAGGAATGACAGCTATGAGGATTGGAAGACAGTCGTGTTTACTGATGAGAGTAAATTTAGCCTCTTCAGGTCAGACAGACGAGTGACTGTGTGGAGGAAGACGAATTCTAAACTTGAAAAGAAGAACCTGACAGCTACTGTGAGACATGGAGGTGGTTCCCTGATAGTGTGGGGTTGCATGAGTACGAATGGTGTAGGTGAATTAGCCTTTATTGAAGGGACTATGGATCACAAAGCGTATATTAACATCCTCAAGACATCTTCCATCAAGTGTATAAAAAATGGGCCTCTCAGCAAAGTATAGGTTTACTCAAGATAACGACCCCAAACACACAGCCCTGAACACGAAGCTATGGCTGTTATATAATACACCACGTTGGATGGAAACTCCACCACAATCTCCCGACATCAACCCCATCGAGAATTTGTGGCACTATTTGGAGCAAAACGTGAGAAAGCATGCAATATCAAACAAAGCTGACCTTAAAGAAGTCTTACTCACCGAATGGAATAACATACAACAGAAAACTACGGAAACCTTGGTACGATCGATGCCAAATAGGTTAGCTGAGATTATAAAAAGGAAAGGAGGACCCACCAAGTACTGAAACGTTCAAGAAGGATCAAGAAATTGCGTTATATTAATTCAGACCAATACTTTTTTGGTGGCAAGTGACAATGATTGTTTTACGTTATGGCTTTTTAGTTATATGGACATGGAGGAATTATGTTTTTCTTACAATGTACATGTTACACAAGATGATAAATAATCAGGGATTCTAGTATATGTCAAATTTTTATCATCATTCCCTTAGATTCCTCGTACTCATATGTAGCATATCTCGACAGACCAATACATTTTTGAGCCACTGTATAGCAAGTGCCTTCTGTATGTAACCCAAGTTTCACATCCATAGAGTAGAGCTGGAACAACAACGGCTTGGTATATATACAGCTTAGTTTGAGTACTGATGTTATGATTGTCAAACACCCTAATTCACATACGACCACAAGCTGCATTGGCACATTCGAAACGATATTGAATTTCAGCGTCAATGTTCGCATTTGCAGAAAGGTGACTGCCCAGATAGGGAAAGTGTTTAACACTGTTTAAGTTCGCTCCATTTATCACGATAGCAGGAGGAGCAGCGTTACAGGTTGCTGCAGGTTGATATAAAATTTGCGTTTTACTGGTGTATATACCAATGCTCCTATATATCTCGTTAAATGCATCCAGGGTATGCTGAGGAAACAGCATAAACAATGAATGACAAACGAACCGTACGATTGTGTTGTGTAAGCATAATATACTCGGCAATGGCGTATGCTGGAATCAAAGACTTGGTCCCCCTATGGGTGGGGGCGGTAGAATAACACCCACGGTATCCCCTGCCTGTCTAAGAGGCGACTAAAAGGGGCCCCAGGGGCTCTGAACTTTGTAGCGTGGGTTGGCGACCACGGGGCCCTTAGCTGAGTCCTGGCATTGCTTCCACTTACTTGTGCCAGGCTCCTCACTTCCATCTATCCTATCCGACCTCCCTTGGTCAACTCTTGTTCTTTTCAGACCCCGACGGTATTAGGTTTGCGAGGGCTAGGGAGTCTTCAATTTTCACGCCCTTCGTGGCCCTTGTCTTCCTTTGACCGATATCTTCATTTTTTCGAAGTGTCGGATCCCTTCCATTTTTTTCCCGTCCGATTAGTGTTATATAGAGGATGGTTGCCTAGTTGTACTTCCTCTTAAAACAATAATCACCACCACCACCATCAAAGACTTGGGCTACCCCTAGACTTAGGTCACCCCTTTTCAGAGTTTTGAGCTGCAGTAGCAAACGGAGAAGCCTGCTGAGTTGTCAAGGCTGCTTTACAAGCTACTGGCCTGGCCTCTGCTACTGCGAATACTAAACACCTGCTCAGTGGAGATGGTAGCCTAAGGTTTAGCAAATTAAAGTCCGGCTTTGTGGCTTATTGGACAAACTGCTTGTGCTTGGTCCGATAGCCTCGGTTCGATTTTCAGAATCAACCCCCTCCCCTCATTCTGTTAATTCACCTGGCTTGGGGACTGGGTTTTTATGATGTCTTCGCCATTCATTTATCCTCATTAGGTCACCACCAAGCCTATACAGATGCCATGCACCATAATAATAATAATAATAATAATAATAATAATAATAATAATAACAATTATTATTATTATTAAATAAAATGTTGAATTTTACAGCGGTCCTATCCATCCTTCACTGGTTAATTAGCTTCCTCGGGAGATCAATGGTGGTGTCCGACCCATGATCACGGGTTCGATTCCAACCAACATAAAAGAACACTGAACCTGAAATAATGCATTTCATTTTAGTAGATCTACCTATGAAAGCAAAACGGTATTATTCCTATAACAGCAACCCTAAGGTGTCTTCCTACAAGGATGTAGAAGTAAACGGGAGTGAAATACCAGCACTCTTGTATCTATATAAGTCAGAAGTATGAGGTGAGGTATATACGATGAGTATCGCATGGTTGATTAGTTAGCAGTGGCGATCTGACAGAATGAAGCCTAGCACAGCTATCATTCCGGTCCCAGCACCTATTGGACATACGTCAGCAAGCCACGTGAGGTAGGTCGAGGGGAGAGGGACGAGAGTCTGGGCTGCAATATCAGTCTCCGATGCCTTGCTCTCAGAAATACGTCCGACGTTTTTTCTCACTGCCTTTCAAGTTGTGTAAATGGTACAATGTGTCGGATGTTTATAATGTGCTTTAGATTTCCATCATTCTCAGCTGAGGTTTGGGCTTCACTGATAACCTTGGTAGCCCCCTCAGTATACGCCATTAATACTCAGCCAGGTACACGGCTGTGACTTTGTTTGCGCCTTGACCGCGCATGTCGCCATCTTAAGAAAACACTCAGAAATATTACCTAAGACATGGAAGGGGGCAGGCGAGGATCAATTTTAAATTAGTAAAGTAATGAAAACTAACTTGTTCATTAAAGTAATTTGTAGGTAATTCCTTGGGAAGCATCCATAACAACACCTACTTAACATAATAATAACACTTTTATTAGAACTGATATACTAAATTGTGTAGAGAGCAATGGCGTCTAGTGAAAGGCACTTTTATTGTGAGGATTCAAAGAACTTCTAAAGGAGTTTCATAGCGGAATTGCCTTACTGACGATGAAGTATCCTGGTGGCAGTGCCTGTCGCGGCCACAAATTCATACACGTACAGAAGAAAAATGTTTTACGTCAAGTCATGGAATTTTGGCGCATATTCTGACAATGGTTTTCATTCAGAGTTTCCTCATCACTTCATAAGAAGTCCAGGACACACCTCATTTGAAATCTCAGAAAACCTATCGCAATTCTATAACCATGCATTCACACTTGGACTTGTACTCACGCATACTCTAGAACAAGAGAGGTTTCGCAGATAGTTTATTAAAGTATACACAAGCACACACAGCCGATGACCAAAGGAATCAACTGCTTTACGTCGCACCGACACAGGTAGATCTTATGGCGACGATGGGATATGAAAGGGTTAGGAGTGGAAAGGAAGTGGCCGTGGCCTTAATTAAGGTACAGCCCCCCTAGCTGCTTAAGTGCGGTCAGTATCCAGTATTCGGGAGATAGTAGGTTCGAACCCCACTGTCGGCAGCCCGGAAGATGGTTTTCCGTGGTTTCCCATTTTCACACCAGGCAAATGCTGGGGCTGTACCTTAATTAAGGCCACGGCCGCTCCCTTCCCACTCCTAGCCCTTCCCTGTCCCATCGTCGCCATGAGAGACCTATCTGTGTCGGCGCGACGTAAAACAACTAGGAAAAAAAAAGGTACAGCCCCAGCGTTAGCCTAGTGTGAAAATGAGAAACGACGTAAAACCATCTTCAGGGCCGCCGACAATGGGTTTCGAACCGACTACCTCCCGAATACAAGTTAGCAGCTACGTGACACAAACCGCCTGCCACTCGCCCGGTAGTTACGTAAGTGACTAATTATCTACGTGACTTGAGTTCATCGTAATACTGGCATCAATAAATGGAAGCACTTAAATGTTTCGTCATTCATTCCCTCACTTTCACACAAGCAAGCTACACGTGAAGGATCTCCCGAAAGAGGCTAACTGAAGTTGGAAGACATTTTCTTCAACCTAGCACAAGACAAGGTATAAACAGTTATACATTGATGTACGATTTATGGTTTACAAAGTGGGATATTGGATCGGGTGCCGAGGCACAGGTATGGGGAGGATTAGAGAATCAGATCAGGAAATCTCCCGACTCTAACATTTCCCAATAATAATAATAATAATAATAATAATAATAATAATAATAATAATAATAATAATAATAATAATAATAATAATAATAATACCTCGGTGAAAACCTACAAGAGAACGGACTAGAAAAAGCTGCTGCAGACCAGGGCCTCTCAGAGTGCATGCGCCCGTGCAATGCACGGCGCACGGTGCAGGAGACGACTTCACTAGGTTGACAAGAATGCAAACCCCCTACTCCACTTTCCCTACACCTGTCTCACCCGTTCGGCCTGTCTTCGCCTTCTCCACCTTCCCCGCTGATTCTCCCCTTACTGCGAAATGTTAATGACACTGTTGTATGGAACAATGTTACCGGTGTTAAAACACTCTTTCAATTTGGTTTGGGCAGACAATTTATCTTCTCTAGCTCTTCTTTTCCTTTATCTTTGCAATGATACCAGTTATGCCTGGAACAAGGGACCAGCTGACAGCAATTCTGAGAACCGTCTTTAAATTACAATCAGAAATAGGCCTACTCGCACGCAATCTAGTTTACGTACAAGTCAAAACAGGAAAAAATACCTTTCACATATGCATGTGGAACCAAACATAGAAATAATCTTAGCTGCTTCTCGATGCAGCTTAGGAAAATCTTTCTTCGACAAATTCTCATAGAATTTGAGCAAAGCCTTTGTATTGGAAAATAGACCTTTTTGATTAACTTATCACGTAATTATTCTCCACAGATTAAGCATTTGGCTTTATCGTCACGACTGAGAAAAAGTACGGAAGTTCCCAGTTCGATTGAAATGGATTTTCGGAAGTCTTTGCTTTCTTCGAAACTGGTTGCTCCATTATTATGCTGTTGCCTTGCGCTTATGTATTTCTTCTTTTTCTTCTTCTTGATATTTGATTGGGCTCGGTATTTAACTAACACTCAGTTCCAATACTGTATAAATGAAACGCTTCCCAACACTCAGAACCACTTATTTATGGTGACTAATAAACACTTTAATTCACAGATTTTAAAGTTGGTAAAACTGTAAACTTCTTGGCTATTATCATGTAGGGATCGGACCTACGCTTATGCATTTAACTGATAAACAAGCCGTCTATCACCGAACGCTTCGTCCCCCTCAGCACACTACACCATCCGAGTCTAGCCGAGTTGAGCCGAGACGTACCGATGCACAGTGCACAGAGATCTTGCACCTCGATTTGCACGCGTGAGGTTTTGGGCGTATGAGAGGCCCTGCTGTATACTATCGTATCTCAAAACTGGAGAGAATAGACTGAATAAAAATATTTACAACAAGAAATGCATCTCGTGGAATAGCAAAATAAGGCATTAATAATAATAATAATAATTTCGTGTGGCTATTTCTAGCCGAGTGCAGCCCTTGTAAGGCAGACCCTCCGATGAGGGTGGGCGGCATCTGCCATGTGTAGGTAACTGCGTGGTGTTGTGGTGGAGGATAGTATTATGTGTGGTGTGTGAGTTGCAGGAATGTTGGGGACAGCACAAACACCCAGCCCCCGGGCCACTGGAATTAACCAATGAAGGTTAAAATCCCCGACCCGGCCGGGAATCGAACCCAGGACCCTCTTAACCGAAGGTCAGTACGCTGACCATTCAGCCAACGAGTCGGACAATAAGGCATTACAACACTGTAGTACAACAGAATGCCTGTATGCCAGCGGCTGCCTCTCGATTAATTACAAGTTGGAGAAGCTGGAGATCCTAGGAAGAAGAATACTATGTAAAATCTTGAAAATTTCGGAACAACAATGAAGTCTACAAAAATGTGGAGAAAATTTCAGAGACCATGAAAATGAGGAGGTTATCATTTCTCGGACATTTGTACAGAATGAACAAAACCGGATTAACCAAAATGTTATTCGACTACCTGTGGAACAAGAAGACTAGGAACTTCCTTAATCGATGCCGTCGTAAAGATCTAGAGAAATCCAACATCCGGGAAGTTCAGATGTTAGACAGGAAAACTTTTCGGATCATGATTCAAAATTTGGAACGGTTTCAAGTCGAAAGAACTGAAAAGACGGGAAAAGCCTGAACCGACGAAGAAAAGAAACAACATAGCGCACATATGAAGGAGTAATGGAGGAAGAGGAAACTTTGGACAAAGAAAAAAACGAAATTGTAGGGTGATCCTAAGTGTTCAATTCGTAAATAAATAAATAAATACATAAATAATGTATAATTAAAATCTCATGAAATTAATTTTTTGACATGTGCTCCTGTTTTGTTGACAGATTAAGTCGTTTCATATCGATTGAATTTTGTGCCGAAGTTTGCTCTATTGGCCACACACACCATGTTGATTTCACTATTTGAGATTACGGCAACAAAATAGACTGTGTTAGTGATATTATTTTATTTGTTTTAGTTTCTCCCAGTAACCAGAATGAAGCCAGCAGATTCTGAGTACAAACTTTAACCGCATCACATTTCTTTTGGCAACGAAACACCAAGATAGAACATACAGGACGAAAATATCAAGAAATGGATAAAGAGGTTATGAATGAGCTTCCAGCCAGTTCAAGTTCTAATCTGAGTAAGATTCAGTGAATTCAGAAGGCATTCAAAACTCCATTAGTAGTATTTCAAGTCTGACTTCATCGGTAAATAATAATATATTCTGTGTTATGAACAAAAAAGGGCTGCAGTGTGAAAAACAAGAAATACCTTCCATGCAATAAAGCAGGCCATGCTCGCATTTTGAAAACCAACACCTGAAAAATTTGCTTCGTAATTTTTTGTCATTCAAAAAAGTGCAGTACAAGGAATAGTGTGCCGATCATCGAAATACACTGTTGTACAAGACATGCAACTGTTTAAGAAATTCATGAACGAAGGCAAACAAGCCTTCCTTGTCGGATTACCCTTACACAGGGGTGAAAAGGAAAATCCACAGTCTGTTTCCAGTCATTCAACCGGGTCAGGAATGGAATGAATGAAGCCCCATCTAGCGGCGAGCGTAGGAATTGTGCCGGCTGCCAAAGACCGTCGCACTCCTCTGGGGCAATGATTAATGAATGACAGATGAAATTAAATCATACTGGAAAGTGTTGCTGGAATGGAAGATGCCAGGGAAAAGCGGAGTACCAGGAGAGAAAAACCTGTCCCGCCTCCGCTTTGTCCAGCACAAATCTGACGTGGAGTGACCGGGATTTGAACCACGGAACCCGAAGGTGAAAAACCGGCGCGCTGCCGCCTGAGCATCGGAGGCACATTCTTACACCGGGGTATTCATGGCTACATGTCTCCTATTAAGCGATCTAACAATAGTACAATGACAGTATTACCTACGTTAAAACAAAATTATACCAACAGTGGCAGATAAATTGGCTTAAAACGTCAAACAGTAAACTCCATGTAATAACGCAATCTACAATACCTTCACAACCTCCACAGGATAGATCAAGTCCTAATATCTACAACAATAAAGACTGGTCACTCCAAGATAAGTAACAGCTACCTCCTTGAGAAGAAAGTTGGAATTCAAGAGGACAAATTGGGGCAAATATTCATTTATAGGAAGGGGAGTTATGGACTGGAATAACTTACCAAGGGAGATGTTCAATAAATTTCCAATTCCTTTGAAATCATTTAAGAAAGGCTAGAAAAACAACAGACAGGGAATCTGCCACCTGGGCGACTGCCCTAAATGCAGATCAGTAATGATTGATTGAAGAAACAGCCGCCCATCTGCACAACATGCAATAGTGTGCGGACTATTCACTGTACAACCAATGGCGCCAGTACCACGGTATACCTAAGGAGATTAATGAGGCGCTCTCATTCACTATGTAATCAAATCATTACGATAAGTTTTAATGTTGAAAACATAAAATTAAGCAATTTCCTCAATTGTGCTGAAAGTTGAAGTCCGGAAAGAATAGCCGTATCAAAGTTTTAAAAATCGAAGATCACTTCCGACTTAAACGCAGTTCCTGAAAAACAGCTTAAGTCGCTTGTTTCTTTACCCTTTTTCTTTTTTATTCAAATCCTAGCCAAATTAACTTATTTACATAATTCTCTGTGTAATGTGTTCCTTAATTCAGTGCCCTGAGGTATTTTTCGATTTTTTTGAAAAATGGCCACACCGAATGTACTTATAAGGACTTAAGTGAAACTCTGCATTGACTCATATTCGCGCTCGTAGTGGTAGAAAAAGGCAAACTGTCAATCTAATCGATCAGTTAACGATGATTAAGAAAAGGATTGGAATTTTTAGGAATACATACAGAATATTCATACTTTGTCATATTTTATTTACCTAAAATTCGTAACTTATGTCCCTAGGATGTTTTCAAAACTGAATTGTATGCCTGAAGGGCTACAACTGTGTTTTTCTTCAAAGACACTGGTCTGTATTCAAAAATTTAACTGTTCAATTATAAAATACCGAAATCTCTTATATTCCTTTTGTCCTTAACACTTTACCCAACTGTTAACAGTAATTTAATGTAACATCCAGAATTAGAAGTCGCGATAACAACTTAGGGTTTAAGCGGCTATAAACCAACTTAATGAACTCCCTCCTTCCTCTTCCTCCCTGCCGTAAAGAAATATTACTAAGCCTCTGATCGGGTGCAATCTTGATTAGTGGCGAAGAAAATCGGTGCCGTAAAGCGTTAGGACGCAGATGCTGCCAAGAGCCACGAACAATATTGAAGGAATATCTCTGAAGTGAGCACGGCCCCCTTCACCAACTTCCTCTTTCTTGTCACGCAACCCCTCGGGGTGAAGATGGCCGAGCAGACGCAATCAACGACTTACGAGATCCAATCCACCCTTCAGGCTAGCGACTGACCGGGTCACAGCAGCACATCACAACACTGGCATCGCTTCCTATTACACTGACAATATCCACCAGTTCATAGCCAAAGTTAAATTCTGAATTATGACAGGAATTTCATCAAGATTATAGCATTTTAACTCTGTGGTACTACTGCCTCTTTTACTTCTTCAAACTTTTAATAATGAAAATTCACAGCCTGTTTCCAGTCGCCATTCGACCGGGTCAGGAATGGAATGAATTAATGAATGAAGCCCATCTAGCGGCGAGGATAGGAATTGTGCCGGCTACCTAAGCCTGTCGCACTCCTCTGGGGCATTGATAAAAGGCTGACATGAAATGAAATGTTAATTGAGAGTGTTGCTGGAATGAAATATGACAGGGAAAACCGGAGTACCTGGAGTAAAACCTGTCCTGCCTCCGCTTTTTCCAGCACAAATCTCATATGGAGTGACCGGGATTTGAACCACTGAACGCAGCGGTGAGAGGCCGGTGCGCTGCCGCCTGAGCCACGGAGTCTCACAAACTTTAAATAATAATAATAATAATAATAATAATAATAATAATAATAATAATAATAATAATAATAATAATAATAATAATAATAATAATAATAATAATAATAGCTTTACGTCCCACTAACTACATTTTTACGGTTTTCGGAGACGACGAGGTGCCGGAAATTAGTCCCGCAGTTCTTTTACGTGCCAGGAAATCTACCTACACGAGACTGATGTATTTGAGCACCTTCAGATACCACCGGACTGAGCCAGGATCGTACCTGCCACGTTGGGGTCAGAAGGCCAGCGCCTCAACCATCTGATCCACTCAGCCTGGCCATAACTTTTCTTTAAAGTTCAATTCAATACTTCACAACGAAAGTTGACAAATCTTGTCAAAGCCTGTTCAACATTGCTGAAGGTTTGATAAGAGTTGAAAATATTTGGGAAACTCTGATAGCATTTTGTTTGAACATGGAGGAATGGCAAATAGCAGTTGTGTTTCTTGGACTAGCAGTGGGATATATTCTTAAAAAGAAGATAAATACGCAATAAACCATAATTTACAAGGGGAAAATATTAATGTGGTTTTCTTCAACATAATTTTTATAATGCACTCAGTGCCGGATTAAGGTGTTTGGGGGCCCTGGGTTATTTAAAAATGTGGGGGGGCCCCTTCTTCGTAACATCACATAAGACTAGCATACTGAAGTCGTTACAGAACTACTTCCACTTAAATTGATGAATAGGGATGTGTTGAAATAGACTACAATTTTTCTCTATTTTTCATGTTAATATTTCATAATGCACTTATAGACTTCCTGTCAAAAATGTTGATATTCTCGGCAACTTTTCAATTTCTTTCAAATGTTGTTCTTTTAATTTACGTTTTTTGGCACCACTAGGATATTTTCTATCCATTTTACAAGAACATTACAGTTGTATCTTACGAATGATTCAGTAGTCAGAGGTGAACTGGAAGTTCTCTTCCTGATGCAAAGATATAGTATAGCATGCGCATTCCACCGTGCTTCCCCTGTCCCCTCCCGCTCACTTCCTAGACCTCTTCCCCCTTCCCCCTCTGCCCGTACTCGCAAGCTGCCAGATTTAAATTTTCGTCAATAATTAACCTTTATAATAATTACAGTGCCTAAGTAACGAGGATTCGTGTCTCCGGGCGATAATTGATTCTAACGCGGACAGCTGATAAGAAGGAAGGAAGAGTGAGTATTCGATATTTTGCGAGCGTAAATATTCATATACATGCACGGAGGTGGAGCAGCAGACCTTTTTATACAATTTTAGGTTGGGCCTTGGTACGCGGGGCCCGGGGCTGCAGCCCCTTTAGCCCCCCCTTTAATCCGGCCCTGAATGCACTTACTGTCATAACATCATTTGCAGAGGTTACGTTATATTGCATTGAATAATTGAACTTTGTGTCCCTACTATACCCAAGCATTCTAGAAAGGTCAAAGAAACACAACACGACACATCACAGTACTTGACACAATGCTAACAAGGAACTAATCAAAAGAACGCGGAACGCCGCGCATTACTAAGGAACGTGGCACGCGAACCGGATATTACGTCCAGGGCCTGATTTTGCCATCATCTTCGTCGCAAAATCTACCATACTGGCATTAAAACAGAAAATTATCTTTTTTTTTTTTTTTTTTTTTTTTTTTTTGAAACATATCGGATTCTGCCTTAGCACCACAGAACTGATCTTCAGGAATTTTAAACTTCAAGGCAACAATACAGTAGAGTCTCGGTAAATGGTGGTGGACGGAGTCACGACTACCTCAAACTATAGAAAAAAATCGGACCTAACGAAATTACATGAAAAAAAAGCTATATTAAACATTACAGCAATTGTTTACGAAAAAACCGAACAGAATGCCTTACATTAAAAAAATACTGTGTAGTCTCTTTTGAAAATAAAGAAGTAAAACACACTTTTCCCTTTGCGAAAATCAAATGATCATAAATATGTCTCCCGATCATGGCCATCCATCAACGGCTTTTGATTTCAGAGGGGAACCAGCCATAAGACAGCCTGCACGGTTGCTAGGTAACATCGTTTAACCATCGAACCATACCTTACATCACTGCCTGCACGGTTGCTATGGTAACATCGTCTAACCATCCAATCATACCTTACATTGCTGCCTGCACGGTTGCTATGGTAACATCGTCTAACCATCCAATCATACCTTACATTGCTGCCTGCACGGTTGCTATGGTAACATCGTCTAACTGTCCATCCATACCTTACATTGCTGCCTGCACGGTTGCTATGGTAACATCGTCTAACCATCCAACCATACCTTACATTGCTGCCTGCACGGTTGCTATGGTAACATCGTTTAACCATCCATCCATACCTTACACCACTGCTTGCACGGTTGCTAGCTAACATCGTCTAACTGTCCATCCACACCTTACATCACAGCCTGCACGGTTGCTATGGTAACATCGTTTAACCATCCATCCATACCTTACACCACTGCCTGCACGGTTGCTAGCTAACATCGTCTAACTGTCCATCCACACCTTACATCACTGCCTGCACGGTTGCTATGGTAACATCGCCTAACCGTCCATCCGTCCGACTCGTTGGCTGAATGGTCAGCGTACTGGCCTTCGGTTCAGAGGGTCCCGGGTTCGATTCCCGGCCGGATCGGGGATTTTAACCTTCATTGGTTAATTCCAATGGCCCGAAGACTGGGTGTTTGTGCTGTCCCCAACATCCCTGCGACTCGCACACCACGCATAACACTATCCTCCACCAAAATAACACGCAGTTACCTACACGTGGCAGATGCCGCCCACCCTCATCGGAGGGTCTACCTTACAAGGGCTGCACTCTGCTAGAAATAGCCACACGAAATTAGTATTACCGTCCATCCATACCTTACATCACAGCCTGCACAGTTGCTATGGTAACATCGCCTAACCGTCCATCTACACCTTACATCACAGCCTAAACTTCCGTTACACATTTTCTCGCGTTACGTTCGGATGAAATGAAACGCCGTAGCCTATGGCTTTTAGTGCCGGAAGTGTCCGAGGACATGTTCGGCTCGCCAGGTGCAGGTCTTCCGATTTGACTCCCGTAGGCGACCTGCGCGTCATGATAAGGATGAAATGATGACGACGACACATACACCCAGCCTCCGTGCCAGAGAATTAACCAATGGTCGTTAAACTTCCTGAGCCTGCCGGGAATCGAACCCGGAATCCATGGGACCAAAAGCCAGCACGCTAACCATTTAGCCGTGGAGCCGGACAATTTTCGGACAACGGGGTCAAGACTACCTGAAACTATAGAAAAATCGGACTTAACGAAATTACACGAAAAGATGGCTATGTTAAACATTACAGCAATTAATTACGAAAAAACCTGATTGTCTTACACTAAGAGAAATTGTCACGTCTCCTTTTTAAAAAAAATTAAAAAGGCTACTCCGAATACAATACTTCTGCCTAGCAACCTATGTCTATAAAGTGAGAACGGAAAAAAAACCCTGAGTAATTCCGCCACCCCTACACCTCAGAAAATATTTCGAGTCAAACCCAAAACATGATTCTCTCCTCTCAATAATGACGCCCCTTTTGTCCTTCCCGACAAAAATTTATTCTTACGTGTATTATATATCACAATAAAAATAAAAGTTCCACAATGCCTGTCAGTTCTTTGATAAAAATTCTTTGTAGCTTGTTTCACACCCATCAGCTACTTTTCAGGGTAGGTATTCTTGAAGCCACCTTCTCCCTGTGATGGCATTTTCGTCTTCTGGATCATAAGCGAATTCAGAGTAGAAATGCTTGTAGGTCTGAATTCTGTCTGATTTTTGCTATCAATACGAACTCTTTGTGTGGGAGAGTTACTGTCAAGTACACACTTCAAATACAACATTACTTCAAGTTTTGATGACGATGATGATGATGATTTCTTTTTTACAAGCAGCTTTACGTCGCACCGACACAGATAGGTCTTATAGCGACGATGGGACAGGAAAGGGTTAGGAGTGGGAAGGAAGCGGCCGTGGCCTTAAGGTACAGCCTGGTGTGAAAATGGGAAATCACGGAAAATCATCTTAATGGCTGCCGAAGTGGGGTTCGAACCCACTATCTCCCGAATGCAAGCTGATAGCTGCGCGCCCCTAACCCTACAAGCAACTCGCTCGGTTTATTGTCATTTAAAGGGGCCTAACATCTAGGTTATCGCACCTTTTACGGTTTGCATAGTGGAGAAATGCAGAGTAGAACTCCTTCATTCACAATGAATTTCACAACGCTCACGGGTAGCAAAAGCAAGTAACGATCGAATAAGGATATTTGCCAACTCACAAACATTGAAAGGAGGAGTGTTTAGCTGTAATTCTTGAAAGGAATGGACATGTTTAACGTAGACTTACATTCCTTGACAACGGGCACAATGAAGGAAAAATGTTAAGATGCTTTTGGTGTTTGGGTAGAGCGCGTATATCGTCAAGAGTATTAACTTACACTTACAATTATGTTTAATTATGTTTAATGTTTTTGCATCCATCTCTTGGCACAGGCCAGAGTAAAGTGTAGCTTCCACCGAAGTCCCAGTCAACATCCCTGGCTGTGACAATACGGAAGCTGCTGGGGTATGGCTAGTGCTGAGTAATGACATTCAGAGCATGACTAGTGCATCTGAGTGTTATGAAAGGTGCTGCTCATAGGGTCAGTCGTGCTGCAATAGTACTTTCAGACCCAGTGAGGAAAGCAATGGCAAACTACCTCACTCCTAGTCTTGCCTAGTACGCCTCAGCTTGGTGCTGCCATTGGTTTTTGGGGTTTCTTTATAACCGCATAACCTTTGGTGGTGCTATTTGAGGATCCAACCAGCCTCTGGGCTGATGACCTAACAGACATGTTTAATGTCTCAATTGACAGACAAAACAGGAGGCTACCTGTTGCAAATTTAAAAAAAGTCCGAAGCGTAGTTTTCGTAAAATAGTGCTTCAAAGTAAGGCAAAATTTGTGCTAAAAATATATGTGACGTCACACTCATACTCTGTTATACTGTAAAATGGCGCTGTGTTGACTCGCGCACTCAGTTGGAGGTTATTGTATTTTATTTCTAACAAGTACAAACGTCGTGATCATGAGAGGTTCGCTGTATGCTTCTTGTAAAGAAGACAATGAAACATTCTAGTTTTCTAAATATCGCTGTGGATAACGGATAGAATAAGGATGATATACAGAGTGTTTCTAAATTCCCATTACAGACTTGAGGGCTTGTAGTGGGGACTAAGACGGTTTAGTTTATCATAGCATTTTAGGCGCTCTGTCTGACTCCTGCTGCTTGTCGTCTGGGTCCAATTATAGGTGTGGCTCGATGTGACGACCACCGACGTCAACACAGACAGAGTAAATCCGTACCATGTTCTCATACACACGATCACCAATCCCTGGTCCTCCAACATCCGCCGCAGCCATAACCTGCGCCAGTAGTTCTTCCTCGGATTCCACAGGGGTCTCGTAAATCAAGTTTTCGTGTGATCCCACAGTTGGTAGTCAAGTCGGGTGAACGTGCGGGCCAAGTAATCTTGGGCACAGATAAACTACTGTACGTACAGCTTACTGCTGTGTACGGAGTAAAGAATTATTGTTGTACTGTAGTATGAACTAAGATCACAAACACAACAGCACATACAACATGTCTCCGTACGGATCACACACTCAACTGAATGACATGGAATGTCAGCAAACCTGTAGCGGTATGAGACATCACGTGATCGTTCACTGATGTACGTACTCTAGTCAGTGGCGCCTACAGTGCGGGAGGAATATTGAAACACCCTGTATTTATAGATAAGTCTACGAAACTCAAAACCCTGCTGCCGTTATAATTAGTGACAGCCCACCGCCAATTTTCGTCTCTTTCCTTTTTATTTTTCGTAGAATGTTATTTTTTAGAAATAATGTCAATCTTCCGTAACAATTTCGCCTTTGACCGATTGCCGTAATAGTGAGGTGACAGTCCGTAATGGCTAGCACATCTGAGGAGCCAAGTAACCTGGTCTTACGTTGAATGAACTGAGACGCCCGTCAACAGCAGAGAACGAGTTAGCCGCATATTTCAAGGTCAGAACCGAGTTTAGCGGTACGCTAGCCACCAGAGGGAGGTGAGTTCAGAGAGGGCAAGTACCTCCTTCCTCCTCGTAGGCGGGCCTGAGTTAGACAACGAGTGAGAATACAAGCCCACTACAATCAGTTGACGAAAGCCTGCCAGCTGTTGTACACCTAACCTCAGTAATGTTCATTGTTTCCATTCAGCAGCGCGGGTGTGGCAGATGCCTTGCCATGCCCTACCCTGATGTTCTGCCGGAAACTGCTAACTAACTACTTGACTCTGGAGTAGAGAGGTCAGCATGGAGCACACAACAACATCAGACAACACGCGCCCACAGGGGAGAGGCGCAAAGTTTCAGAACTAGAACTATCTCTCTAGCGTCAAAACAAAGCCCCCTGGCAACAAAGCTTGCTGTCACTGTGTCTTAAAATGGTGGCATTTTGTTCAGCACTCTGAAAATAAAAGTCACAGCGTAACCTTCCATACGTGTATCGATCGATTAATCAATCATCTAAGATCTACAATTACGACTTTCATCCACGTGGCCGATTTACTATCAAGAGCTTACCTAGAGCTCTTTCTTAAATATTTTCAACGGACTTTGAAATTTATCGAACATTTCCCTTGATAATGTATTCCAATCCCTTACTCTATAAATTAATATTTGCCCCAATCTGCCCTCTTGAATTCCAACTTTATCTTCGTATTATGATGTTTCCTATTTTTAAAAGCTCCACACAAGCTTATTCTTCTATTTATGTCATTCCACGTAAACTTAACACTGACAGCTTGAAACACCACATAGTCGAGCATCTGTTCTCCTCACTCCCAGGTCTTCCCGGCCCAAAGTTTGCAAAATTTTCGTAAATTTCGTAATCTTTTTTCGGAAATAATCCAGAACAAATCGTATTGCTTTCCTTTGACTTTTTCCAGTTCTCGTATCAAGTAGTCGTGGTGAGGGGCCCATACACTGGAGTCACTCTAGTTGGGGTCTTACCAGAGACTTATACGCCCTCTTCTTTACATCCTTACTATTACTCGCACACTTTATGGTGACATATTTTTGTACGGGTTTGAGGAGTAAGGAGGGAGCTCTCCCGGTGCCGGAAATACTGCCAACTGAATGGAAATGAAATCTGAATTGAATCGATAATATGATCGATCGATATGAATTTTCTAAACCTTTATTATCTTACGCCACAATGTCACACACACAATTATATAACATTTCTCGATGCGAATCTTGTTCCCAGCATGAATTCTATAGTTTGGCTTTGCTGTGTAAACAACAACAGTACTAGTACGCAAAGTGCACGCCAGATGTTGCACAGCGATGCATAAGCGATTTATAATTTGTGTTTCGAAGGTTGCCAATACGAATCTCGAAGATTGCCGAGGTCGACCAATTCAGCACTAGGGTGTAAATCTATCACTAAATACTCTCACAACCACGTGAAGAGATCTGTAACCTTTCTTAACAACCTCGTTAAATTGCTTACCCCAAGAAGACCATCCCTTATATTAATATGTAGATAGTACCTCATGGGGGGATAATGTAAGTATCACCCTATCAACACAATAATTAAAACTGAGAGGACATTTCCTCTCTGTAAAACTTACAACTTGACATTTCATCCCACTTACATTCATATCATCGTATGCTGTCCATATCACAACAGTGTACAAGTCCCCCTGCAGTAGCTCTCAATCCCGCAACTCATGTAAAACTCTATACAGTTTAACATCATCCGAAAATAGTCTTATCTATGATTCCACCTCGTTACTCATATCATTTATATTATATAAAAAACAAAGTTCCAATAATACCGCCCTGCGGGAAACCCCACTTAATCATTACAGGATCAGATAACGCTTCACCTAATCTAATTCTCCGAGTTCTATTTTCTAGATATGTAGCCACCGATTCAACCACTCTGTTGTCTAATCCGAGAGCCCTAATTTTCGTCAGTAATCTCCCACCCTATCAAAGGCCTTGGGAAAGTCAATAGCGGCACAGTCCATTTGAACTTCTGAATCTAAAATATCTGCTATATCTTGCTGGAAAACTGCAAACTGAGCTTTATTTGAATAACCTCTCCTAAACCCAAAATGACTTCTATCAAACCAGTTAGTAATTTCGCACGCGTGTCTAATAGTCAAATGGACTGCATTGCGATTGACCTATCTACGGCATTTGATAGGATAGATCATGGGAGACTACTGGCAAAAAAGAGTGCAATTTGACTAGAAAAAAGAGTGACAATGCGTGGCTATATTTCTAGAAAGTAGAACTCAGAGAATTAGAGTAGGCGAAGCTTTATCTGACCCTGTAATAATTAAGAGGGGAATTCCTCAAGGCAGTCTTATTAGACCTTTATGTTTTCTTATATATATCAATGATGTGTAAGAAGTGGAATCGGAGATAAGGCTGTTTGCAGATGATGTTATTATATACAGAGTAATAAATAAGATACAAGGTTGTGAGCAACCGCAAAATGACCTCGATAATGTTGTGAGATGGACAGTATGCAATGGTATGATAATAAACGAGGTTAAAAGTGAGGTTGTGAGTTTCACAAATAGGAAAAGTCCTCTCAGTTTTAATCCTTTTGGGGATAATTATAAGTACTGAACCCTTTAGGTCCTTATTGAGGGATACCTACCTTCCTTACCTATCAGCAAAGTTCATGAGATCTGTCTCTTGGGTCGTTTCGGGTTCTTCGTCACTTGCTGAGGTAAAGGTAGGGTTCATTAATTCTAATCTATCTACTGTAATGAAAGGTCTGTTTAAAAAATTCCTATTTATTCAGGAAATTCTGAAGCAATCTGTCATTGGTATCATAGAAGTCAACTGTATCCACTGGACACCACAATCATTTTTACATAATGGTCAGAACACTGGTGTGAGACTTTAACGTAATTGCCTGATGGGCATTCTTACTAGAAACCATTGTCTCAATTATTAATCATTTAAGAAAGGAAAGTCTGGACATCCTTAAATTCGGCTTCCATGTGAGACCACATGTACCATCATAGCGATTCGTTATGGTCCAGCCCTCGTAACACGAACTCTGGACTCTGAGTATAATTAAGGCCGTCCAATCGGTGTGTGCCACACAGTGGTTCTACGGCATGGACCCTTAATTGAATCGATGTGACCTGCGTCTATGTCATGGACCGACATCTAATCTTCTAAGTTACTTTAAAGTCATTGTGGATGATGACCGCAAGGAAATGATGCTACGATGGCATATGGCCCTAATCTAAGTCACTGAGGTTGATGACCCCCTGACCATCCAAGTTTCTAGGCTGAAGGCTAAACACAATTAAGTTACATCGGTTGATGACCAAAGTTTCCACTTTACTATCCCCAGCACATTCACTGCTCAATCAATCAAAGTTCAATAATTACAACAATAGCAATGCTCACAAACTTTGTGGCAGTAAAATCCATTTCCTTCGGATATGTCCCTTTAATCTTTACTTTATTTTTAATATTCCCCAGACAACAAATTAAAATTTCCAGAATGCATCTCCAAGTTATTCGCTTGATTAAAGTTATTTCAAAATGCGGTTCACTGAATTTAATAATTTAATAAATTTAAATGATTTATCGAAATGTTAAAGAACAGTAAATTTTATCTCCGCGGACTCTGGTTTCTTCACAACTTTCTACGCAGCTGTGATGTAAAATTCAATATTGCGATGTTTATCTGGCTGGAAAAGAATTTGTTACATCATTCATGTCCAGCTATATATCTCATCTCGTGATATCATGCTTAAAAATCTAATCTAATCCTAACCGTTTAACACTTGGATATCCTAATAATCTACGTACAAACCAAACAACTCGCCATATAATTACGATGTCATATCTCGTCATTACCATTATGAATTTTACACACCCCTCACAGACAAACCGATCAATCACGACCATCGCTCTATATTTTGGACAACCCTGAAATTGGGTTACTCTGTTCCTTATACTCAAAGTTCATGGTTTCAAATGTTCATTCCGTCCCCAATTACAGTGTTTCACAATACTTAGATCATTACCGGCTATGAATTTTCAACTAAATCCAGCATTTTAACGTTTTCCTGGCCGAGAATACAGTACAATCTCGACTCCACTCCTATTCCCGTTATTATCCCCGCTGTCCGCTTAGGTCTCTCACCCCATGCTCGCTTGGCAGTTACATAAACCACCCGGTTCGTTCTACCTGACTGACTTCTCAAAATGTTCCCTTTAAACTCTGCCGACATAATTAAACAAATACGATATTCTAACCAACAAAATGCACAGATTATGCTTCAAGATGCCCACACTAATTATACGCGTCGCCAATTGATACCGCTATAGATTTCTATGAATTTCTTTCCATTCCCAACATTATAAATATTCCTCGGGCTATCATATCCCGGCTTCAATGACAGGACTCTAACCTGATTCGCACATCTCATCTCAACTCATATAAAACACTCCTCGGGCTTCAGTGTCCCGGCTTCAATGACAGGTCCAACCTGATTCACAAAACTAACCTCTGTTTCCCAGCTCCACAATTATCATCGACCAAGAACTGGAATAAAATCCTCACTAGAAATACCGACGTCTAATATCGCACAATGCATTAATCATGAATAACTTCGCACAAATGATATCGTATTTAATAACTTGATTTTTACGAGAAATGACTGAAACATTCTACTAGATCTTTTATTGTCAGTCAGACACAGTTTAAAATGGGCATTAAATAAAAACGTTTCTCTCCGTGACCAAATTATTCTCCCTTGGCTCTCACCCGACAGCGCGCTTCCTCTCGATTGAAAATGAGTAACCATGGATTATTATTATTATTAACGTCAAATTGCAGTCAGAAGAATTTTACATCGAATGAACATCTTACTTCGACGTCACAAAATACAGGCAGTACACTCACACGGATGACGATCTACATTGGACGTGATATCACTTCAGAACCCTTATCAATAACTTTTTACAACATTATACGGCTTTCGCAAGACTTCAAAATTTATCCAAGTGGAAAATTAAACAAATGACTCTTTCAGTCGTACTCTCACATTTACCAAAACTTAGTAGGGCGACCACTGCGTCGTATATCCCCATGCAAATACACTTTAAGAAATCACGAGATGAGATATAAGAGGCAGTAAGATGGAAAGTCACATTACCTTATGTAGTCACACCATTGTTCGTCATAGGGCTCACCTGCGACCCTGGCATTTTATTTAGCCATTTTTACATTCATGGCTGTACATATCATTGTGTTTCTTCAGGTTTCCTGGAATAAAGCATAAAAAAAAGAAAATACCCTTCACTTGTTTGCGGAGCGCACACGATGGATTATAATTATTCCCGCACACGAATTACTTAATCACATTAGAATATTTCAGTACTTTGACCGTCCTATCTGATACACTTATTTCTCTCAAGAAAACTATCTCCCCATGGAGTCAAGACTTAGCCGCAATGGCTAAAATCTGCAGTTGAACTCAGTCTACTTTCGTTGGTTTGATTTAGCAGAGCAGCTCAACAATTTTTCGTCCGCTTTGTATCACAAATGCCGGAGAAGGAAGCTTCGTCATGGCGTCCCTTCATATTTATAGCAGTTACCCCCTCTCTTCGGATCTCTCCCTTTGCCGCCAAGAAAATTTCTCTAAATTTTCTGACTTACCTAAACTGTACTTTCAAGAGTTTTGAAAGTGACTACATGCTTGCTACATTTCTGGCGGTAGTGTTCATGGACATTTAAAATTTTTACGGGTTCGATTTGTGAGATGATTGACCCCCTTTGATAGGCACTATATTTTTTTGACTTGGCGTGGTCACGCCGTGTACACGCGCTTTGAAATAGTTCATAAAAATTACTTGAGATTCTTCCGCCGTCGACACGTGTGGTTGACGTCACGTACCCCAGAGCGTGGGACCGAAGGTAATCACCCCCTCGTCACGTGTCAAATCCATGCTATCAAGAATCCAACTTTTAATTATTTTGTTACACTATGCATAATGTTCTTAGGGCACAAAGGTCATGGGTTCATATTTCCCCCAAGACACGAATTCCTTTCGCACAGTGACAAGGAATTTCCTTTAAATACTCCAGATGGCGAAATTTCTAATTTTGACGTCTGATGAAACATGACCTTTGAACGTAAATTCCTTTCTTCTCTCTTATGCAGTTGGTCATCTTCTGGTGTGCGGATACTGGTTGATGCCTTCAGCTTCCTGGTAGTTCTCCACTGAATTTTCGACTGAGCTATTTATCCCTTCCTCGCCGTCAAAGTCCTCCTCGCTGTCAAAGTCTTCTTCCTCAGAACCTTCCTCAAATTCTCCCTGTTCTATCGAGGTTTTCTCTGTAAGATTCCAATACTCCTCAAATGCTCTCAATATCACAGAGTCTGGGACTTGCCTGCATTCCCTACATCGTTTCAGTGGGTCATCCTGCTTTTCTTCGAGCGGTTCCACATCTTGATCCACCACTGATTCAATGAGGTTAACTTCCTGGTCCGCCATATCTTCAGGTTTGCGATAAACCTTCAAGTTGGCTGCATTGAAAATAGCCTCAGAGCGTCCATCTAACGACTGGATTTTATAGGAATTATTTCGGAAACTCTGGATGACTTTAAATGGACCCATATACAACGGTGCAAACTTCGCGTAATACTTGTCCTCAGGTTTTGAAAGAGCGGGTTTACGAACAAGCACATATTCGCCTTCTTTCAAGGGCCGATGAAATCTTTTATTTTTGACGCGTCTCAAACGTCGGTCAGCTTGCTGACGAAGATGCCTAGCTGTCTCTTCAATGCGCATCGCTTGAGTCGGCCGTGGGTCGCTCGGACACTTCACCACTGCGTGCCATGGTCTCAGAGGATAAATATTGGAATGAACCACATTTGGGACGCACCCTATAGATTCGTGGATTGTGTTATTCACGCAATCTTCTATGATAGGTAACACATCCATCCATCTCCAATGCTCTTGAGCACAGAAGATCCGACAGAACTTCGCGATGACCTGCATAATTCGCTCTGACGGGTTTCCCTCCGGATGGCGAACTGAACTAAGAATATGTCGAATTTCAAGCCTTTGCAACTCCTGTTTAAATTGAGCTGAGGTAAATTGTGTGCCGTGGTCCGTTAATAAAAACATGGGCTTCCCCATAGCTGGAATTATGGTCCTATTTATAGCTCTTAATACCAATTTAGTGTTTGCTTTCTGTAATGGACATAACGATGTGAACTTAGAGAATACGTCCACGGTTACCAAGACGTATCTATTCCCTCTACGTGACTTGGGAAGGACTCCGTAAATATCCATCGCGAACAATTCACGAGGTTTAGCTGGTAAGAGAGGTATCGGCGCCTGTCGAATGAGGTACGGGTTCGCCTTAACCCTCTGGCATGTGTCACATGTAATTACAAGGCTTCTCACGTCTTCTCGTAGATGAACCCAAGTGAACGTTTCCTGAAGGGTGGCGGTGACCTTGTCAATCCCACCATGACCGGTTATCCTATGGGCATGCCATATAAGACCCTTCCTAAGTGGTGGTGGTACCACAATTCGAGATTTAGTGTGATCCTGGTCTATGAATTTCAACAAGGTGTTGTCGACAAACAAATAGCTCTCAGCTAGCTTCTCAACTTCTCCACGTCCTGGGTCGTCATGTGGAAGTTCTCCCTTCAACAACGAAATTAACCTGCCACAGAACTGGTCCTGTCGTTGACATTCTGGCAAGCGTGTCAGCTCATTTAGAAAGGTTCTATCCTCGTCAGTTAACTCCACGAAGTTCACCTCATGTTCGTTATCGTTTGGGTTTCGACTTAGGGCATCCGCCAGGACATTTGACATTCCTGAACAGTGCTCGATGGTCTGATCAAACTGCTGAATAAACAGTGCCCACCTAGCTACTCTCTCGCTAGCAACTACCGTCTTCATCACAAAGGTCAAGGCCTTGTGATCCGTCCTAATGGTTACAGGGAATCCAAAAATCATCTTTCTCCAGTGCTGTAGTGATTGAACAATTGCAAGCATTTCTAATTCAGTGACACTGTATTTTAGCTCGTGTTTCCTAAGTTTACGGCTAAAGAATGCCAAGTAGTTCTTCTTCTTGGGTTCTTCTCCTTCCTCTTGGTATAAAACTGCACCAATCCCTACGGTGGAAGCATCAGTTTGCAAGATAAAGGCCTTATCGAAATTCGGGTACCCTAGCTTCACACTTCTAGCTAACATCTCCTTAGTATCCCGAAAAGAAATCTCATGTTCCCTAGACCATTTCCATCGATTGTTCTTTACTAGCAAATCTTGCAATGGAGCCACAACCTCCGTATAATTTGGGCAATGATCACTGAAAAATTGACTCATACCCAAGAACTGTCGGACGTTCTTTACCTTGATAGGCCTTGGAAAGTTGTCAATTGCCTGCAATTTCACTGGGTTAGGGCGTACTCCTTCACCATCAATGATGTGTCCTAAGAAGAGAACTTCCTCCTGTCCGAAATTTGATTTTTTCAAGTTGATCTTAAAACCAGCCACCCTGAGATTTTCGAGTAGCAACTCGAGATGATGAAGATTTTCCTCGAAATCCTTCGACGAAAGCAATATGTCATCGACATAGCGCGTAGTTATGGCCTTAACCTGTTCGGTGAGGTTGCGATCTAGGGCGCGTATGAGAGCTGCACCGGCGTTTTTTTATCCCAAACGCGAGACGGTTAAAAACATACGTGTGCTGGTCATACAGGAATCCAGTAAACAATCTTGACTTCTCATCGAGCATTATATGATGATACGACGAGGTCAGATCAATATTAGTGAAGCGGCGCTTGCCCCTAAACCTCCTAATAACTTCTTTGATGGGAGGAGCTCTATCATTTTCAGGGATTAGTCTGTCATTTACGACCCTTGCATCCAAGCATACCCTCAGGGACCCGTCGGGCTTCTGAACGGTAACTAAGGAATTAACGAATGGTGTATTTGCCTTGGAAATCAACCCACTTTCTTCCATCTCTTTAATAATTTTTCCAGCCTCCTGGCGATGTTTCTCCGGAATGGGATACGGCCTACGTTTGAACGGCTCCCAACTGTTTACAGCCAACACATATTTGAAATTTGGAATGCATCCTGGCTTTGAATCGAATACATCCTGATATTTGAGAAGTAGTTCCCTCAACTTCATCTTCTCTTCCGCCGTCCCTGGGCATTCTGATACTTTCTGATTTATTAAATCTTCTACAGCCTTTCCCAATTCAGTCTCGAGGACATCCCACTCTTCCTGGTTGACCTCTTCTGTTCCCTGTTCTATCTCCTCTTCTGTCTCCTTAGAAACGGTAGTGAAATGGACTTCTTCCTCACACATTCTTCTCCCAGTCTGACCCAATGATTCTTCGTTTAGAGCTACTAATTCCGGTCCGTCATCCTTCCTAAATTTCACCTCTCTCCTTCCTAAATCGATGACGGCATTACTTTCACAAATTAAGTCTGCTCCCAGAATAACATTATAGTGCAGCTTTGAAATTATGACAAAAGGATGCGAAAATGTCATGTCTCCTATCTGCAAATCCAAAAATGTCTGCGTTTTACAAATGGCAGTTTTGTCGGGAATGACTCCTCTAATTTTGATATTTGCTACAGGAATTTCTGGCAATTTCTTCCGAGTAGACAATTCGTTAAAGAAATTTTGTGAAATTAAGCTGATGCTGGCGCCTGTATCCAATAAACAGCTCACCTTAAAGTTGCATATCCTGACATTAATGATTGGTAGCTCTCTTATTTTCCTAACCTCCTGTCTGAGGTGGTCTTCCACTAATTCATCTGGTTGTATAATCCAGGAGTCAATCTGGGCTACTATCCAGCCGTCGCGAGAAACATATTCAGGCTGTGTGTGGGAATCCTGTCTCGTAACCACTACTGGAAATTTGGAGTTTTTTTTCCGCTCATTTGACGAGTTCAGACTTTCGTCGAAATGAGGCGCGTTAGGGTTTAATTCCCTATCCTGGTGGTAGGTTTTTCGGATAGCTCCAGTATGGGACATGTCTTGAGCTCCTACACAGTCAGTGTTGACTTCCCTTCGTTGGATGCTGTCCTTCCATTTGTCCTGTCCGGTACCTGACCTCAGCTCTCTCAAATACTGGTCCCCTTCTCTCCTTCTCTCTTCAGGCCCGTGCCAACGGTCAGAACGTCTGGAATTTTCGTAACCGTCCCCTCTTCTGTTGCCTTCATTCCCGCGTGGGTTCCTTCGTCTTAGATCTGAGTTCCCCTGGTATCGACCCTGGTTTCTTCTCCATTGCTCTCGGCGTCTGTCCCACTCTTCATGATGGTATCTGGGCTGTTCCCAGTTCTTCCTACCTTGGTATGGCCTGGTGTCGAACCGCCGCCCCTCATTCTCATATCTCGGAGCTCGGGAAACTTCCCTATCTGGCGCGCTCTCCTGGCTGTGATTTACGACATTCACCTGGGGCTCTGAATGCCTGACTATTCGCGGGGCTGATTGATGCGAATGGGTCTGGTCCAGCTGTCGCAATATCAATTCTGCCTGCATCGGGGTTTCGACCTTCGCAGCAATTAATATTCTCTGGATATCCGGTGGGAACTGTTTCTGGATAGCCTGAACCAGTTCTTGCTGACTTGGGGCTGATTCCAGTTCCTTGAACTTAACTAATTGTTCGGTAAAGTAAAGCGAAAATTTCGGCGGTCCTGCTGTGTTATACCGGCGACTATATAACTCTAGCCTTAGGTTCTGCTGAATCTCAGAATTCCAAAATTTGCCCAAAAATGCGGTCTGAAATTCCTCGAACGTGTCAAAGCTATATCGGAAACCTTTGAACCACAGCGACGCAACTCCGTCTAGGTACCGTTCCACAGTCCTTAGTTGCCTCTCTTCAGGTATCCTATTATCGCGAATATACTCTCTAAGTTCTCTAAGAAAACCCTTTGGCGTCTGGGTACCACTGCCATCGAATTTCTTAGGCTGATCTTCCTTAAGACGAATCATGTTTATAACATTAGTGACGTTTTGCCCCTGAGAATGGGTAGAATTGTCAAAGTGTCCGTTCCCTGCAGGATGTATGGGACTACTAGCGTTGCTAGGGCAACTGAACGACATATCTGAGGTGCGGCGAGATTTACTAACCACTTCCTCTATCTTGGCCTGGACTCCTACGATATTGTTCACTAACCCATCCAGTTCCAATTTCCGGGCACTAACTTCCCCCTTAAGAGCCTCATGAACAGATGTCAACTCGTCGCTCAGTGTTATGACCTTATCTTGCGTATCTTTAAGTTGTTTCGACAGGTCTACCCTTGTATCGCCTAGATCCTTTCCTAGTTCCTCAATATCTGCTTGTACCTCCTCAATACTCCTAGCCATTTCTTCCTGAGTTGTACCTAATTTTCTCATATCCTCTTTATTCATCTGGATTAATTTAAAGTCAATGGCCTCAATACGCTGGTCTACAGTTGCCTTGACGTCTTCGGCTACCTGGTCTACTTTGTCATTTACGACGGCTATCTCTTTACGCAACATTTCCTTATGTTCATTCATTGCTGTAAAGACCTTTGACTTATCGTCTTCACGCATGACGTTGAACTTCTCTACCTCTGTCTTCAGATCGGCCTTAAGCTCAGCTTGATCTGACATCAACTGCTGATGTAGTTCCCTACTTTCGTTGACGTGCCTATCGAGGTCCCCTCTAATTATGTCCTGATTTTCACTGAGAACACGATGTAGCTCGCGAGTTTCCATGAACTGCTGATTTATTTCATGTTTAAAGTCAACCTGTGCTTTAGTGTTCTGCTCCACCTTCACATTTAAGTCACCAATGTCCTTCCTAATATCAACGCTAGCTTCCTTACAACTATCCTGAGTGTCCTGCACTTTAATGTCAACATTTTGAACAACTTCCTTCATACCTTTTAATTCTACATCTGCACTGTCTAATTTATTGTCCACTGTCTCTAGCTTATTATCCACTGTTTCCAACCTTACACTCATAGATTTAATATCCTCACTTAAGTCCTTGATCATTTGGACCAACTGCCCTTGGGCCAATTCTCCCTCCTGCATAAACATACTGTATTTAACAGAAAACGATAGGTCATCGGTGAGCCCGAGACTTCAACGGCGTATAATAGGACTACAACGATAAACATCACAACATCCTCCTATCTAACACATCACACTGTTAATGCAACATTCTCTAAAATTGTATTTAATAAAATGTGAAATTCAATGTTCACTCGATCAAAGTGATCAGCCAAAACACTCAAACCAGTATTCAAAAATTTGGGAAATTACACTAACACACTTAAATTATACCTTTCATTCAGTAGATAAATTATTCTCATAGTGGTATCTCCTAGCCTTACTCATCGGGCGTTTATCTATTTCTTCGAGTTCACTATCAACTCTGGCGCACGATTCTATCATCCATAATGTGGCATAGCCTCAACATTATTTCTCATTTCCTCTAGTACACGATCTTTCCAAAATATCCTTATCGTTATCGTGACTTAGGTTCCCTCATCGTTATCGTGACTAATGCCCCATCGTTAAGTGACTGATGCCACCACGTTGGAAGCCATTTTAATGAACCCTTTAGGTCCTTATTGAGGGATACCTACCTTCCTTACCTATCAGCAAAGTTCATGAGATCTGTCTCTTGGGTCGTTTCGGGTTCTTCGTCACTTGCTGAGGTAAAGGTAGGGTTCATTAATTCTAATCTATCTACTGTAATGAAAGGTCTGTTTAAAAAATTCCTATTTATTCAGGAAATTCTGAAGCAATCTGTCATTGGTATCATAGAAGTCAACTGTATCCACTGGACACCACAATCATTTTTACATAATGGTCAGAACACTGGTGTGAGACTTTAACGTAATTGCCTGATGGGCATTCTTACTAGAAACCATTGTCTCAATTATTAATCATTTAAGAAAGGAAAGTCTGGACATCCTTAAATTCGGCTTCCATGTGAGACCACATGTACCATCATAGCGATTCGTTATGGTCCAGCCCTCGTAACACGAACTCTGGACTCTGAGTATAATTAAGGCCGTCCAATCGGTGTGTGCCACACAGTGGTTCTACGGCATGGACCCTTAATTGAATCGATGTGACCTGCGTCTATGTCATGGACCGACATCTAATCTTCTAAGTTACTTTAAAGTCATTGTGGATGATGACCGCAAGGAAATGATGCTACGATGGCATATGGCCCTAATCTAAGTCACTGAGGTTGATGACCCCCTGACCATCCAAGTTTCTAGGCTGAAGGCTAAACACAATTAAGTTACATCGGTTGATGACCAAAGTTTCCACTTTACTATCCCCAGCACATTCACTGCTCAATCAATCAAAGTTCAATAATTACAACAATAGCAATGCTCACAAACTTTGTGGCAGTAAAATCCATTTCCTTCGGATATGTCCCTTTAATCTTTACTTTATTTTTAATATTCCCCAGACAACAAATTAAAATTTCCAGAATGCATCTCCAAGTTATTCGCTTGATTAAAGTTATTTCAAAATGCGGTTCACTGAATTTAATAATTTAATAAATTTAAATGATTTATCGAAATGTTAAAGAACAGTAAATTTTATCTCCGCGGACTCTGGTTTCTTCACAACTTTCTACGCAGCTGTGATGTAAAATTCAATATTGCGATGTTTATCTGGCTGGAAAAGAATTTGTTACATCATTCATGTCCAGCTATATATCTCATCTCGTGATATCATGCTTAAAAATCTAATCTAATCCTAACCGTTTAACACTTGGATATCCTAATAATCTACGTACAAACCAAACAACTCGCCATATAATTACGATGTCATATCTCGTCATTACCATTATGAATTTTACACACCCCTCACAGACAAACCGATCAATCACGACCATCGCTCTATATTTTGGACAACCCTGAAATTGGGTTACTCTGTTCCTTATACTCAAAGTTCATGGTTTCAAATGTTCATTCCGTCCCCAATTACAGTGTTTCACAATACTTAGATCATTACCGGCTATGAATTTTCAACTAAATCCAGCATTTTAACGTTTTCCTGGCCGAGAATACAGTACAATCTCGACTCCACTCCTATTCCCGTTATTATCCCCGCTGTCCGCTTAGGTCTCTCACCCCATGCTCGCTTGGCAGTTACATAAACCACCCGGTTCGTTCTACCTGACTGACTTCTCAAAATGTTCCCTTTAAACTCTGCCGACATAATTAAACAAATACGATATTCTAACCAACAAAATGCACAGATTATGCTTCAAGATGCCCACACTAATTATACGCGTCGCCAATTGATACCGCTATAGATTTCTATGAATTTCTTTCCATTCCCAACATTATAAATATTCCTCGGGCTATCATATCCCGGCTTCAATGACAGGACTCTAACCTGATTCGCACATCTCATCTCAACTCATATAAAACACTCCTCGGGCTTCAGTGTCCCGGCTTCAATGACAGGTCCAACCTGATTCACAAAACTAACCTCTGTTTCCCAGCTCCACAATTATCATCGACCAAGAACTGGAATAAAATCCTCACTAGAAATACCGACGTCTAATATCGCACAATGCATTAATCATGAATAACTTCGCACAAATGATATCGTATTTAATAACTTGATTTTTACGAGAAATGACTGAAACATTCTACTAGATCTTTTATTGTCAGTCAGACACAGTTTAAAATGGGCATTAAATAAAAACGTTTCTCTCCGTGACCAAATTATTCTCCCTTGGCTCTCACCCGACAGCGCGCTTCCTCTCGATTGAAAATGAGTAACCATGGATTATTATTATTAACGTCAAATTGCAGTCAGAAGAATTTTACATCGAATGAACATCTTACTTCGACGTCACAAAATACAGGCAGTACACTCACACGGATGACGATCTACATTGGACGTGATATCACTTCAGAACCCTTATCAATAACTTTTTACAACATTATACGGCTTTCGCAAGACTTCAAAATTTATCCAAGTGGAAAATTAAACAAATGACTCTTTCAGTCGTACTCTCACATTTACCAAAACTTACTAGGGCGACCACTGCGTCGTATATCCCCATGCAAATACACTTTAAGAAATCACGAGATGAGATATAAGAGGCAGTAAGATGGAAAGTCACATTACCTTATGTAGTCACACCATTGTTCGTCATAGGGCTCACCTGCGACCCTGGCATTTTATTTAGCCATTTTTACATTCATGGCTGTACATATCATTGTGTTTCTTCAGGTTTCCTGGAATAAAGCATAAAAAAAAGAAAATACCCTTCACTTGTTTGCGGAGCGCACACGATGGATTATAATTATTCCCGCACACGAATTACTTAATCACATTAGAATATTTCAGTACTTTGACCGTCCTATCTGATACACTTATTTCTCTCAAGAAAACTATCTCCCCATGGAGTCAAGACTTAGCCGCAATGGCTAAAATCTGCAGTTGAACTCAGTCTACTTTCGTTGGTTTGATTTAGCAGAGCAGCTCAACAATTTTTCGTCCGCTTTGTATCACAAATGCCGGAGAAGGAAGCTTCGTCATGGCGTCCCTTCATATTTATAGCAGTTACCCCCTCTCTTCGGATCTCTCCCTTTGCCGCCAAGAAAATTTCTCTAAATTTTCTGACTTACCTAAACTGTACTTTCAAGAGTTTTGAAAGTGACTACATGCTTGCTACATTTCTGGCGGTAGTGTTCATGGACATTTAAAATTTTTACGGGTTCGATTTGTGAGATGATTGACCCCCTTTGATAGGCACTATATTTTTTTGACTTGGCGTGGTCACGCCGTGTACACGCGCTTTGAAATAGTTCATAAAAATTACTTGAGATTCTTCCGCCGTCGACACGTGTGGTTGACGTCACGTACCCCAGAGCGTGGGACCGAAGGTAATCACCCCCTCGTCACGTGTCAAATCCATGCTATCAAGAATCCAACTTTTAATTATTTTGTTACACTATGCATAATGTTCTTAGGGCACAAAGGTCATGGGTTCAGTACCTAGGTGTTAATATAAGGAAAAATCTTCATTGGGGTGATCACATAAATATAATTGTTAATAGAGCGTACATATCTGTGCACATGGTTATGAGGGTATGTAGGGGTTGCAGTAAGGACGTAAAGGAGAGGGCATACAAGTCTCTAGTAAGACCCCAACTAGGGTATGGTCCCAGTGTATAGGACCCTCACCAGGATTGCTTGATTTAAGAACTGGAAAAAATCCAAAGAAAAGCAGCTCGATTTGTTCTGGGTGATTTCCGACAAAAGAGTAGCGTTACAAAATGTTGTAAAGTTTGGACTGGGAAGACTTGGGAGAAAGGAGACGACCTACTTGACTAAGGGGAATGTTCCGAGCTGTCAGTGGAGGGAAGGCGTGGAATGACATCAGTAGACGAATATGTTTGAGTGATGTCTTTAAAAGTAGGAAAGATTACAATATGAAGATAAAGCTGGAATTCAAGTGGGCAAATTGGGGCAAATATTCGTTCATAGGAAGGGGAGTTAAGGATTGGAATAACTTACCAAAGGAGATGTACAATAAATTTCCAATTTCTTTGCGATCATTTAAGAAAAGGCTAGGAAAACAACAGATAGGAAATCTGCTACCTGGGCGACTGCCCTAAATGCAGATCAGTAGTGACTGATTGATTGACAGTCTATAATCAGAAATAATTCTTTCCGAGAGCTTAAAAACAACACACATCAAGCTGATTGGCCTGTAATTATCCTCTTTATGTTTGTCAGCTTCCAATATTAGTGAAAACTCTTCAGTGTAATAATAATAATAATAATAATAATAATAATAATACTGGCACGTGGCCTCCGAAGAAATCGTCTTTGGATTTCAATTCCTTTCGATAACGTAAACACTCACACTTAGGGCTGTGAAGATTTAATACGTTCCATGAAAATGTTTAAATAAAAGAAGAGGTAGGCTAAAGTAATATCTATGACCACAGTCGTCGTTTAAATAAGCAGCTAAGCTTATCCTAAACTGTGTTACTAATTCAAGGGCAACTTGAAACGATGGAAATTACCTTTTGATGAAGCCAACGTTGATATAATGACACACAAGTTCTTATGGCAGCCTCATCACTTTACGTAAGCCAATAAAAACATGGCCGCATGCGCCGGAACGTGATCTCAGCTCGCAGCTATATATCTTCATACTTCTGGAAGTTTTGGTGGATCGGACAACTGATTGATGGATCATGTAGAGGTTAAACTTGTGAAGATCATTGTCACTGGAAGGCAACATTTTCTAATACAAGCATAGAACCGACGCAGTAACACAATTTAGCGCCAGTGAGTGGTAACACAAAAGACACACCAGCCACCGCCTGCTCGATGGCTACGTGCAGAGTAAAAGAGCATGCCGGAAAGTAATAGAGTTAGATAACTCTGCACATGCTATATGACTGTCCAAATAAGCTCCTATTTCACATTCTAAAGTTATACTATACAATGGTTTATGGTAGACCAACTATAACCGCGGCAGATGAGTTGCACAGCTGCTTACATAATGCTGTCCATGCATGACTTTTGACTAACTAGGTCCTCAGAACAAAAAAAATGTACGTTAGAATTCATGGTATAGAATTTTGAGAAACATCACAAATTCAACAACACAAAGGCTTGCTTGTCACGGGCGTGGTTCCGGTTATCCTGTTTCCGGAAAGAGAACAGGCGGTTGCAAGGCCTACTGCTGTGAAAGATAAAGCTTGAGATACAGTTCCTAACAAAATGTGATAGGCTGGGAATGTTTTAACTCCCTTAGTGTAGCCACGGCCGAAAGGAAGGGAACAAATGATCGTAAAGATATTTTGGCTAATATTATTAATAATAATAATAATAAATACATTTTAACTGAGACGCATTCCACTGATACTGTCTTCTTCACAGTATTGTTTATTTAATGAATACTGAATTTTCACGACCGCATTGTAGTCGAAACCGACTTTCAACCTATTAGGTCGTGTTACGTACATTTAGTACGCGTGGAAGAGATATTAAGTACAGAACAAGAATGGCCAACTTGACACCAGTGGGATCCGAACCCACAACCTCCCGATTTCGCGTCGGTTTCGATTATTGTTTATTTGTTTGTTTATTCAATCCTTGTCCCGTTTCTCTACGGGATCGGGTATGGCGTGAGATGAATCTGTCGTGGCGGGTTTTTATGACCGGATACCCTTTCTGACGTCAACCTCATCAGAGGAGTTAATGAGATTAAATGAATGGCGTAATATACGATACTAGGAAGGAAGAGGGTGAAACCCGGTGTCGACACATAGCCTACTCATGTCTAACAGCACCAAGGCTTAGCGTATCCATCCGACGGACGAATCAACTATGCCCCCACTCCATATGAGCATTGCGGAGAGGTTTGGAATTTAATCCAGGCTTTTGGCACGCAATCTAGTGGTTATAAATTGGATACCACCACCTCCTCTATCCTGCCGGCCAACATTCTGATGGTGAAAATGTTTTCAACCAACGGGACTCGAACCAGCTCACCTCGATGTCAGACCGTTTAGACTCCAACGCCTTAACCATCATGGCGTCTTATTTACAGTATTACAGCAACGTAATTAAAAGGAAACATACATCATTATAGACTGTTATACGTTTCAGCGTTCAGTCTGCAAGCCCCTGTGGATTGACTAACCGCCTTCACAATCCTCTCTCTAACTAGCTCTGTGGCTTCGTTTAGTTCCAAACTTATCTCTAAATCATAATAAACTGAGTCTAACCATCAGCGTCTTCGTCTCCCTTACCCTCTATAACCGAGTCCATTATTTTCCTAGGTAACCTATTCTCCTCCATTCGCGTAACATGACCCGCTTACCGAAGCCGGTTTATACGCATCACTACATCCACTGAGCGCATTCCTAAAGCGTTTATCGCCTCATTACGAATATCCTCCTGCTATTGTTCCTACTTGTTTGCACCAGCGATCATTCTCCCTATTTTATGTCGTTACTTTATATTTATCCTGTGTCCACCTAGCTTTCACTCCCTTCCAGCGAAGTCAGTCTGTAAATAGACACATAAAAAGGTAGTTTCGTCTGTCTGAGAACTCACTGCCCCCCGTATAAGGTAAGGGTAAGGGTGTATTCTGCCCGAAGGCAGGTCCGAGCCACCGCAGACATGTGTCTGAGTCGGAGTTTGCGTACGGTAGGGTGGCCAGTTCCTTTCCGCTCCTCCAAAACATGGCCACCACCACCACCACCAACAGCGCGTGGCACCCCATCCACATTTTCACCACGCCCAATGCCGCTTAACTTCGGAAATCTCACGGGATCCGGCGTGTCAACACGGCTACGGCCGTTGCCGCCCCCCCCCCCCCCTATAGCAATGTTATATTTGAATGGATTAGATCGATTAGGTTATGTTTGAATAGGCTGGATCGAATAGATTAGGTTAGGTCATGCATGTTTGGATAGGTTGGATCGTTTCGGTAAAGTCACATTATGGCTGAAAAGATAGGATCGGTTAAATTAGGCTTCGTTATGTTTGGAACGGTTAGAACGGTTAGGATCACCACTTAAAATTAGTTTAGATCAGTCAGAGCTTAGGTGTCCGGCTCCATGGCTAAATGGTTAGCGTGCTGGCCTTTGGTCACAGAGGCCCCGGGCTCTATTCCCGGCAAGGTCGGGAATTTTAACCATAATTGGTTATTTTCGTTGACACGGGGGCTGGGTGTATGTGTCATCATTTCATCCTCATCACGACGCGCCGGTCGCCTACGGCCGTCAAATCAAAAGACCTGCACCTGGCGAGCCGAACTTTACCTCGGACACTCTCGGCACTAAAAGCCATACGCCATTTCAGAGATTAGGTTAGGTTATAACAGATTTTGTCCATATCATTTCAGATTAGGTTAGGACAGTTTATGCCTTTAAAGATGAAGTTAACTTAGGTTAGGATGGGCACAGCTTTTATCATTTGAGATTAGGTTAGTCTACGTTAGGACAAGTTACGTTCTCATTATTTAACATTAGGTTATGTTAGGTTAAGACACCTTATTTCCTCATTTAAGATTAAGTTACGTTAGAACGGGTTGTGTGTTTATCTTTAAAATTTGCTTTGCGTCGCATCGACACAGAGAGGTCTTATGGCGACGACGGGATAGGAAAGGGCTAGCTAGGAGTGGAAAGGAAGCGGTCGTCGCCTTTATTAAGGTGCCTGGTGTGAAAATTGGAAACCACAGAAATCCATCTTCAGGTCTGTCGATAGTAGGGTTCGAACCCACTATCTCCCGGATGCAAGCTCGCGGCTGCGCGCTCCTAATCGCACGGCCAACTCGCCCGGTGTGTGTGTGTTTATCATTGAAAATTAGGTTACGTTAGGTTAAGTTAGGTCCAATTCCTTGGCTGAATGGTCAGCGTTGAGACCTTCAGTTCAGAGGATCCCGGGTTCGATTCACGGCTACGTCGGGGATTTTAATCACGTCTGATTAATTCTTTTGGCTCGGGGACTGGGTGTTTGTGTTGGGCTGACGTTAGGAAGGGCATCCGGCCGTAAAACAGGGCCAAATATACATGCACTACGCAGTTCGCACCCGTGACCCCACAAGTGTGGGAAAAGCGGTAGAAGAAGAGGTTACGTTAGGTTAGCTTATGTCTATCATTTAAGATTAGGTTACGTTAGGTTAGGTTTTGTCTTTGTCATTTAAGATTATGTTAGGACAGGTTGTATCGGTATTTGTGATTAGGTTCATTATGGCTAGACAGGTTAGATCGGGAAAGGTTAGGTTAGGAGACGTTATGTAAGCTTATAGCTAGACAAGTTAGATCGGGAAAGGTTAGGTTAGGTTAGGAGAGGTTACGTAAGTTTACGGCTAGACAAGTTATATCGAGAAAGGTTGAGTTAGGTTAGGAGAGGTTACGTAAGCTTATGGCTAGACAAGTTAGATCGGGAAAGGTTAGGTTAGGTTAGGGAAGGTTATGTAAGCTTATGGCTAGACAAGTTAGATCGGGAAAGGTTAGGTTAGGGAAGGTTATGTAAGTTTATGGCTAGACAAGTTAGATCGGGAAAGGTTAGATTAGGTTAGGAGAGGTTACGTAAGCTTACGGCTAGACAAGTTACATCGAGAAAGGTTGAGTTAGGTTAGGAGAGGTTACGTAAGCTTATGGCTAGACAAGTTAGATCGGGAAAGGTTAGGTTAGGTTAGGGAAGGTTATGTAAGCTTATGGCTAGACAAGTTAGATCGGGAAAGGTTAGGTTAGGGAAGGTTATGTAAGTTTATGGCTAGACAAGATAGATCGGGGCAAGTTAGGTTACATAAGGTTTGTAAAGGTTACATGAAGATCAGCTAAGCTAGAACTGGTGAAAAGTAAGATCATCCGAAGTCTGCGATTGTTAAATCACGCAGTTACAGATAGCATGTGATGTTTCGGGGTAAATGTTGATTGAATACTAAACTGGTATTTCATTCAATTTCCGTACACAAGAGATGGCAAGTGGTAAGGACCACCTTGTGATGGATACAATGTCGACACGGCAGGTCGGTGTCCCTCTGACGTCCTTGTGCCAAGTCCGGGGACACCAGTACTTGATAACCTTCATCACAAACCACCTGACTACAGACCGCTAACAAGTCTATGGATATATTTCGCTGTCACAAGGTTTTAACTTTCTCACTTTTATTTTGGAGAATCAACATGGTGCACAACTTACTACGGAGAAGTTCAGACATCCGTGATTTAAGCTGCATTTCCGAATACCATGTTTAGTCGCGGATATCTCGCACTCTGTAATGTTGAAAACAATTCTTAGCAGACCAAGTAGGGGTCACCTTCCCCTTACTACGAAAAACGTAAAATTAATCAATTTCCTCAATTGTGCCTAAAGTTGAAGGCCCGGAAAGGTTTCAAATTGCGAGTCTTGATCAGCTCTGTCAAACTAAAAACATGATACTGTATAAGCTTTTGCGCTTATGCCTTGTCAAGAAAATAAGGTGAAATTCTTTACGTTTTGTGGGGAACTGTGCTCTGCGTCATCAGAAGAAAATCTCGACTGTCCACGAGAAGCCTTTCTCGTAAAGAATTTCACCTTATTTTCTTGACACGGCATGAGCTCAAAAGCCAATACAGTATCATGTCTATAAGTACGGGCCGTGAAAGCATCAATGGCAACAAAACTAAAAACAATTCGAAAATCACATCCAGCCTAAATGCAGTTCTAGGAAAACAGCGAAAAATCCCTTGTTTCTTCACTAGTTTTCTTTCTGATTGAAATCGTAGCCAAATTAACTTATTTAGGCCTACATAATTCTTCTGTAATGTGTTCCTTGGTTCAATACCCTCAGACTATTTTTTGATTTCTTGAAAAATGTCCAAACCGAATATAGTTATAAGGACTTAAGTGAAACTCTGAATTAACTCACATTAGCGCTTGTAGCGGTAGAAAAAGAAACTGTTAATCTAATCGACCGGATAATAATTAAGAAAAAGGACTGCAATTTTTTAGAATAAATAAATGTTATATTCTCATACTTTATTTTATTCATCTAAAATTCGTAGCTCATATCCCTAGGATGTTTTCAACATTGAGTTGCTTACCTGAAGAACTTTGGAGTTTTAAGACTGAATAGCGAAATATATGCACAGAAGTGTCAACTACTACGGATTTCACCTCACGACTACGGCATTACGGTCAAAGAAGAAATTAAGGAAAAATACATTATCACAAAAAAATATTTTTTTTATGGAAAAGGGAAAGAATGAATGTTTAATCCTTTTGAGCATTACTGCTCAGACCTCCTCGTTTGAGTGCTTGTGAGTTGGAGAATATACTTATTCAATCGTCATTTCCTTTTGCTACTCGTGAGCGTTGTGAAATTAATTGTGGATACGGGAGCAGGCAGTAAAGGAAATCAAAGAGGAATTTGGAAAGGGAATCACAATCCAAGGAGAGGAAATCAAAACCTTGAGATATGCCGACGATATTGTTATTTTATCTGAGACTGCAGAAGATCTTGAGAAGCTGCTGAATGGTATGGATGAAGTCTTGGGTAAGGAGTACAAGATGAAAATAAATAAGTCCAAAACAAAAGTAATGGAGTGCAGTCGAAAAAAAGCAGGTGATGCAGGAAATATTAGATTAGGAAATGAAGTCATAAAGGAAGTAGATGAATATTGTTACTTGGGTAGAAAATAACTAACGATGGCAGAAGGACATAAAATGCACACTAGCACAAGCAAAGAAGAGCTTTCTTAAGAAAAGAAATTTGCTCACTTCAAACACTGATATCGGAATTAGAAAGATGATTTTGAAGAATTTCGTGTTGAGCGTGCCATTGTATGGAAGTGAAACATGGACGATAACTAGCTCAGAAAGAAAGAGAATAGAAGCTCTTGAAATGTGGTGTTACAGAAGAATGCTGAAGGTGAGATGGATAGTTCGAATCACAAATGAAGAGATACTGAATCGAATTGGCGAGAGGAGATCGATTTGGCTAAATTTGACGAGAAGAAGAGATAGAATGATAGGACACATCTTAAGACACCCAGGACTTGTTCAGTTGGTTTTTGAAGGAAGTGTAGGTGGTAAGAACGGTAGGGGTAGACCAAGGTATGAATATGACAAGCAGATTAGAGAACAGATGTAGGATGCAGTAGTTACGTAGTAATTAAAAGGTTAGGACAGGATAGGGTGGCATTGAGGGCTGCATCAAACCAGTCTATGGACTGATGACTCAAAATTCCTAAAAATTACAATTAATTTGGCTAGGATTTGAATCAAAGAGAAAACGAGTAAAGAAACAAGCTATTTTAGACTGCTTTTCCGGAACTGCATTTAGGCCGGAAGTGAGTTTCGAATTTTTTTTTTTTTTTTTTTAGTTGGATAGAGATATACAAGCCTCACAATTTGAAACCTTTCTGGGCCTTCAAATTTCAGCACAATTGAAGAAATTTTATATATGGTAGATCATTATGTAACTATTATCTTCTTATTTTTCTTTTCCCTCTTTATTTAATTTTAGTTTTACCTAATTTACTTAAGTTAAAAGAATCAATTTTAACATTTTTTTAAAAATTTGTTTGCATCAAGAAGGTACCTTAAAGGACATTTATGCCTATGTAATTTCATATTAAAAAATAATCAAATTACACTGACTATTGTAGTTAGTTTAGGAGAACATAAAGAGGTATTCCGTATTTAAATTCAAGAACTTTGCAGTATGTTGAAAATGATGTTGGTACGTCGTCACAAGTAATCGTATTAAGAAGGAAGACCGAATGAAAGAAAACAACCAGAACACATGCAAGAAGCGCTGGTAATGCTTAACCATTAAGATGTCACGGAGCGCAGAGATTAAAGAACTTTATTTCGCAAGTCTACAACTCCTCTTCTAGTCGTATGTAATTTGCGTAATGGGCAACGGAGGCGGAAAAAAAAAAAAAAAAAAAAAAAAAAAAAAGGACCACTCTAGTAGACAGCGTAACAATGGCGTTCTGTCGCCTTGACCTCCCACCACGAGAAGTAACAAAGCGCATGCGCATTTCGCTAATGAGGAGCCATCATTCGGCCACCACTACAATAATAACGTGAGGGGAAAAAAAAAAAAAAAAACTTTCAAATACAAGGCAAAGCCCTGTAGCACCGATCTGATGGATTGGACAGTCAGAAACTCTACTAGTGAACATCAATTTAAGATTCGTTACAGATGCAATAATATATAATTTGACCGAGGTTCTTTGGACCTTGTGGAGAACCGGTATCGGGGAGAAGAACAGATAGATATTGGACTATTTCACTCTGCTGAACATCAAGCGTCAAAAATATGAACATTGCAGTTTCAAGCATTAAGCACTAGTCTAGTGATCGATGAAGAATAACATGGAAGAAACTGGGATGGCTGAAATTTTGAAATACTGTAAAGAGAGTAAATATATTTCATCGAGCTTCCGCGAGGTTAATCTACGTGGCACAAAACCAGTACCTATCTTATCTTGAATGGGCTTTAATTTTCCATGTTTCGGCGTATCAATTTTAATATTTAATACATTTCTTAAAAGACAAAGTAGGGGTTTCCATAAAGTACCTACTAAGAAAAATTTCCACAATTGTGCCGAAAGTTGAAGGGCTAAAGGGTCCGGAAAGGTTTAAAATTGTGTCTTAGATAGCTCTATAAACTAAAAAAAAAAAAAAAATACTAAATCACACCCGGCCTAAATGCAGTTCCAGAAAACTTCCTAAAATCGCTTTTTTCTTTACTAGTTATGTTTTTATTCAAATATTACACAAATTAACTTATTTAGATAATTCTTTCTGTAATGTCTTCCTTGGTTCAACACCCTCAGGCCCGTTTTGATTTTTGGAAAAATAGCCACACCGAATGTAGTTATAAGGGCTAAGTGAAACTATGCATTGATTCACATTAGCGCTCGTAGTGGTGCTCAAGTGAAACAATACACTGACATGAGCACTCGTAGAGATAGAAAAAAAGGCAAACTGCTAATCTAATAGACCGGATAACGATGATTAAGAAAATTATTGTAATTTTTAGGAATAAAGAATATATTTTCATACTTTATTATATTTACCGAACATTCGTAGATCATATCTCCAGGATTCTTTCAAAACTGAGTTGGCTTCACGTCGCACCGACGCAGATAGGTATTATGGCGACGATGGGATAGGAAAGGCCTAGGAGTTGGAAGGAAGCGGCCATGGCTTTAATTAAGGTACAGCCTCAGCATTTGCCTGGTGTGAAAATTGGAAACCAGCAGGCTAATGGCCACACGGTTGAGGCGCTGGCCTTCTGACCCCAACTTGGCAGGTTCGATCCTGTATCAGTCCGGTGGTATTTCCGTGGTTTGCCATTTTCACACCAGGCAAATGATGGGGCTGTACTTTAAGGCCACGGCCGCTTCCTTCCAACTCCTAGGCCTTTCCTATCCCATCGTCGCCATAAGACCTATCTGTGTCGGTGCGACGTAAAGTCAATAGCAAAAAAAAAAAAAAAACCAAAGTCCGGTGGTATTTGAAGGTGCTCAAATACGTCAGCCTCGTGTCGGTAAATTTACTGGCACGTACGAGAAATCGCGAGAGACTAAATTCCGGTACCTCGGCGTCTGCGAAAACCGTAAAAGTAGTCAATGGGAGGTAAAGCAAATAACATTTATTAAAATTGGAAAATCCTTTAAAATCGACTACATCTGTCGAATTTCAACCCGTGATCTCAGGATCAGAAAACTAGTGATGTAAGGAGAGAGCTAAGTCAGATACAGTAGTTTCAATTAAATGAAACATAGTTGACCTTTAGAGTGTTATACATTCCAGCTAAATCAGATTGTATAGAAACTGGGATCTCAAGAGAGCCAACTAGTGTGTCAGCATACCACACGAAGCTAATGAAATAACCGCACAACCACCCGCCACAGGCTGCTTACCACACTCTAGAGGGGATTCCCCCTTTTCCTTCCATACACTCTCCCTCTCTGTCCTTGTCTACCAACACTACAAAACTAATTTTCTCCCCCTGATCCAACAACAAGAGAAGAGTAAATCTGTTATTCAAATGTAGCCGCTCATACAATATGGAGCAGTCATTTGGCAGGTTCTTGTTGGAGCCACGCCTCTTCGATGTACAGTCAGCGGCAGTGCGTAATCCATACACGTGCCATTAATCTCGCACGGACTGAAATAAGGCCAGTGGATATCGATACCTTATGACCATGAATTGCAATGCTAGGCTATTAATATCAACAATTCTGACAAAATCCACCTGTTTCGAAGGCAGTGTATCACTCCCGAACTGAATATAATGGTTAGACGATATACGAGGCTGTTATATACAGCATATGAATAAAAAACAAAAGCTTGACTTTATTGAAGTTTGAACAGCTATAGTGGAATAAAACGGAAGATAACTCGTTTCCAGAGAGTTATTTGTTTCATAAAAGATCCCTGCCATTTATTGAGTCCTTGCTGTTTGGAACCTGAACAGATCCACTATCCACTGATCTACATTTAGGACAGTCAACCAGGTGGCAGATTCCCTAAATAATTTCAGAGAATTTGGAAATTTATTGAACATCTCCCTTGGTAAATTATATCAATCAATCCCTAACTCCTTTACCTATAAACGCATATTTGTGATCTATCCTACTTTTAAAAACACCACTCAAAAGTATTCACCTACCAATGTCATTCCACGCCATCTCTCTACTGACAGCTCGTCTCCTTTCCTCCCACGTCTTCCCAGTCCAAACTTTGCAACATTTTCGTAACGCTATTATTTGTCAGAAATCACACAGAACAAATCGAGCTGTTTTTCTTTGGATTTCTTCAGTTCTCTAATCAAGCAATCCTGGTGAAGGCCCCATACACTGGAACCATACCTAATTCCGGTGCCGGGCTGACTAACTCGGACGTCAGTGCGCTGGCCTTCTAAGCCCAAGTTGGCATGTTCGAACCTGGCTCAGTCCGGTCGTATTTAAAGGTCCTCAAATACGTCAGCCTCGTGTGGGTAGATTTACTGCCAAGTAAAGGAATGCCTGGCACCTCAGCGATTCTTCTTCTTATTCTTATTCTTCTTCCGCTTTTCCCACGCCTGTGGGTTCGCGGGTGCAAACTGTGTCGCACATGTGGATTTGGCCCTATTTTACGGCCGGATGCCCTTCCTGACGCCAACCTCATCAGAGGAGTTAATGAGATGAAATGAATGACGTTACGGTATATATGACAGTAGGGAGAGGGTGAAACCTGGTGCCGGCACATATCCTACTCCTGTCGAATAGCACCAAGGGGTCTGCTCAAGGCTTAACGCGCCCATCCGACGGACGAATCACCATCAACAGCGTCATATGCCCTCACTCCATATGAGCACTGCGGAGAGGTTTGGAATTTAATGCAGGCTTTTGGCACGCCATCTAGTGATTAGAAATTGTATACCACCACCTCCGCTTAGACTTCAGCGCTTTAACGATCATGGCCACCAGGCGGGCTCCTCTTTGAACAAATGTAATAGAGACAAAAATTAAGATAAATTTATTTATTCAACTGCGCAATTTGAAAATTATTAAAAAGATAACAGAAAATATTTTATTAAGCCGAAAAGGTCACAAATATATCTGAGTAACTTTTTTTTTTTTGCTAGTGGCTTTACGTTGCACCGACACAGATAGGTCTTATGGCGACGATGGGATAGGAAAGGCCTAGGAGTCGGAAGGAAGCGGCCGTGGCCTTAAGGTACACCCCCAGCATTTGCCTGGTGTGAAAATGGGAAACCACGGAAAACCATCTTCAGAGCTGCCGATAGTGGGATTCGAACCTACTATCTCCCGGATGCAAGCTCACAGCCGCACGCCTCTACGCGCACGGCCAACTCGCCCGGTATATCTGAGTAACAAAACACTTGATATGTATACGCCCTTGATTAATCGACTGTTACATTTATAGCGAATGACGAGATCAGCAGTAGTCGCGTCATCGGTTAGTATGCGTTCGAGTGTTTCCTGCAGGCGGAGGTTCCGTCTTAACTGTGTTAATAAACAATGTTCATGAACATTTCTGTATGTTAATAAACAAAATACCGGGCGAGTTGGCCGTGCGGTTAGGAGCGCGCAGCTGTGAGCTTGCATCCGTGAGATAGCGGGTTCGAATCCCACTGTCGGCAGCCCTGAAAATGGTTTTCCGTGGTTTCCCATTTCTACCCCAGGCAAATCCTGGGTCTTTAACTTGATTAAGGCCACGGCCGCTTCCTCCCCACTCCTAGGCCTTTCCTATCCCATCGTCGTCATAAGACCTATCTGTGTCAATGCGACTTAAAACAAATAGCAAACAAAAAAATAGCGTGTTCATTAATTTTCCGAGCATGTTAATAAACAAAATATCTTTAACTTTTGTGAATGAAACTTCTCATTACCTTTTCGTGTAGTCGTTAACATTTCGGTTCGCACATGCGCAAGGAACACGCAAATTAGCAGCGCGGAATAAGATTATTTCTTCTAAAAATTGACTGTCGAATCGCAAGCGTAAGTTCTATTATGCAGTATTTTTTATTCTGTGTGATATTATTTTAGTTATTTTCTTATGTGGTTTCATTTCCAGCTTCATTCCTCGCCGAATAACCTAACCTTCCATAACGGCTTTTATTTCATCACAATAATACTACTATAACTTGGTTAAATGGAGATTTTCTTTATTTCGTACCTTTACCAATTCCAATTTGAAATGTGGTGTTACAGAAGAATGCTAAAGGCGAAATGGATAGATCGAATCACAAATGAAGAGATAATGAATCGAACTGGTGAGAAGAGATCGATTTGGCTAAATTTGACGAGAAGAAGAGGTAGAATGGTAGGACACATCTTAAGACACCCAGGACTTGTGCAGTTGGTTTTTTGAAGGAAGTGTAGGCGGTAAGAACGGTAGGGGTAGACCAAGGTATGAATATGACAAGCAGATTAGAGCAGATATAGGATGCGATAGTTGCGTAGAAATGAAAAGGTTAGCACAGGATAGGGTGGCATGGAGCGCTGCATCAAACTAGTCTATGGACTGATGACTCAAACAACAACAGCAACCGGTTCCTTGAGATTGTTCATACACCTCCCCCACAATAACTGAAGTTGCAAGTTGATACTTTAGACAAATATATAAGTGGAATGTGCGCGTCCACAGTTGCTACGAATCTTAAAGTTATACCGATAACAACAAAATAGCCTGTCATTAGTGGAGCTGGCCTTCCGATAATCTGTAACGTTTATTGCAATTTCAGGCCCAATTGCTGTTAAGAACTTAAAATCGTGTGGGGTCATTCTCAAGAAAATTTTGAAAGCCTGCTGCATCATGAATTAAAAAGTCTGACAGTGTTCTCTCCAAACTTCATTCTAAACGCCTTTACAATATTTTCCTTTGTCACACTTTGCGTCTATTTTCTTCTTATCCATCATAACCTCACAAACAAAAGTTTATTAACTATGTTGAAAATATTTTCATTAACATTGTTTATTAACTTAGGTGTGGACTAGCCATTAGGATGGTGTTTCACGGTAACAGAATTAAAATCCTTGGATTAGATGGGAATCTAGCTAAAGGCCTCTAGGTAAGAGGCACCACAGGGATGGTTAGGTTCTTTGTAAAGCCTCTCAGTCATTCAGGACTTGCTTAACAATGAGGTCAAATCTCGCCAAATGCATCATCTGTAACTACACACCGCTGGGCAGAGTAGAGGCAAGTTATGTTGTCAGTTCCAGAGGAGTAACTCCGTTGTCACTGTGACAGCCGCGACATCCGACAAGAGATTTCATATCCTAACTCACCGCTTGACAGCATCAGGTGAAGCGGACCATTGGTGTTATACAAGAATACGAATGTAACATTGCAAGAGACATGTACAGATCCAGAACCAAGCCATACCTTACAGTAAAACTGTAAACAAATTCTCTGAATCGCTCTACATCAGCCATTCACAAACTATCGTCCGCGGACCCCGCAATAATAATAATAATAATAATAATAATAAATGAAAATATACAGCCTACTTCCAGTCATTCGACCGGGTCAGGAATGGAACGAACGAATGAATGAATGAATGAATGAATGAATGAATGAATGAAGCCCCTATCTAGCGGCGAGGATAGGAATTGTGCCGGCTGCCGAAGCCTGTCGCACTCCTCTGGGGCAATGATTAATGAGCGAAAGATGAAATGAAATGATAGTGGAGAGTGTTGCTGGAATGAAGTATGACAGGGAAAAGCGGAGTACCCAGAGAAAAACCTGTCCCGCCTCCGTTTTGTCCAGCATAAATCTCACATGGAGTGACCGGGATTTGAACCACGGAACGCAGCGGTGAGAGGCAGGTGCGCTGCCACCTGAGTCACGGAGACTATAATAATAATAATAATAATAATAATAATAATAATAATAATAATAATAATAATAATCTCCAATCTGCAAACAACAATAGCCACAAAGATATCAAAATACACAGAACTGGCAATAGAAATACAACGCCTGTGGAAACTAGAGTCAGTCACCACAGTTCTAATAGTAATATCATGTACCGGTGTTATTCCAAAATGCTTGCACAGCTCTCTGGCCGCATTAAACCTGCATCATCACACATACGTAGAACTACAGAAAGCCACCCTCCTGAGCACCTGCCACATTGTGAGAAAGTTCCTAGGAACGACTTTTCCTCTGACTGACGCCAAACAGCATGAAGTTCCAGGCCGCAGTTCCAGTAATACTGAAGAACAGATTCCCAAAGCGGGGACATAAGTCTGAAGTTGTTTGTATTTATTGTATAAATGTATATGTTGTAATTATTTCTGTTGTAAATATTTGTACATATATGTACCTGTAGTTTCATAATCAAAAGGGTGACTCCTAGCTTAGGCCGAGTCAGCCCATTATACCGGCACAAGCCGAACCTTCCTAAATTGAAACAAATAATAATAATAATAAGTTGTATCTGAAGAGTGAAATGGTAACTGTATTCACAAAATCCTAGATCATTATATTAAATCTAAGAACAATGTCTTCCCTGTTGTATAACTTACATACAGTATATGTAACTCGTAACTTGGCCGATTTAGGAGCGGAAAAAAGAAGATTAAGTACAAGACAGTGTAGGCCCTATGTGATGTAATTGTGAGACACTTGGAATTGCTAGTATCCACACTCAGACCATATTTTCCACTTTTTGTTGAGCAAACTGAGGAAGATCGACTAACCGAAGCATCTTGGCAGACAAAGTGAAATATACTTTTTTTTTTTTTTTTTTTTTTTGGCAAGTTGCTTTACGTCGCACCCATACAGATAGGTCTTATGGCGACGATGGGACAGGAAAGGGCTAGGACTGGGGAGGAAGCAGCCGTGGCCTTAATTAAGGTACAGCCCCAGCATTTGCCTGGTGTGAAAATGAGAAACCACGGAAAACCATCTTCAGGGCTGCTGACAGTGGGGTTCGAACCCACTATCTCCCGAATACTGGATACTGGCCGCACTTAAGCGACTGCAGCTATCGAGCTCGGTAAAAATAAATTTAAGTATGATATGGGTGGAGAATCCGATGGAGTGGCATGTTTAGCTCCAGGAAGTTCTATGAACGCATCAGAACTCCACGTCTCTGAACGACTTTTGGATCCAGGACATACCTTATACCCTACAATTGCTAGAAAAGAAACACTGCTTTAAATGCCCTTCATAACAACCTACCTGTGTGAGTGTACACAAATGAAGACGAAGTACAGGAAGAGAACTAATGTAGAGGCTGATCTTCGGTTCGTGTGACTACGCATGTAAAACGGTTGGCCTTTGGAAAACAGCACCAACCGTGCCATTGATCCAACAACAACAAACGATTTTTTAAAAAGTAAGCTTCCAGATCCAGACTGTTGTTATTATTAGCCAAATATCACAAGGTTTTATAATTTCTGTGCATTTATACAGTGTATTTATATAAATGAAGTTAAACTTTCAAAGATAGTAATTATTAGTCCTAGCTTACACGAATAAATCAAACATGTAATAGGCATAATACAAAGTTCTGTTTTTGTTTACTGAATGGAGTATTATGTTCTGTGGCTAAGGCGTCCTTAGACATTCATGCGATATGCTCAGGGGACCTCAAGAGACCAAACGTCTGGGAAACCCTGCTCTAGATGAAAACCTATCCTAGTCCGCACATACTAGTTTAGTATTTGCATCACTGCATACCCTCAGCAAGTTCTAATTTACATTTTCCTTTAAAAAGAGTTCAGTTCACCACGTGGTTAAGCAGACTGTGTATAGCTTAATGAGCCGTGGCTCAATATGAACTATATAACCTGCGAAAAGGCAGGCAGTGACCACTTGGGGGGTGGGGGGGGAGGTACCTAAGGATTTTGTAACTCCCTTTGTAATATACAGGCCGTACTGTAGAAAGCGCGCCAAGCCAATCAGCTGATCAATTGAGGCGAGCTAAGCGAATGATACAAATTGTACTTGTGAATGTAATTCATAAGCATTGGCGGCATTATTTGGATAACTGACTTTTGAAGGACAGAAATTTATATTTAAGTATGCATGTTTGTTCTTTAAATTTATCATATCAGGCTTTCCGTAAACAGCTGTTATTAAGAAAACAAGACCTCATAGTTTAGGTTAGGTATGGTATCTTCACGTGGAATTTATTCTTTTAATTGTTATCGTATAACACGTTTTTGTGGAAATATGTGTTGCAAATTTAAACACAGTATGCATGTGAAAGTTCGCAGATGCCACAATGCTAAGAACTTGCACCTACCACGGCAAAACTACAACTATACAAGTAAATATACATTAATACCTTCATTTTCTTCGTATGAGGGCAGGTTACCTTTATGAAAAACGAAAATTCCAAACGAAAAAATACCTGTTACGAAGACTAAAGGAGTATGTTTCACTAATTTTCCAGAGCTGATGATGAGTTCTGCTTTTGACTTCCTTGTTACACAGATTTACAGCAGGGCGTTTCATTGTTGATACAGAACAAGCATAAAAGTGCACAATAACCAACTGAACTTACATATGGTTATTTGTTATTTCTTGGGTTAGTGGAGTACGCGCTGTCTTTTCTCCCCAAAATTAATGCGAATAAAAACAATTTCTCTATAATTTCCGTGAATATGTGAAGTAACTATCATATGTGCCTTTGCTGGCAGGACCTAGTGTTTACAGTGCACTATGTCTTCTGGTGTGGGCTAGAGCAATTTTGTTACTTTCATTGACCTGTCTCAGCTTTATCCTTAGCTTTGACAAAATGAAAGTGACTGAGGTATGAGTAATGCTAGTAATGCCATTCCTTCTGCAGCCAGTCCCTGCTATGAATGGTGTGAAAATATTGCTCATAGGGTCAGTTGGTGCATGCATTTCAGTGGGCTTGGCAGACTGATGTGTAATAGCAACTTGTGGCTCGGTGAGGAAAGCAACGGGAAACTACCTCACTCCTCATTTCCCTAGGACGCCTCTTCAGTGATGCCTAGGCCATCTATGACAGCTGATGGCGGAACTGTTGAGGATCCAACCAGCCTTCGGGCTGAGGACTAAACATACATACAACTATCATATCTTGCTGATCAGTGCATTAATATTTGGAAAAGATTGGGCTATACCTAAACAAAAAGTTATACAAATGTTTGTGTAGAAGAAAGTATCTCAAGAAAATCTTCGAAATATAGTGCCAGAAGTGTCACGAAAAACAACAAAACAAAACTACTGCATTTATGACCATTTAGGGGTACGGAGATGGAGTGTATTATTACTGTACGTTTGTTGTCTCTATATTTGTATTAATGCAAAATAATTATTTGTTGGGTACACTGGCGAGTATAACACTCAAGCTTTGGCCGCGTAGGTAGCACTTTTTTTTTTTTTTGCTATTTTAGCTTTACGTCGCACCGACACAGATAGGTCTCATGGCGACGATGGGACAGGAAAAGGCTAGGAGTGGAAAGGAAACGGCCGTGGCCTTAATTAGGGTACAGCCCCGGCATTTGCCTGGTGTGAAAATGGGAAACCACGGAAAACAATATTCAGGGCTACCGACAGTGGGGTTCGAACCTACTATCTCCCGAATACTGGATACTGGTCGCACTTAAGCGACTGCAGCTATCGAGCTCGGTAGGTCGCACTTCAAACCTACTTCTCGTATAATTACATAGACCTGACTTACGAAATACGATGCGATTACAGGTCTTAGTGATTTCACCTGTAATATTAATACGTTAATGAATATTTCATAATTACAAGGTAAAGACGTATCATGTCATTGCATTGTACGGGTCGGATTGAGGAAACAGTTCACCCCATTGCGTGACGTCATCGGAGCTACAGTACGGCCTGTATATCACGAAGGCAGTAATTTTTTATACTACATGTCCGGCTCCATAGCTAAATGGTTAGCGTGCTGGGCTTTGGCCACAGGGGTCCCGGGTTCGATTCCCGGCAGGGTCGGGAATTTTAACCATAACTGGTTAATTTCTCTGGCACGGGGGCTGGGTGTATGTGTTGTCTTCATCATCATTTCATCCTCATCATGACGCGCGGGTCGCCTACTGGCGTCAAATCGAAAGACCTGCACCTGGCGAGCCGAACATGTCCTCGGACACTCCCGGTACTAAAAGCCATACGCCATTTCATTTTTATACTACATGCCGGTACAGCAAATGGTTTTGTTCCCAACTGTCTGCAAGTGACCATATTCGAAAAAGGAAAGGGCAGCGGTATATATAGAATTTTATTTAATGGTGAAGAAGATTAACCCAAACAAAAAATGTATAACACCTATGATTGAGGTACAATCATATATATAAAACACACTGCTATATACACACAATATAATCGAGAACTATTATTCAGAACAAGTGCAAGACAAAGCCTGATGTACTCGATCACATTGTTGCCAAATTTAAGACTTCATAAGAATTCACAAGAATTTTCAATACTTCACAAATTTACTTGTCGAATACCTTGCATTACTTGAGAAGTCTTAAAGTCTTGAAAGCGAATTTAGAACATGTTCTAACTGGTCAAAGAATTGCCAAGTCTTTGAGAGAATTGACCAATAGAATTCGAGTATTAAAGATGTGCACTAAGTCGCTAGGCATGCTGGGATTTCCGGGACGAGAATCTCAAAACAACAAAAATGGCTTCGTCTTCATGAACGACGGATGTTTTGTGTATATCAATTACTAAGTACTAGGGGACCCGTGCGAGAAATCTCGCGTGAACTCAGGAATAAACAAATCAGTACAATATTGGACAGTTTTACTTACCAATTAATGTAATCTTTGATTTTTAAATATTTATGGCATCCACTCGAACGGAAGCAAATGCAAGTGCATTATTATACTGACGAATGTTCCGGAAGTAATTTTTGTTTACTATCATTCTTTTCTTAAATGATAATTACGTAAAACAGGCGCCCCCAGCAGCCAAAATGTGAAGTGGACAGCAATGAGGGCGCGTATTTTCCTACAGCAACATCATTTGCAAATCGCACACTTCGTACAATTTTCGTAAACTCATTTTTTATAGAAATTATCGATATTTATGAAATGAGAGTGCAATTTGTCACTGATAATGTCTATTCTCTTTCGAAACAGACTTTCAACTTTTTTAGGTCGTGTTACGTACATGTAGTACGTGTTGAAGAGATGTTAGGTACAGAACAAAAATGGCCAGCCGGACACCAGTGTACTTAACATCTCTTCAACACGTACTACATGTACGTAACACGACCTAAAAAGTTGAAAGTCTGTTTCGATTACAATGCGGTCGTGAAAATTCAATATTCTATTCTCTTTGTTTTGAATGCTCATGTGTCACGATCGTTTACTTGTGAGCACCGCAAAAGGGATCTATACTACTGAAATAATATATATGATGAGGCACATCCCTGCCTATATTCAGTGGACTCCATAGAGTATCACAATAAAATGAATAAAATGGTAGCGTACGAGAAGAATGCAAGAGAAATACGAACAGTAGACATGTTGTATGTTTATCATTCATATCAGGAATGATAGTTATAACTTTATTCGATTATTATTATTATTATTATTATTATTATTATTATTATTATTATTATTATTATTATTATTATTATTATTATTATTATTATGGAATTGCGAATATGTTTCATGTAATAAGATATGAATTTTCGTTGCACTGTTATTATTTTTGTTCTATTACCGGTAATGTAGCCAACGGCCGTAGCCGTGTTGAAACACCGGATCCCGTGAGATCTCCGAAGTTAATCAACATTGGGTGTGGTCAGGAGTTGGATGGGCTGCCACGCGCTGTTGGTGGGGGGTAAGGGAATGGAGGAGCGAAAAGGAACTGGCCACCCTACCGCATGTAAACGGCTCAGGAACACCTCTGCGAAGGTTCGGACCTGCCTTCGGGTAGAATAACCCTTACCTTACCTACCGGTAATGTGAGTAAATGCAAGATAACATAACCTCTACAAGTGTTATGTTTTAAAAATTATGTTGAAGATAACCACATTAATATTTTCCCCATGTAAATCATGGTTTATTGCACATTTCTCTTCTTTTTAAGAATGTATCCCACTGCTAATCCAAGAACCACAATATTGCAGTTTGCCTTTCTTCCATGTGAAAACAAAATGCCATCAAACCTTACCCAATCTTTTCAACTCTTATCAAACCTTCAACATTGCTGAAGAGTCTTTGACAAGATTTGACAATTTTTCTTGTGAAGTATTGAACTGAAAGGAACATTTGATGGTGAACAACAGACATTACGGTCTGTAATGTTTTTTTTTTTTTTTTTTTTTTTTTACGTCGCTCCGACACGGATAGGTTTTACGGCAACGATGGCATAGGAAAGGGCCAGAAGTGGGAAGGAAACGACCGTAGTCTTGATTACAGTACAACCCCAGCATTTGCCCGATGTAAGAATGGAAAACACCTTCAGAGCTGCCGACAGTGGGGTTCGAACATGTATGCATATTTTGAAATAAAATAGAGCCACCTAATAGTTCCCTCCGAGAATGATTGTGCAAAACTTCATCACATCCTCCCCGCGATGGTATTACGGACGGCATGGAGGCATAACATTTGAATGCTTATATAGAGAGATAATTGGACAGAAGTAAATATTTCCTTGTCCTATGTAGAACACACAATATCAAAGCTTGAACGTGGCCAGATTCCTTCCTTTCTTCTAATAATGCTCGTATATTCTGCCACAAAGCCCAAGGCTACACACCTAAATGGGATTCTTTATTCTCTGAGATTCCTGTCCAACACAGCAGCAGCTAAAGTCAGGCAAAACAAACCGGGAACATATTCAAAGAGCAAAAGAAGCAAGACAAGAGGTCGTACAGCCAGATATAATAAGAAAAAAGAACGATAGGAAGGATGGCGGAAAGAAAAACTTGCTCGCTCGCGAGAAACAAGACAAAAAGTAGAGCCAACTGAACGACCTTCGCAGATCCAAGTATGTGAGTATTTTAGAAACCAGGTGTGGAGCCAAGTACAGAGAGAGATCTCTGTCAGAGGCTGCCTGTTACATGATATTTGACCGGAAGAGATATGCGTATAGTACTTGCACGTAAAGATGCGTCCACACCAAGATGTTTTCAATGTTAACCAACAATGTTCAAGAACATGTTAATAAACAAAACAGCGTGTTCATTAACTTATCCAGCATGTTGATAAACAAAGTATCTTAACTTTTGGGAATGAAACTTTTCATTAACTTGTCGTGTTTTTATTAATATTTCGGTTCATTCAATCAATCAATACTGATCTGCAATTAGGACAGTCGCCCAGGTGGCAGATTCCCTATCTGTTGTTTTCCTAGCCTTTTCGTAAATGACTGCAAAGAAATTGGAAATGTATCGAACATCTCCGTTGGTAAGTTATTCCAATCCCTAACTCCCCTTCCTATAAACGAATATTTGCCCCAATTTGTCCTCTTGAATTCCAACTTTATCTTCATATTGTGATCTTTCCTACTTTTAAAGACACCATTCAAACTTATTCGTCTACTGATGTCCTCCCACGCCATCTCTCCTCTGACAGCTAGGAACATACCATTTAATTGAGCAGCGTCTCCTTTCTCCCAAATCTTCCCAGCCCAAACTTTGCAACATTTTTGTAACGATACTCTTTTGTCGGAAATCACCGAGAACAAATAGAGCTGCTTTACTTTGGATATTTTCTAGTTCTTGAATCAAGTAATCCTGGTGAGGGTCCCATACTCTGGAACCATACTCTAGTTGGGGTCTTACCAGAGACTTATAAGCCCTCTCCTTTACACCCTTACTACAACCCTTAAAACACCCTCATAACCATGTGCAGAGATCTGTATCCTTTATTTACAATCCCATTTATGTGATTACCCCAATGAAGATCTTTCCTTATATTAACACCCAGATTCCCAAAAGGAACTTTCACCCCGTCAACGTAGTAATTCAAACTGAGAGGACTTTTCCTATTTGTGAAACTCACAACCTGACTTTTAACCCAGTTTATTATCATACCATTGCCTACTGTCCATCTCACAACATTATCGAGGTCATTTTGCAGTTGCTCACAATCTTGTAACTTATTTATTACTCTATAGAGAATAACATCCGCAAAAAGCATTACCTCTGATTCTACTCCTTTACTCAAATCATATATATATCATATATATATATATAAGAAAACAAAGGTCCAACATGCGCAAGGACGCAATTACGGCACGTAAATTCGTAGCGCGGAATACGATGTTTTCTTATTTCTTCTAAAAGTTGACTATCAAATTGCAAACTAGTCTCGTTTGGTACAAATCTGCACATGCCAAAAAGGTCGATGTCACCCTGAATGAAACACGCAGACATATTACAGGACGTCTGGAACAAACAGCAACAGACAAACTGTACTCCCTTGCAGGAATAGCCCCTCCTGAGATCAGACACAAAATAGCTGCAAGTGTGGAGAGGTTAGGGGCTTCTACCAGCTCAGCCCACCCCCTACATGGACACAAACTACCACCAACTCGATTGAAGTCCAGGAACAGTTTTATGCACGCCTCACACGCCCCCCCCCCCCCTAGTGCAGATGCAAAGAAGACCAAACTTCTACTCAGGAATCAGAAGATCCCTTTTCGTCCAGAACGCTTGAAATTGGAGGAAAAGCTACCCCCTGGCCATGAAGAAAACTGGACTACATGGAAGGCACTGAACAGAAGATCCAAGGACAATATGAAGGAATGGGGTCTCCTGAAGGGGGATCAGACCCTATGTGAATGCGGCGTGGTACAAACGAAAGACACGTTATTAATTGTCCTCTATGCCCTGTTAAATGCACAGAACTTGATCTAACACAGGCTAGTATCGGTGCTGTTAGCGTGGCCAAATTCTGGGCCGATATTTTGTACATAACTGTATAATTTTATGTGAATATTGTAATTTCATGTATTTTATTTAATTTTGAAATATACAAATGAAATCTATATTGTGCTACTGACACGAAAAAATAAATACGGTAGCTGTGTTCTAATCCAGTTTCATTTCCAGCTTCGCTCCTCAATGAATAACCTAACCTTCCATAATCGCTTGTATATCATCAAAACAATATTATCCTGGCAAGGTTAAATGAAGATTTTCTTTATTTCGTACCTTTACCAATTTCTTGATATTGTTGTATAAAGCTTCGAACACCTCAGGGACAATAACTGAAACTTTTTTTTTTTGATAGCCTAGACAAATATATAAGTGAAATGTTCGAGTCAGAAGTTGCTAGGAATCTTAAAGTTATACCTATAAAAAAATAGCTTGTCATTAGTGGAGCAGGTTTTCTGATAATCTGTATCATTTCTTATAATTTCAGGCTCTATTACTGTCAAAAAGAACTTAAAATTTTGAAAGCATGCTGCATCATGAATTAAAAAGTCAGACATAAGTGTTCTCTCCAGACTTCATTCTAAACGCATTTCCAATATTTTTCTTTGCCACAATTTGCGTCTATTTTCTTTATTCTGACCCTAATGCATCGTAACCTCACAAAGCTTTTCTGGTGTAGATATAATGTTGAAGTAGTTAACAACAGTTAACAAAAGTGATTAAGTACGTTGAGAAAGTTTTCATTAACGCTGTTTATTAACTTTGGTGTGGACTAGTCATAAGGCTATACACCAGGGCCTCTCAGGGTGCATGCGCGTAGTGCATGCACTGTGCACGGTGCAAAAGACGACTTGGCTTGTCTGACCAGAGTGCAGACCCCCCACTCCTCGATTTGGAGCAATAGCGCTTACTCTCTCTTTCCTCACGCCTGTCTCGCTCGCTCCGCCTGTCTCCCTCTGCCCCACTTGCCCCGTAGCGCTTCAAATCCGGGCTGACTTGAGCCGAGAATAGGCGAGTTGAGCCGAGCTTAGCCGAGTAGCCCAGAGACGAATCGTTGATCCGAGCCATGCCGAGCGGCAGCGATGCACAGTGCACGGAGCTCTTGCGCCTCGATCTGCACGCGTGAGATTTTGGGCGTTTGAGAGGCCCTGCTATACACTGAAAGGCAAATATCGCCGCCCTATTCTCTTTTTTCTTATTGGCTCATCACTGCTGCCAACTTGTCTATTATACGTACAGAAATCACGAGATATTACCATGAACAAACTAACCTTAATGTAAGTAAGTAAATGCCAAGCAAGATATTCATAATTAAGTCAGTTTTCAAGCTCAATCAGGAATTAGGGAAATAAACACTCCCTCACCAACAGTTCAGTTTAATGTTGTATATTACTGCCTTTATTTTGACATAGGAATAACTATTACCACTGATCTCTATACCTGGATGGCTGGTAGCTTGGGTAGCAGTAAGCCGAATAGAAGATGACTGGCGTAGTAAGATGGCAGCGAGCGCACGGTGCAGTAGAACACTAGGAGCGCGCTTGCTTTGTTTATGCTTAGTTCAGTGACGCCAGGCCTCCTCCACGGGTGTTCTGCGCTGTGTTATTGCAATACCCCACACATTTAAAAAGGAATTAAGATGAAATACATCAAATTCTGCCATCATTAGTTAGTTTACTACCCAAGTAACAATATTTCTCGAATTCATGTAAGACCTCACTTCGTAATCTAATATTTACTGCATCACCAGAATGCATTCCAACGCACTCAGTTACCTTTGTTTTGACTTTATTTTCATCCTGTACCACTCCTCCTCCAAGGCTACAGTATATCAATACCATTCAGTAAAACTCAGAGTTTTGATTTCCTCTCCTTGGATTGTGATTCTTTTTCCAAGTTTATCTTTGATCTCCTTTATTGTTTGTTCTATGTACTGAAAACGAAAGGGGTCAAACTGCAGCCTTGCCTCACTCCCTTCTGGATTGCTGATGCTATTTCATAGCTTCGATTATTATCACTGAACACTAACTTTTGTACAGATTGTAGATAATTCTTCTTTCTCGGTATCTGATCCCAATCACATTCAAAATCTCAAATGGCTTGGTCCAATCAACATCATCGAATAGTTTTTCTAGATCTACGAACCCCATGTGCGTGAGCTTGCCCTTCTTAATTCGATCCTCTAACATCAGACGTAAAGACAGGATTGCTTCACGTGTTCTTCCATTTCTTCTGTAAATAATACGTGTTAACCTTTTTCAAGCGTGAGATACTAAACTAATGGTCCTGTAGTAAACTTTTCTTGAAAGACGAAATATGGCTGATAATCCCTAATCGGCAAAACAAAGTTATTATCCTTCGTTATATCGCAGAATATTATTGACTAACGTTCTAATGCAAATTACACAAAAGATGGCATTTCAACAACACCCGCCCTTTGGTGATAAGTATTTTCCATTATAAATCCCCCCCGCCCCCTTTTCCCACTTTGCAGACCGCAGCCTTAATCACTGTGAGCTAACCCGCTGGGTGTTTACAAATGAACACCTTTGCCTCATTAACGATCTTCCATTAATTCCGTTTTCATAACACTCTTCTCCAGGTTATTTTGAATGTCCTGGAACATTTCCTGAGCTTCGCATTACGACACTCATTGACGTGTGGTGTCTTATCTAACGTTTCACCTAACGGCAAAAGGCGGGCCTCTGCGCAGCTCGTGCCACTACCTGCAGCTTACCGATAGCCAAAATCACCTGTTTCCGGCAGGGCTCGTTCTACGCGAGCTGTAAATCTGGTCAGACACCATGTGTGCATGAACAAGTAACACCTGAGGTCAGAGTGGGGAAGGGCCTTTTTAAATCTTGAGAACATCTACTGCTATATATGCGTGATTCGCAATCCTTGTACGGTCTTAAAGACAGGTGCGATGTTTCCATGTATTTTGGTGCTATAGTAGGGCCCAGGGCCTTCGCTAGCAAGATGTAGTGTTTACAGTGCACTATGTCTTCTGGTAGCCGGCCCCGTGGTGTAGGGGAAGCGTGTCTGCCTCTCACCCGGAAGCCCCGGGTTCGATTCCCGGCCAGGTCAGAGATTTTTACCTGGACCTGAGGGCTGGTTCGAGGTCCACTCAGCCTACGTGATTAGAATTGAGTAGCTATCTGACGGTGAGATAGCGGTCCCGGTCTAGAAAGCCAAGAATAACGGCCGAGAGGATTCGTCGTGCTGATCACACGACACCTCGTAATCTGCAGGCCTTCGGGCTGAGCAGCGGTCGCTTGGTAGGCCAAGGCCTTTCAAGGGCTGTAGTGCCACGGGTTTGGTTTTATGTCTTCTGG